>NC_089786.1:11320000-11465000 GCF_040412425.1 Macrobrachium rosenbergii | reverse complement strand
TCATTTTGAGGTTATTTTTTTTAACGCTCCCGTGCTCCTACGGAACCGGAGCAGCTGTCATTATTCCATTTGTGGTTTTTGCCTTTTATTTTAGCCTTCTAACTGAAACGAAATGCTACACTGAACCACCATTTCCCAGTGCATCGTTTTTAGTTTTCTGTAAAAGAAAACTATTGAGAAGGCCCTCAGATCTTTAAAATTACTGAGGCTAGAAGGCTGCAAATTGGTATGTTGATCATCCACCCTCCAATCATCAGACATACCAAATTGCAGTCCTCTAGCCTCAGTAGTTTTTATTTTATTTGAGGTTAAAGTTAGCCATGATCGTGCGTCTTTCAACACTATAGGACAGGCCATCAAGGGGCCTTGGCTGAAAGTTTCATGGGGAGCGGCTCATAGTGCATTATAAGCTGTACAGAAAACTCAATTGTGCGGAAGAAATTTCTGAGCATTTTTTTATTTTTTTTAACTTAATTCCAGATGTATTGATGTATATTTATTTTTATATGCCAATGTACCTGTGTTTATCCATGCGCGATAATCGTTTCTTTTTTTTTTCTTTACAAGTAAATTATGGTCCTTCTGTTATTCTGCGAAAGGTTACTCAACTGCTGATTGTCCTTTTGAATTATACTCGTACATTTCTGGCTTGTTCAGAATGGATACGCACGAATTTCGAATCAGACTGAACGACAGTGACGGAACTAATCTACGAATAGTTCACTTTTGTGTAAATGCCTCTATTATTTCTCGGATCCAGGTTTTTTTCCCTTTGTTTTAAAAGAACCATTTGACTACTTCAGTACACTCATGCCACCACCTACGAAACGCAAAGGAAAGATTCATGTACAAAAATGAAACACGAACATGTCGCCCGCTTGCAGCTAACGAATCGGTACTTCAAGATTAGTATTGCTTAATTAATCTACTGAAACGTTTTTCTGCATTTTTTGTTCTAAAACGGCACAACCAATCACCGTCGAGATCAGAAGTACAGTCGCTATCTAGGATGAGGAGCCTCTCAGCTGCTGATATAAAGGCGGAATACGACAGCACTCCAGACAAACAACTGCTGATCCCCGCCTTGACACAAACGCCTCGTGACTGAGTGACGGTTGTTCGAAGCATTGGACGTTTCCTCACGCTTTTCTCGATATTTTTCACCTTCCCGTTTAGACGCAGGAAAGAGACCCTGGAGAAGATACCTTCGCTGGATAAGTTGCGAGATCCGACAAGTGTTTCATCTTAGAACCTGAAAACCGTGCGACTGGTCATTTCAGCAAGATGGGTGAGATTTTAAAATATTTTTAAACACACACACATATATATATATATATATATATATATATATATATATATATATATATATATATATATATATATATATATATATATATATATAATCATTTATGTAAATATGAACCTACGAACAAGCTCATACCTTGACTGTACAGTAGGTGCACATATTGGTATTTACAAACTTGACAGAATTATCCATCGAGAAAACATTCTTTTACTTACGGATAACCTTCATAACTCTTCTTCTTTCACATCCGAGTAGAATGCATTTCCCAAAATATCATTGCAATATCACGCAGATAGGTCTATCCATCTGCTTTCTCTCTTTGCTTTTGGTATTTCTCTTTTGTGTGCCGCCTGGCCTTTTCTTTCTCCCACCCCTCATCCGACTAGTTTGTTTTCTTGCAGCAGTTATATAAATTTCATAAAATCTTAAGCACTTTACGACAGCCCCTCAGTTGAGCATGTCCAGTTCTTTCATTTTATTGCCTCTTTTCCACATCGAATACAATATTTCTGTTTTCTTCTCCATATTGTTTCCTACTTATTTACAGAAGCTAGTTTGCGACGCGGCCTCGTCGTGTGCTTGATGACTGCGGGCGTGCTGGCTGTTGTTGACGAGGTTGCGCCTCAAGCGATGGGATGCAACCAGCAACTCCAGACGCATATTTCAATACAGATTAATCGTACACTGGCTGCTATAGATCATTTCAAGAGAAACTTTGTAAGTATACTTTATTTAGACGATGGCTATAAGCCTTCACAAAAGTAAATGAACCCAGAACAATGTTAATATTGCTGATTTGTTCTTTAAACTGCTTTTCTTCAGTTGTGTTAGCTTTTATACCTCTAGTAGAAACCCACAAGACTCAAGGAGGGAAAAACGAATTATTTCACGTCCTGCCTTTGCACTATTTATGATTAATATTCTTTAAAGTTGGTGCTAGTAATTTTTCCAAGAAACCTAGACTTGCCTGCACCCTCTAGATCCTTCACTACCCCCATGTAGATTTTCAACCTTTTACCTTGTATTTTTTAAGGATATACATTTAACTGAACTCCTTGCTTTATATTTTAGATGAATAAGGGGAAATAATTACACTACCTACTAACTAAAAAAAAATCAGATGTATTGCAAGGTTCGGCTCACGGATTGGCTATTAACTAACCGCTCTCTATCTCTATTTGTTTATCAGTATATTTTCTGTTAGTAAGTCGTCACAGTGTTTTTTTATTTCAAACAGTCTTGACAGGAAAAAGTTGGGAACCACTGTTTTAGATGATGAGGATGGATAATAACTTTAACTCTTTCTGTTCCTTTTTTACAAGTGTCTTCCTGGAGGGATGGATAACCAAGATATCGACCAACCAAGATATCGACTCCCTCCTGGTATGCAATGAATCGGACGAGTGCTCTCGTGTCCTGCCCGTGGTTCCACTTCCTCCTTACAGCGTCCCTACATCCGAGTCTCACGCTGGGCAGCTGATGGCCGAAATCTTGGAGTACTCGCAGCAGTATGCTTACGCCCTGGAAATCGTATTTCTCGACCAGTCTCTCCACGAAGACACATTCCAGTCTCACGTCAACGAAATCTACCTCGAACTCGGCGACGTCGTCAGAAGCATTGTCTGGGGACTGAAACAGTGCCGGGTGCCTGTGAGGGAAACAACCCTCAGAAATCTGTTGGGGAAAGACTACAAGGGGGCTGACAGGACCCTAAGGGACGAGAGGGCTTTCAGGACAATCAGACAGTGCCAGTTGGGGCTTCATTACATCAGATATTTCTTCTCATTGAATGTCGCCCATCCATTGCTGAGATGATTGAACCCTGTCATCATCTTTCTCTTGGCCTTATAACTTTCAGAGTGTATGCCATGCGTAAATAGAACTTTTTGATGAAGGGATAATTGGATCATATTTATTCTGCTTAAGAGAAACGAAGTGTCTTGATGCATTAATAAAAATCCTTATTTATTTCTTAAATTGTGATCTAATTTCATTGTTCAGCACCTGTTTTCACCCAGATATAACAAAAGTCTATCACCCAGTTATAACAAAGTCTATCACCCAGTTATAACAAAAGTCTATCACCCAGCAATAACAAAGTCTATCACCCAGTTATAACAAAAGTCTATCACCCAGCAATAACAAAGTCTATCACCCAGTTATAACAAAAGTCTATCACCCAGCAATAGCAAAGTCTATCACCCAGTTATAACAAAAGTCTATCACCCAGTTATAACAAAGTCTATCACCCAGTTATAACAAAAGCCTATCACTCAGTTATGACAAAGTCTATCACCCAGTTGTAACAAAGTCTATCACTGTGGTACCTTTACCGAAAGGCAGACCTTCATTTTAGCATATGAAAATGGCATATTGGTGAGACACCCTTTAAGCATCTAAGTAAAATTACTATCTTGTTAAGAACCATAGAATTTTGGTGTCTTATTTCAGCCCTTGTTTCTGAGAAACGAGGTGAACCATAAAATGTGAATGAGTAACCTCTTAACCTTTTGAAGGCGAAAGAAGGCACCCAGTGCAGGGGATTGTAATAAGAAATTTCAGGAAAGATAATTGCCTTTGTGGAAAAAGAGGTCATTATTATTAGCCAAATCAAGTTCGGTCAGTGTAAGAAAGAAATGTTGATTTACTTTTCTCAGACTATGCCAAAGATGCCTTTTCAAAAGAGGCTGATGAAGTGATAATATAGAAGAGGACAGGAAATTGTGGAACTCAAAAGATGCAATCACGAGCATAAAAACCACTTCCAAACAAAAGAAAAATTAAGTTGCTAAAGATGAAAGCTCAGAAAAATCAGAAGTAAGTTCCTTCATAAAATGAAGAATAGAGCAGAGCCAGTTGCTCAACTAAGTGAAAGGAAGACACTGAGACAAGGTGAAGTAGGTAAGAGGAGAAAACGATGGAAAAGATCCACTTGCTGCTCTCTCACATCTCGGTTTAATTAGTGAGGTCAGTGGTATTACTTGTGAGATGAACCTGGTTTTGTGCCACCACACGGTCTTGTTCATATTAGCAACCCATAAATGTATTTCAATTGTTGAAGATTGAATGGTCCTTGATAAAGGAAAGAAAATAAGATGGGTAAAATTCCAAACCATTTAAAACTTCTTGATGCACATCAGTAGATGGGAAAGTGTGATGATAGAGAGTCCCGAATGAATTTCTGAGAAACCAAGAACGGAAAATGAGTGGTCATTCAGGTTGAGGATTAGAGTTGTAGTCCGGTTGTTAATGAAGGAATTGCTGGATGGATACATCTGCTTAATGCACAAGTAACGTTTAACTGTGGTGATCTTTCCAGTTCAAGGCTTTCGTTGATTATTATTATTATTAAAATAGTTTTATCAGACCACTGAATTGATTATCAGCTCTCACAGTGCTATACCCGAAGGATTCGTTTTTACTTATATTGTTTTTTTATTATTTTATTGTCAATTAAATTACACTTTTTCAGAAAGTTTATAACTGGATTAATTGTAAATGTTGAAGTTTCTCACAAAATTTCACTGATCGACCTATTCCTAAAACTAGCCACTGCTGATTATACTTTGGACATTCACACAACAAGTGTTTTATTTTTTTCATTACTTTACACTCAGAGCATTCAGGGGCAGGGTTATGTGAATTATTCATTAGGTGTCCTTGTGTTACACTAGAATGGCCTATTCAGAGACTGGTCAGAACTACTTGCGCGTCTCTTTCTTTGGTACGGTGAATATTTGTTTTATATTATCACTTTCAGGTTCTTCATTCCACGTATTTTGCCATTTATTTATGTTAATTATTTTTATATGCATTATATAGTCATTAACAGGGATATTTACATTTGATCGTGACATATGGGCTGCTATTTTGTCTGCTTTATCAGCTTTTGGGATATGCTGCATGTCGCACTCCGTATTGTGATTCAGATCCGTCTGTGTGTGTGTATATTGCGTAATGTGGACCTTTTTGGCTTATAGGTTCCATTGCATTAGGTGTTGTGGGGAGGAAGGAACGGAGGACATCCGAAGTAGTACCACGTGTATGAAAATGTGTGGCAAGTGTTTGTAGGTGATGTGTGGATCAGCGTATATTTTCCTTAGAGATTGTTTATGGACGCTGCAGTAGTTTTTGGGCCATACGGAAGCCCATTACTAACAGTAAGTGTTTGTACCTTCTACAACTATCACCTCCAGGTTGCAGGTACTGTGAAGCCTCAGTTTGTAGGTTAGAACTGATGATATCCTGGGAGTTCCCTTGGAAACTTAAGAGTGTGGCAAATGTATGCCATGTGGCCGATCTTAAGACAGACATACCCTCTTGATGTAGACAGTATTTGATGACCATCTGCTGGAGTTGCATAACGGACAGGCTGGCAGTGGGTTTACTGTGTTACAATAGTGTGTTTTTTATATGAAACCGGTTTTTTCCTTGGATTTCATAGTATAGAGTGACTTTTCTTCCTCTGCTTTGGTAAAATGGGGCTAGCACTTCTACACTTGTAATGGGATTTACGTGGTCTGCAAGGTTGCTAGTTTTGGGGGCTTGAATTGCACCACTTACGTCATTAGGCATGGATGTGTCCATTTATCCAAAGGGTCCTCCATTGTCTTTACGATGGCTTTTGGTTCTGGATGCATTGTTTGATGTCCTCTAGCTGCCTTTAAAGAGAGAAAGACATCGGCAGCCGTTGCAGGAATACATGTGTCCATTGATTCAGAAGTGTGGGGCAGCTGTGGTACCAAGGTCTAGTGCAGATGGCTTTGCTTATTCAAAGGACTGTAAAGTTATACAGTATTTTAAAAATGCAGGTGTCACTTGGCTGGCTCGTTGTATTTGGCATGGGAGTATATTTAGTCAGCCCTGCAGTTATCTTTTGCCTTACCAATCCTCTGCACTGGAACTAGGAGGCTACCATTATGAGTTTTGAAAGAGTCTAGATCTTAGTGCAGCTTTGCATTAACCTAATGCAAAGCTATAATTGTAAGTCTAATCGTGTTTGCTTAGTGTGACAAAGATCTCTGATAGCAGCATGTCAAGTTACTTCCTAATTCTAGGGCAGTTTCTGTTGTGTATGATGAGATCGAGGATGATTACTGTATTTGTTCGACCAGATCTGTGGACACGAGCTGGGGGCTTAGTTTCCTCTTTGGGAAGACACGATCTTGTTTACATAGAGGCTTCTATGATGGTCCTGATTGGATGACCTAGGATCTTTTCTTGGTTTTCTCTTAGGAATGCAAAGCCAGAGTGTTTATTCAACTGCAACTTGATAGCATGAAACGTTGTGTGCAGATGATACAGAGCTCTGTGATGGAGGCAAGTCATTCATCTGAGCTCACTTAACCTACTCCTGTTTCTTCGATCGATGATTATCTTGGGCTGATTGTTACTAGGTAGGTGTGGTTGTCAACCCACTCATTTGGTGCTCTCTAAGTAAGACTTTGCCGAAATAAGTAGGAAATAAATCCACAGTTCTGTGGACTTATTTCCTTATTATTTCAGGAATCTATGATTTTTTCCCTGTGAATGCCACTTTATGTTCATACAGACAGTGAAGATTTTTCCACAAGTAGTTTAGTTTCAGGTGTTTAGACTTTATATAAAAAATAAAAAAAAAGGGGTTTTGGAAACACCATCTTGTTGAGTACCATTTTCAAGTCCAAATAGAACCTGATGTG
The DNA here is from genome assembly GCF_040412425.1 of Macrobrachium rosenbergii. NCBI lineage: Eukaryota > Metazoa > Arthropoda > Malacostraca > Decapoda > Palaemonidae > Macrobrachium > Macrobrachium rosenbergii. The sequence goes on along the minus strand of NC_089786.1, from coordinate 11,458,013 downwards.
TCCCATTTGGTCTCTGTTCCGAGTATGTTCTCAGTCTTATTTTGGTCAGGCTCATATGCATTTTCTTGATTAAGAAAAATGACCACAACTTTTCTGCTGCATAAGGTTGCCATTATAATAATGATCATTCTTGAGAGCCGGTTACGTCTTTCCAGGAATCAGGCTGTTTATAAAGTGCAGTGGCTTTCCACCAGAACCTATTAAACAAGCTAGGCTTACCTGTTTTTTTTTTTTTTTATTATAGATGTTATAAGTCTGTAGGAGTTTGAGCCTCTTGGCTTGAGAATGTGCTACACACTTTGCTATTTCAGGGTCTAGACTTTGCTTGGTCATTAAAAGTACATTCCGTTGGAGCCAGCCACAAAGAGAGAAAATTCCCTTTGTGACATTTTCCTCTCTTTTTCTGCATTCTGGTATTCTATTCCCAGGAAGCTTCCTCAACAAGTTATGACCTTGCTGGTATGTTTTTAATATAATGATTTTCAGGATACCTCATCTGTCTTTCAGGCTGAAGGACGTTTGTTTCTCGTTGGTCTTGGTTAAATCCCACAGGTCATGCATTCTGTAAGAATCGTTTGCAGATGTCAATATGGAGAAAAAAAGGTTATGCGGAAATGTTTGGAGAAAAAAAAGGTTATGCAGTAATGTTTGGAGGTAAAAGGTTGTGCGGTAATATTTGGAGAAAAAAAGGTCACGCGGTAATGTTTGGAGAAAATAAGGTTGTGCGGTAATGTTTGGGGAAAAAAAGGTTGTGCGGTAATGTTTGGAGAAAAAAAGGTTGTGCGGTAATGTTTGGAGAAAAAAAGTTTATGCAGCAATGTTTGGAGAAAAAAGGTTATGCGGTAATGTTTGGAGAAAAAAAGGTTATGCGGTAATGTTTGGAGAAAAAAAGGTTATGTGGTAATGTTTGGAGAAAAAAAGGTTGTGCAGTAATGTTTGGAGAAAAAAAGGTTATGCGGTAATGTTTGGAGAAAAAAGGTTATGTGGTAATGTTTGGAGAAAAAAAGGTTGTGCCGTAATGTTTGGAGAAAAAAAAAAAAGGTTATGCAGCAATGTTTGGAGAAAAAAGGTTATGCGGTAATGTTTGGAGAAAAAAAGGTTATGCGGTAATGTTTGGAGAAAAAAAGGTTGTGCGGTAATGTTTGGAAAAAAAAGGTTATGCAGCAATGTTTGGAGAAAAAGGTTATGCGGCAATGTTTGGAGAAAAAGGTTATGCGGTAATGTTTGGATAAAAAAGGTTATGCGGTAATGTTTGGAGAAAAAGGTTATGTGGTAATGTTTGGAGAAAAAAGGTTGTGTGGTAATGTTTGCGGTAATGTTTGGAGAAAAAAAGGTTTGGTAATGTTTGGAGAAAAAAGGTTATGCAGTAATGTTTGGAGAAAAAAAAAGGTTATGCGGTAATGTTTGGAGAAAAAGGTTATGTGGTAACGTTTGGAGAAAAAAAGGTTATGCAGCAATGTTTGGAGAAAAAGGCGTGGTAATGTTTGGAGAAAAAGGTTATGCAGTAATGTTTGGAGAAAAAAAGGTTATGTGGTAATGTTTGGAGAAAAAAAAGGTTGTGCGGTAATGTTTGGAGAAAAAAGCTTATGCGGTAATGTTTGGATAAAAAAGGTTAAGCGGTAATGTTTGCAGAAAAAATGGTTATGTGGTAATGTTTGGAGAAAAAAAGGTTATGCGGCAATGTTTGGAGAAAAAAAGGTTATGCGGTAATGTTTGGAGAAAAAAGGTTATGCGGTAATGTTTGGAGAAAAAAAGTTTATGCGGTAATGTTTGGAGGTAAAAGGTTGTGCGGTAATGTTTGGAGAAAAAAAGATCACGCGGTAATGTTTGGAGAAAATAAGGTTGTGCGGTAATGTTTGGAGAAAAAAAGTAATGTTTGGAGAAAGAAATGCGGTAATGTTTGGAGAAAAAAAGGTTATGCAGTAATGTTTGGAGAAAAAGGTTAGTAATGTTTGGAGAAAAAGGTTATGCGGTAATGTTTGGAGAAAAACGTTATGTGGTAATGTTTGGAGAAAAAAAGGTTGCGGTAATGTTTGGAGAGAAAAAGCTTATGCGGTAATGTTTGGAGAAAAAGGTTATGTGGTAATGTTTGGAGAAAAATGCGGTAATGTTTGGAAAAAGGTTACGCAGCAATGTTTGGAGAAAAAGGTTATGCGGTAATGTTTGGAGAAAAAGGTTATGCGTTTGGTAATGTTTGGAGAAAAAAAAAAAAAAAAGGTTATGCAGCAATGTTTGGAGAAAAAAGGTTATGTGGTAATGTTTGGAGAAAAAAAGGTTATGCGGTAATGTTTGGAGAAAAAAAGGTTATGCGGTAATGTTTGGAGAAAAAAAGGTTATGTGGTAATGTTTGGAGAAATAAAGGTTGTGTGGTAATGTTTGGAGAAAAAAGGTTATGCGGTAATGTTTGGAGAAAAAAAGGTTGTGCGGTAATGTTTGGAGAAAAAAAGGTTATGCAGCAATGTTTGGAGAAAAAAAGGTTATGTGGTAATGTTTGGAAAAAAAAGGTTATGTGGTAACGTTTGGAGAAAAAAAGGTTATTAGCAATGTTTGGAGAAAAAGGTTATGCGGTAATGTTTGGAGAAAAAAAAAGGTTAAATGTTTGGAGAAAAAAGGTTATGTGGTAATGTTTGGAGAAAAAGGTTGTTATGCGGTAATGTTTGAAGAAAAAAAGCTTATGCGGTAATGTTTGGAGGAAAACCGCTTATGCTGTAATGTTTGGAGAAAAAAAGGTTAACAATGTTTGGAAAAAAGGTTATGCAGTAATGGTTATGCGGTAATGTTTGGAGAAAAAAAAAGGTTAAATGTTTGGATAAAAAAGGTTATGCAGTAAAGTTTGGAGAAAAAATGGTTATGTGGTAATGTTTGGAGAAAAAAAGGTTATGCAGCAATGTTTGGAGAAAAAAAGGTTATTCGGTAATGTTTGGAGTAAAAAAGTTTATGCAGTAATGTTTGGAGAAAAAAGTTTATGCGGTAATGTTTGGAGAAAAAAGTTTATGAGGCAATATTTGGAGAAGAAAAGGTTAAGTGGTAATGTTTGGAGATAAAAAGCTTATGTGGTAATGTTTGGAGAAAAAAAGCTTATGCGGTAATGTATGGAGGAAAAAAGGTTATGCAGTAATGTTTGGAGAAAAAATGGTATGCGGTAATGTTTGGACAGAAAAATGTTATGCAGTAATGTTTGAAGGAAAAAAGGTTATGCAGTAATGTTTGGAGATAAAAACGTTATACAGATAAAAAGGTTATGCTTTAATGTTTGGAGGAAAAAAAGGTTATGTGGTAATGTTTGAAGAAGAAAAGCTTATGCGGTAATGTTTGAGAAAAAAAAATGCAGTAATGTTTGGATAAAAAGATTATGCGGAAATGTTTAGAGAAAAAGGTTATGTGGTAATATTTGGTTATGTTGCAATAAAGAAAAAGGTTATGTGGTAATGTTTGGAGAAAAAGGGCAATGTTTAGAGAAAAAGGTTATGTGGTAATGTTTGGAAAAAAAAAGGTTAGTAATTATGGAGAAAAAAAAAGGTTATGTGAAAATGTTTGGAGAAAAAAAGGTTATGCAGTAATGTTCAGAGAAAAAATTTTATGTGGTAATGTTTGGAGAAAAAAGGTTATGCGGTAATGTTTAGAGAAAAAAGGTTGTGTGGTAATGTTTGGAGAAAAAAGGTCATACCGTAATGTTTAGAGAAAAAAGATTATGTGGTAATGTTTGGAGAAAAAAAGGTTATGCGGTAATGAATGGAGAAAAAAGGTTATTGGAAATGTTTGGAGAAAAAAGGTTATTCAGTGATGTTTGGAGAAAAAAATGTTTGGAGAAAAAAGGTTGTGCAGTAATGTTTGGAGAAAAAAGGTTGTGTGGTAATGTTTGGAGAAAAAAGGTTATGTGGAAATGTTTGGAGAAAAAAAGGTTATTCAGTGATGTTTGGAGAAAAAGATTGTGTGGTAATGTTTGGAGAAAAAGGTTGTTTAATGTTTGGAGAAAAAAAAAGGTTATGTGAAACTGTTTGGAGAAAAAAAGGTTATGCAGTAATGTTTAGAGAAAAAATTTTATGTGGTAATGTTTGGAGAAAAAAGGTTATGAGGTAATGTTTAGAGAAAAAAGGTTGTGTGGTAATGTTTGGAGAAAAAAGGTTATACGGTAATGTTTAGAGAAAAAAGATTATGTGGTAATGTTTGGAGAAAAAAAGGTTATGCGGTAATGAATGGAGAAAAAAAAGGTTATGTGGAAATGTTTGGAGAAAAAAAGGTTATTCAGTGATGTTTGGAGAAAAAAGGTTGTGCGGTAATGTTTGGAGAAAAAAAGGTTGTGCGGTAATGTTTGGAGAAAAAAAGGTTGTGCGGTAATGTTTGGAGAAAAAAAAAGGTTATGTGGAAATGTTTGGAGAAAAAAAGGTTATGCAGTGATGTTTGGAGAAAAAAAAAAAAATGTTTGAGAAAAAAAGGTTGTGTGGTAATGTTTGGAGAAAAAAAAAGGTTATGTGGAAATGTTTGGAGAAAAAAAGGTTATGCAGTGATGTTTAGAGAAAAAAAGATTGTGCGGTAATGTTTGGAGAAAAAAAGGTTGTGCGGTAATGTTTGGAGAAAAAAAAAGGTTATGTGGAAATGTTTGGAGAAAAAAAAGGTTGTGCGGTAATGTTTGGAGAAAAAAAGGTTATGCGGTAATGTTTGGAGAAAAAAAGGTTGTGTGGTAATGTTTGAAGAAAAAAAAGGTTGTTCAGTAATGTTTGGAGAAAAAAAGGTTATGTGGAAATGTTTGGAGAAAAAAAGGTTATGCGGTAATGTATGGAGAAAAAAAAAAGGTTATGTGAAGTGTTTGGAGAAAAAAAGGTTATGCAGTAATGTTTGGAGAAAAAAAGGTTATGCAGTGATGTTTGGAGAAAAAAAGGCTATGCGGTAATGTTTGAAGGAAAAAATGTTATGCGGTAATGTTTGGAGAAAAAAGTTAAGCAGTAATGTTTGGAGAAAAAAAGGTTATGCAGTAATGTTTAGAGAGGAAAACGTTATGCAGTAATGTTTGGGAAAAAATGTTATTCGGTAATGTTTGGAGAAAAAACGTTATGCAGTAATGTTTGGAGAAAAAAGATATGCGGTAATGTTTGGAGAAAAAATGTTACTCAGTAATGTTTAGAGAAAAAAATATTATGCAGTAATGTTTGGGAAAAAATGTTATGCGGTAATGTTTGGAGAAAAAAGCTTTGCGGTAATGTTTGGAGAAAAAAGTTATGCGATAATGTTTGGAGAAAAAAGTTATGCGGTAATGTTTGGAAAAAAAAATATGCGGCAATGTTTGGAGAAAAAGTGTTAAGCAGTAATGTTTGGAGAAAAAAAGTTATGCAGTAATGTTTGGAGAAAAAATATGCGGTAATGTTTGGAGAAAAAATGTTATGCAGTAATGTTTGGAGAAAAAAAGTTATGAGGTAATGTTTGGAGAAAAAAAGTTATGAGGTAATGTTTGGAGAAAAAAAATGTTATGTGGTAATGTTTGGAGAAAAAAATGTTATGTGGTAATGTTTGGAGAGAAAAAGGTTATGCGGTTAATGTTTTGAAATGTAGTGTCAAGGACCCACCTCGACTTATCGGAATCTAGAACAAAGAAAAAGAAATATCCCAGTTGAAAGAAAAGTCCCAAAGTCCCTAATAGAGGAGGCGTAAATTATGAATGGAAATAACCAATGAATAGAAATGAAAGTAAATTATTAATCAAAATAAAACGGTACCGAAACAATCGCAGACACCATACATAAACAAATCATCGAGAAAGGGCTAAGTTGTAAGAGTGTACCAGTGTCACTTTGATAATCATTATAATCTTATCCATATCACTTGCATATATAATTAGAAAAAAATAGATTATCAGTACGTTGTTCACCCAGCAACTTTCACACAGGATTGATAATAACATGACGATTCACAGTAAATACAAGTTAGGTTCTTAGAATCACGAAGCGAATTCCGTGGAAGATATACCTGAGATATCAGAAATGTGTTTATCATCGGCCCTCAATAACGTATTCGTAAGGCGCCTAATAGCCACCTAAACAAGGGAAATGCCTCATCCTGTTACAAGTATGATCAATATAATATATCACTATTTCCTAAGACTTTCTCTCTTCAAGTGATTCAGTTTCCATGATAAAACATGTACTATTTTTTTTTTTGTAAGTCGTATCAAAGCAACTCGGAAACAGATTCATTTCAAACATTTCAGAGAGTTTCATCATTTTAGGCATGCCTCGAGTCTTCAGATTGATAAAGGAGACAAGTTCGAAAGATGTCTGGAAAAGTGGTTTACTAACCATGACCTAAAGTTTGAATTCACATAAATTTTAGAGGAGTTATTGAACACATTTTTCTGCCCCCTACAGCCTAAAAAAATTCCTTCGAAAAGCTTCAGGAATCTCGTAATCATGACATCAACATGTCAAGCAACAGATGGATCACTTCAGTGATCTTGGTATCCATGTCACTTTTAAAATTGATTATTCATTTTCAAGGAAGATATTCAGTCACTTGGAAAAATAAACTCACAAATGTTACTTGACAATGGAGGTTTATTCACAAAAGACTAAAGTAGCGGACGGAACCGGGATGCCAAGGGCTGTTTAAGGTCCCATGTAAACCCCTGACATCAGTTGATATCCTTACTGTTACTACAAATTACAATGTGGAGTTCATGACCCATATTTCCAGCTGAAAAGGGGAAATGAAAAAGGCACCATGTATTAACCAGACATTGATAAACTTGGACGGAAACTTAATACGAAGGATTTTATTCAAGGAAAATAATTTTGTTATTTCTATTCAAATAGAAATTAGAATCAGGTTAAAGTTCGCCTGTTTTTTTTTTTTGAAAGAGCACAGGTGAGTTAGGGCCAGTAGGGACTGGGGACTTTGACCGAGTGGATACACGGGGCTTTGAATCTCTTGTATATTGATAACCTCATATTAGCACAGTTTAGCGGGAACCTGTCACAAAACTAAAGGGAGAGAGAGAGAGAGACTTCCATGTTCGAAACAACGTGGGAATGATTCCTTAGTGTCCGTTTGCTGCCTCCGCCAACTTGGGTGTTTTGAATTAGATTGAAATCGTGAAGGAATTAACTTGAGAAGGTTTATGGGCCGTTCTTAAGAAGCCAAGGTAAAAGAGGAGATAACCTCTTTGTAGTTTACCCGATGCTTTTATCTAATGATTAAAGAACACTTGATAGGTGTATGGGCTTCAGTGGAAGGGAGTGAGACACAGGTTGGGAACAATTCAGGTAAAAGACCGCTAATTAGAAAACAATTGAAATCAGAAGAATAGAAATTCTAATAGAAGAGTGTTAGATATCAAAAGTCGTCTAGAAGGGTGATTAAAAAGAAGGAAAAAGTGTAGCATAGGTGAATATGTCGCAGAAGACCCACTTCTCAAGGCTCTACATGTCTTTTATATTCAAATAACCACTCCTTTTCTGCACTTTGAAAGGTAGCAATGGAGTAAAAAGATATTTACAGAATTTTTCTTCTGCAAGTTTTAAAAACCTGCATATATTTGTGTTTTTTAACTAAAATTTATCTGGATGGCCTATACCATTTTGCCAGTAATTTTAATTAAGTAAATTACATAGGATCAAAATGTACGGTATGAGGAATTTGTTTGTGCCATATTACCTGTAGATGAAGAGTTGTATTTGTAAAAAGATATTTATGAAAGAGTTATTCGGGCATATAAATTAATGTAATTGTATGTTACATAATTTTTAAAGGATTGCTGCACATTCAAATCTTATACGACTGTTGCTGTTTTTACTGCATAATCTAGAAACAATTAACCACATGTCTTTTATGGAAGCTTGAAACAAAGAATTTGTCACTCTTTGTTAACCTATATTTGGAGGGGAATTTGAAATACTTAGAGAAACTGTATTTATTTCAGTTGTTAAAATCTTAAAGAAGAAGAGTGGCACACGTTTTTGTATACAAGATATTAGGAATTGTTAGAGCTTATTTATGCCGGAAGTATTACGGAACCTTCCATTAAAGAAATCTTGACTCTCTCCTAACGTTGATATGTTTAGTTTTTATAAAATAAGACGTTATTAAGTTTTAAATTGCCGTTATTAATTGTAAAAATAATGCCGAAACTCGTCATCTATTCCGCATAACCATGTTATAAGGTTACGTTCAGTAAGGAAAACAAGCAGACATATTGGAAAAGTACACACTGCCAGCTTACAAGTCATGGCAAATCCAAATGAAATAATCTTTTGGAAATATATATCACTTTGTGCAATTCCGAATAATTTTTGTAGTAAACCTGCAGCTTTTTGAGAGCTAAAATTAAATTATTGTTGGATAAACGGCTCCTTAAGAACCAAGACAACGCCAAACTGATTTTGCACTGCCTTGCTGCATTGATGAACACACCATTGTTGTTGTTGTCAGTGATCCCGTGTGAAGGTGAAGCCACGACTGTAGAATTTTACGTTGCCCATCGTTTAATTCTGCTTATTGGCATTAAAACAGACGCTTGAGGTAATTATAAGTTGACGTATCTATTTCTATTTAGATGGTAGGCTACGGCCTTGTAACGCAACTGAGATAAAAAGGAGTCATGGTAGCCGAAATGCTGGCGTAACTTACGACAGGCAAGTTACCCAAACATAGCTTACTATCTTTCCGTAAATCCTGCCCTTTTTGGTATGGTAGACTCATTAGGCGCCTTAAAATTAGTGAAAGGAGCCAAAACAGGCAAAGGGGTGACGCCCAGACAGAGGAGGGGACACGTAGTCTGGCCTAGGCTAGGCTACACCTTAACTCTATACTCTTATCGGCCGCTTCGTGGCGGAAAGGGTAGGGCATGGGCGGTGACCGGCGCTGCCACAAGTAATATTCCCACTCACATCGTATGGTATATGAAGGCAGCATAAGTTATACATCGTAAATATAATAATTGGTTTCTGATCAGTTTTTGCCGATTATTAAAAGCCCTCGTAATTTTCTAGCTTTTAACAACATTAAAACAACATGTTTCTTAAACTTGTCAAAAACATTTTCCAGCGCTTCTAGTTCTTTTCTCAGATGTTAAGCTGACCTCAGGGCATAAAGATGTCGCACAGCCCGTACCCCCTCAAGGGAGGCTGGTAGAACTATATAGTAGCTCCGCGCAGCCGACGGCGCTATAACTTGACTTTTCTACAGTATTTTGGTTGCTAATTATGAATTTTACCTTTCATTTTTGGCGCTCGAGCCTAATTAACCTGTAATTAACCCGTGAAGTCCATCCAAAAAGGGGTTTCCATACGTGATCCTCACAAGACAGAGCATGGGTACGTCTGTTTCGAACGGTTCATATCCCGTCCGGCAAGCGCAATAACTTGTTAACGTATGGGTACCCCCGGGCCAGTACTAAACATGGCGAAGGGACATTCCATTTGGCCGACAACAAACAGTTGCACCGCCAGTATCAGAACCACTAAAAGTGTAGAAAAAACCAGCTGAAAAGGTAAAAACAGGCGCGGAGCTAATGTACAGAATTACCGGGAGGCTTAGTCAACACACACTCATTAAGGAGTCTGTCGCCTTACAAACACCATGGAAGGCAGTCCCCGTTCCCGCAATAATCTTCATCCCCAGGCTCAAGAAATTGTTCATAGGATCGTTAAGTACTTTTCTAAAGAAAAGGCAAACCATGGACCCATGTCTCTCTCTCTCTCTCTCATATATATATATATATATATATATATATATATATATATATATATATATATATATATATATATATATATATATATATATATATATATATATATATATATATATATATATATATATATTATATATATAAAATATATTATATATTATATATTCAGGTCTCTGTTTTTCTTATAAATTGATTAAATCTTCTTTGGGTTTTTCTTTCTTGGGGTTATTATCTCATGCTACTGGACTTCAGCACTTTTAATTTATTTGTTTTTGTGCTAATTTACCAATATATATTTGTAAATTAGCACAAAAACAAGTAAATTAAAAGTGTGGAAGTCCAGTAGCATGAGATATAATCCCAAGAAAGGTCCAAAAAGAGATTTAATTGGGCCTATATGAAAAACAGAGACCTGGAAGAATGGAAATATTTTCTAAGGAATGTCACGGTAATAGGGAACAACCAGAAGAATGTTGCTCCCAGGAGACATCAGTAGATGCACTGATTAAAACGGGTAAATGGGAATGGTAGGCCTTTAAAACCTCCAGACAAGTACATTTGGCAACATGGGGTAAATGCCTATATCGCCATGTAGGAGACAATAGGGTATAGTACACATTTCAGAGGGGAATACTACCGGTAAAACTGAAGACTACTGCCGCGGCCTGGTTCGCGGTAGACGGTGATTGGAGTATTTACCCCTTGTTATTTATGGTTTTAATTATGTTTATCTCTCTTTTGTTTATGTTTAAGATATTTAGTCAACATCTATTTTTTTGTGGGGGGATTCATTCCCAAGGAGCTGGTACTAAAGACAGCACCCATTTTGTATGCAAAGATGCCTAAACCAGAGGGGCATGGTAGAAGTCTACCATTTTACTCCATACCCTTGGCTAGCCTAGTCTACTTAGGCTAATATTAGTGAAAGGAGCCAATGCAAATGGAGGGATGATGGCCAGATTAGGCTGACCCTTCACTCCAGTAGGCATTTCAGAGAGTATACAGCCTAACCAGAACTACCTGTACCTAACCCAACCTAGGATGCCATGTCCTTACATGTCCAGGGGCGTGCCTCGCTCTACCCCTGGGCCTCCCCAAGTGAATTGGGACCCCACTGTCAGTATACTGTCCATGTTCTAGGTTTATTAATATGTTAAGGAGTTCAGCTTCACCTCCTACCTGTCAAGACTGAAACTAGTTTGGCCAGGACCTCAGTTTGTAGGCTGCAGAAGCCTGTTTGTTACATTTTAATTTTGTGCACATAATTTTTCCAAAATTTGTTATCGCATCATATATTTTGTAGTTTGATGATATAGCCTAGCTTCTAAGTTGAACAATAGAAGGGTTACACAGGCCATTCCATCAGAGTTAGGGTGTGTATTGACAGCCTAATTCAGTTTTACCAGACTAGGCTAATGACCAGATGACCAAAGACGCCGAAATGTTTGTTTCCCTCCGGACTCCTTTTGTAAGGCTTTGATTTAGGGATAAGGTAGATGCAGAAATGATTGGTTTGCACCAATAATAATCAGTTGATAATAGTTGATATCAGTAAAATAAATTGTGAAAATCTGAATAAAAATTAATAGGCCTATATCCCATCCTAACCTATTGGTGAACACTCATCCTGTGATTTACAGAAATTGACCTTTACTTATAGAAAATCTGAAGTATGCCAGACCTTTTTCGTGTTGTATCATTCTTGTTTTTGGTAGATTAAAAGAATTATATTAAGTCATCTTTCATTTATATCATGGTACCAACCAGGGGAATATATCAGTCTAGTTTAGAGAAACCAAAAGAAAAGATGAAATTGTCATTGGTTGATGTATCATTAACTGAGTGAAGTACGAGGCCTTGAATAGTGTGAAGACTGAGTTTGGACTAAGTTTATCAGTTAGTATCTTTGTACTATATGGGAAACTGTATCAGAGTACACTTGAGTGCTTGTATAAGGGTTCAACTTCATGATTCATATATGCTTATTTGTAGGGGAAAGAGTTACTAGTGAAGTACAGTATAGTACACTTGTTGTAATGTTTCATGTGAAGTATACCCATATACAGTACTGTATAATTCTTGCTTTCTCATTCCAGGATGTCCGGGTTTTTTCAAAGAAACAGAGGCCAGTTCAGGTAGGTTGTCTGTTAGCACTATACTAATGTAAAAGTATGAGGTCAGATGGTAAACTGGGATATTTGAACAACTTTACTGTTAACTACTGACCTACATGCCTTTGATCTAAAAGGTTTTGTGTCTTTCTTGCTGGATTTTTTAAAATAAAACAATTTGCAGAATGGAATTAAAATTTGCCAAGTGCACATGACACAAGTTAGTGTTTTGTTTTGGTGTCATATATCATCATCTTCATTTATGCCATATCTCTAGCATTTTGTGTGAACTTATAAAGTTGAAATCCCTTTCCATAGGTATCTCTTATCAGTTAGCTCTTGGTATTCAGGTTGAATCCCAAAAATCCCATATTCAATTTAAATATTGCTGTTTTGAATGTGTCTTGTGACACCATCTTGTACATTCAAAACAGAGTATTGAATTCATCTTTGCATAACACCAAGAGCAACCACAACAAGGCTACAGTACTTTCAAGATAGCACCTCCGTACATAGACATTGTCAGTTTCTGATTAGTAGTAATAATTTATAACAGTTTTAGTATAAGTTCACTTGTTATTGTGATGCTGAATAGATATTTAGTCCATGTATTGATACCTTATTTTGATTTTCCAGAGGCCAGGATGCTGGTGGAAGCAACTTTAATCAGGGTTCATTTCAAGCACAGGGTAATTTGGGGAGGTAAGGTTTTATATTGTATTCCAGAATTTTCCCTTTTATTAATGGGATAGAAGCCTCCTTTCTTTAAATCATATTTTTTGGATTTTTCACATTTTTGTGATTTTACTGTACACTACACCATTCAGTACCAAAGTCAAGTGAGAATACTGTGTAATTGGTAGAAATTTTCCAAGTTAAGATTATAAAGGGGTCATCTGAGGATTGAAAGCTGGAAATTGAAAGAAAAAATTTTGACTATCAATAGCTAAATATCATATTTGGCAATATTAATATGGAGTATTATAATAAAATTCATTTAGTCTCATAGTTACGGGAGAATTCTCACAACCAACCCACAAACTGGAACATTTAATTTGTATTGATCTGTACAATGTATTGTTTTAATAGCTTTTATTGAAAAGTACTGTAAAAATTTATTGAGATCTTTCCCCAACAAAACTAGATGGCAACATCAGAGCATAACTCTGTAGCCTTGAAAGCTTGTCCCAAGTAACTTGCGATACATGAGCCCACAGTCAGGCTATGCCAACTAGAGGATCCCATATCCCAAAATGTTACATATGTACATTTGGAATGTTATTACCCTTATTTTTCAACCATTTTCATCAAAATTTCACATATGAAAAACGTAAACCTGTTGAATAGGTAACATAACACAAACTACTTTAATTTGGTGGATAATAAGTGCATAAGTACTTTTACATTCATTTGTATTAGTGAATAAACCTGCCTGTAGAATTTTAAATATGGTTTTGTTACTGCTACAGTTTTTGTTCATCTAAATATTAATATTTTGTACACAGACAGCAGATGATGAACCCATGGCAGAGTGGCATAATGCCAGTTGGTGGAGGACTTCAGTCTGGCAGAGCTGATGAAGCAACTTTGGCTTTCAACATTTTGAATCAAGTTCTGGCATCTGTAAGTTGAAATTTTTTGTTGAGGAGGAATACAGTAGATTACAAGTCATGTTAATTTTAAACTGAATTATCTTTTGATACATTTGTATTTATATTAATGTGATGAAGTGCCAGGGCAAATCAGAACAGTTCAAAGTAAAATAAGAAAGGGTAGGACTCCTAACCTTATGCTTATTTGTTGCTGCAAAAACTGTTTTTGTATTTATTTTTATTGCCTTCAACAACCTGTGAACATGGCATCTTTTCGTAAGTTCAAGCTTAGATTGTAGCTAGGGTCAAGGATCTGTTCACTGAAAGGATTCTTATTATTGAGATTTTTTTTGTTTCATCCTCATTTCAGAACATTCGGTGTTACATTTTTAAGTGAAAATTAAGCAAAATATAAGATAACTAGTTAAATAGTAAAAGGTATTTGAAGCAAAGTGCACAAAGGAGAACAGAGGAATACAAAGTATAAACCATTTATTTACTAGTTAAATAGTAGAGGGTATAGAAAGCAAAGTACATATGGCAGAACAGATGAATACAAAGTATAAACCATTTATTTAAGAAACATCAAGCCTACAGATGGAAAAGTAAACGAAATATTATGAACATCTGCAGACCTAAACGTATTAACTCCTTGCGTCCAGTCACGGTGATGTGAGGTTTAGTAATAGAATTGGTGTGCTGTCCAGACCGGTTCAGGTGAGAATTTATATTTCGTGCCTTGCAGTTTGAACGAGATTTGCAGGAAAATGTTCAAATTACTTGAATGGACTAAAAGGACGTATGACAACACTCGCACCACAGCTGATGGTATGAGGAAGAGTTTCCCGTGAGATGCCATGGGGGAAGGTACTACATCTCCCTGTCTCAGCACATCTTGAATATATTTGCCTATAAATATACTCAGGGATTGTTGCTGGTCTTAGTTCTCATCCTCTATGATAGTATGTCAGCTGTAATTGTAATTTTGCAAAATAAAGTACAAAAAAATACTAAAAGAACATGTATAACTCAGTACAGTAAAAGGTACTATATCTCCCTATCCCAGTACATATCTTAAATACATTAACAACACCCCAAGACTGGGCAAAGTTTGTTTGCCAGTAAAAAAAAAAAAAAAAACATGGACAGAGGAAGATATACAAGTGCATATGGTACATGGTACAAAGAAAAAAATTAAAACAATTGTATGTACCTTCTACGGGAAGCTGAAAGTGAATGTTTCCAACCCTGAGTAGGGCCGCTTTTCTGTGACACTTATAAAGATACCCTAATTTTAGCGAGTAATACATGTTCTTTCTGATATTTTTATTTTATTTTGCAAAATTACAATTACAATTCACATACTATGATAGCAAATAAGAAATAAAATCAGCAAAAATCCCTGAGTATATTTATTGACAAACTTATTTTAGCATGGCCTTTAGGTTTTAAGAGTGATTTTATGGTTGAAATAATACTTTAAAGTCACAGTATTTCTTATTCACGCAAAAAAAGAATTATGATTTCTAGGTCATTCTAAATAATTTTTATTACTTTTTTCATGCAACATCATAAGATATTTCCTTCCTGTGAGCTTTTATGTAATTTCTAGTATGACAAATATTGGAAAATGATATCACACACATCCCAAGTTTACAGTTAGGACAAAATTACCTACACTGTCATCTAACTTTTCCTTGACACATCTCTTTTGTGCCTGCACACACACTACACACACACACACACACACACACACACACACACACACACACACACGCATGTAGCATCTGCCTTACTTCAGTGGAGGGGGTATTATATTAGGGAAGTGTCTTCCCTGTCAAACAGAGTGGCTGTGGTGATGTTCCTGGCTTTCCTCCTTTTTAGGTTAGAAGTGGGGAATACAGGCAGTCCCTGGTTATCGGCAGCCTCGATTACTGGCGATCCGGTTTTATGGCGCTTGTCTAGCGACGACGATAACCAGGTTTTCGTAGCTGATAACCGGTTATCGGCGCTGATCGCCTCTTATCAGCGGCGCCACTAACCGGGGATCAGTGCTATTATCGCCGGTTTTTGGTTAGCGGCGATTTTCGGTTGTTGTCACGCCGTCGGGAACGGAACCCCGCTGATAACCGGGGACTGCCTGTATTTCCGTTATGCATTCTTTCATGTGAATTAGGTAGCTTTTTCTTGGAAGTGGGTAATTAGGCAGGTGCTGGTCAACTTTGTCTTTGCCAGCCTTTGTGCGAGTCCAAAACAGCTTTGGGTTTGTCCACGATAGTTTCTCATTTGTCACTTTCCACCATATCTGCAATGTGAATGACAGACAATTGTGACATTTTTTTTTTTTTTTTTTTTTTTTTTTTTTTTTTCCATTGCTATAACCTCCCCTCTTGAGTAGGACAGAATTCCACCAATCTTCAGCTTTTCATTTTTCTTACCCACTGGTGTTTCCTTCCTCATAAGCTTTATAGCCCCAAGTAGATCAGTCTCTTGAGAAATAAACATATTTACCAAGTTTGGTGATGTATAATAATTACTGTATCAGCTGTGAGATGGTAGCCTTTATTTAGCAAGGGCTTTAATTAAAGGAGTGATTACTACCGGTGGTGAAACAAGAAGGTTCTTATACTCATTGTCTAAGTTTTTCCCTTCCCTGTATGTATAATGAAATACCCAGACTCTTATTTACAGAGCATGTAATATTTCGTTCCAAATTGAACCCTCTTCTGTACAGTAGTCTAGATGGCACCCTTTATATAACATAAGACTTTAGTCAATTGTTACATCTTTTTCAGATGTATACATTGTTGCAAATTTAGTTAAAATTTTCTCTCAAGTGAATTATTGTATAGTTAAGGGTGAGAATGTATATTACGGTCAAATTCCACATTATTTGCAAAATATAGGTACAGTAATGTTATATTTGACAAAACATACAGTAGGACGGACATACCTTTCTTAAAGGATGAAATTGCAGTTACATTAATAGTTTTTTTAACAATCATTTGTTCTGGTTTCATTTTCATAATTTTTACCACCTATATTATTAGGGAAACATGAATTTTATCAAGCGTAACCACAGGCCACTT
This sequence comes from Macrobrachium rosenbergii, assembly GCF_040412425.1. Classification (NCBI taxonomy): domain Eukaryota; kingdom Metazoa; phylum Arthropoda; class Malacostraca; order Decapoda; family Palaemonidae; genus Macrobrachium; species Macrobrachium rosenbergii. Next base: position 11,441,545 of record NC_089786.1, on the reverse strand, counting down.
TCTCTTTCTGAGTCTGGTTTCTCTTGAACCTTTTGATTGGCTCATGTGTGTGTGTCTTCAGCTGTCAAAATATTGTAAAATAGTCTCAATGTCATCATGTACAAAATGAATTGTGCTATTCCCTGAGAAGGGAGAGAGGACCGTGCAGGTAACAAAGATGTTTCTCTACCCACCCACTGGCATCTAGTAAAGCATCTTCTGAACTTTCTTTGGAATATGAAGAAATATTTACTGCTGTTTTCATCTGAATCCATTATTAGGTTATAATAATTATTGCTACAAGTTTGTACATCACTTCTTGATTGTGGATAGTAATGAAACTGCAAAAATGAACAGTGTATTTCGGCAAATGCCTTGCACATTTGACGCCTAAAGCCACATAGTAAAAGTAAACAAGACTCACTGTCATCTGTTAAGAAAAATGAACACTAATTGCTTGATTCTGTGAGAGGATGCTTGATTCTGTGAGAGCAAGAATAGAGAACAAGTAAAATAGGGATAACAGAACTACTTAGGGGTTAGGGATATTTTATGATAATGAATAAATATTCTCATGATTGTAAAAATAATGCATATTCAATATTCACCAATATGCTTGGGATAGTGAGGGAAGAAACCGATCAACTTTATCTCTTAAAAAAAATTCAAGTGATGAGTCTTAGTACTTCATAAAGAAGGTACAGGGCACCAAATGTGAAGAGTGGTTATCTTACAGGATTCCTAAAGTACCTGAAAAGAAATAAGATAAGAGTGAGGGTTATAGGATATTTTATATGAGAGATTAAAAGATGAAGAAGTTTTTTCTGAGCTTATCAAGGTTGGTGTAAAAATAGCAAAGGGTTTTTACATGCTTTTATTTAACTTGACTTCTGCGTCTGTCCATCTGTTTGGGTCAAATCTTGTAACTAATTTTCAACTTGTTCCCTTCGTCTGACGGACTTGAAATTTTACATGGTTACTCAATTACTCAATCCCAGTGACAATGCAACCTTACATGATCAGTAGCTCAGCAGTGACCTCTCCCAGTATCTCAGGATTTGTATGAAACTTTGGATTTTTCATACCTTCTTTGACTTGGTAGAATAACCTCTCCCAGTATCTCAGGATTTGTATGAAACTTTGGATTTTTCATACCTTCTTTGACTTGGTAGAATAAGTTAATATCTGTGGATTTTTCAAACCTTCTTTGGCTTGACAGGATATCACGTTCAGTTTCATGTTGCAATTTCTGTCGGAACTAAAAAGTTGAAAAAAAAAAAACATTTACAACATGCTTTGTTAAAATGCACAAAGAAGTAAATAATAATTTTCTGAGACACTAGGATTTTCTTACAATTAATCATGTCTACAAAAATAAAAGTGTGGGTGCCCAACATGGAAGGAAATGCTACAAGAAATAAAAAATATTCCTAGTGTTTATCAAAAAATTATTATTTGCTTTTTAGTGCATTTTAATAATGGCATGTTGTGAAAAATTTTAATTTTATTTTTTTATATTAACCATAAATGGACCTGTACTTAGGCAGTACTGTTTTTGTATACAACTTGGATCTCTTTTTTTATAGGTGTGTTAATGGTTTATTGATACTGTGGCAACTTTTGTTTTATAGTAGTATCAGATATGTTTTTTTTTTAAGTTTTAGAGTGGGCTTTTGCTTTGCAATTTGTACCTTTCTGTGAAGAAAGATATAAGCATAAGCATTGTTGTATGCTTGTACGTGTTGTTCTCCAAGGCTTTTGGATAGCATAAGCTTAAGAAGTCAGGTGTTACTGAGGAGAAAATATATTATTGGTTTGAGAGTGAAAGCTAACATATATTTCAGGTAAACCAGTATTCATAAATAAATGGCAACATTACATGTGAGCTCTTGAAATTTGGAAGTGACTGATTTTTTTTTTTTGGATAGCTGTGGCTTAATAACGTATTTGCTTTTCATCATTAAGTAGGGCATTTATGTAGTCATAAGTGTCACACTATGTTAGTAATTCTGTTTGTTGATCTTTGGGTGTTGATAGCACATTGCTAGGTAATGTTGATTAGAGTCATAGAACAGTTCTACCTTAACAAACCTCTTAATTTGCTAGTTGACAGAATTTATACTGAAAACAGTTTTCTTTTTCTCTTGCAGGACACTCCTATGATGAACACTGGTTTGAATCAAGCTGGTGGATTTCAAGATAGGAAAGGTAGACAGGGTTTGGTAAGTGCTGATGTCTCATACAGTACAGTTATTTGATTACTATTACAGTCCTTTGTGCCATTTTTTCTTTTTTTTATTTGTTTTGGGATAAGTTTTTTGTAATATGTCCATATACTGGGAGAGGGATTCTTGTACAAGTTCAAGGTTACCCTATAAGAAGTCGACTTTTAAATTATGATGTGTTTAAATTACTTAATCTTCATATTTGAAAACATGCTTTTGGTTACACTCTGGTGGTGTCACATTCATTTCACTCGTGCACAGGGAGGTCGCCTAGAGGATCGGCGAAGGGGTCAGTCTCCTCAGTTTTCCAACCGAAACAGGGGAGACGGTGGACGTCAGTGGTCCAGATCAAGGTCACCCCATGGAAGAGATAATCGCTCAAATTCAAGACGAGACAGCACCGACCGCAATAGGAAGTCTGTTTTGGAGAGACTGGGGAAAGTTCCAGAAAAGAATAAGGCTGCTAAGGAGAAGGGCAAAGAACGTACACCTGCTGATAAAAGGAGGAAGTCTAGAGACAGGCAGAGCAGGTAAAGGTTTTGTCTTTGAAGTTAGTTTTTTTGCTGTTTGTATTCAGTGCACTATATATAATCTTGAGATTTTACAATGTATAATATATTTGTTACCGCTTCAAACATAACAGTTCTCAGAGTAATTCCTTTTCACTATGATGAAAAGAGCATCAAAAGTAGGCAAAGATTTTTATTCATACCTTGTACTCTTTTAGTAACGTCTGTCACTAAAGTAAAGTACAGTACAGGCAGTCCCCGGTTAACAGCGGGCTTGGTTAACAGCGATCCGGTTTTATGGCGTGTGTCTAGCGACGAAAATCGGCAATTTTTGGCGCCGAAAATCGCCAATTTCTGCTTATCGGCACCAATAATTGGGTATTGGCGCCGATACATACCTAACAGAGGCGCCGATAACTGAAAATCGGCGCTTTTCGGCGCCGATAACCCCTGAAAATTGCTGATTTTCGGTTAGCGGCAATTTTCGGTTATCATCACACCCTCAGAAACGGAACCCCGCCAATAACCGGGGACTGCCTGTACTCATGACACTTGATTAAAGTTTTTATTGCTGTGAACATCAGACTACTGTACTAAATTTTTATTACAGTGAGGATAAGAGTACTAAAGGAGACAGCAAAGGGAAAGATGTTGATTCTGATAAGCAGAAAGGGGAAATTTCTGAAGAAAAATTAGTAATGGACAAAGAGGTAAGTTATTGCTGTGGAACATAATTGTCAGTACAGTTATGAATTTGCATTCTTAGTTTGTATCCGATCTTTTTTTGGTTGTTTTATATAACATGTAGCATTTTTTTTGGCAACTTTTTGGGGATTGTTGTGGAACACTGAAAATTTACATTTTTAGTTGAATGAACTAAAGCCCTAACTTAATTATTTGTAGATTATGATTTTTGTATGTAGTTGTTAAGATAAATCTAGTCACATTAAGATTACTGTATTTTTTCTGATATGGGAAATACTCTTTAACTTTTCATAATTATCCTTCGTGTTAACTTCCTATTTCATTTGTATCCATCTCTTCTACTTGATGGCTAAAATGTTAATGTTTGATTATCTATTCTCCATAGAATGAAGAGCAACTGGTCAAGTGTTTGAAGTGCCACATTTGTGAGGTTGATTCATTTGAAAGTGTTGAGGTAAGAATATGAATTTTCCAGTTGCGGTTGTTGTTGCCACGTTACATAGTACGAGGAGTATCTTTATGTGTTTATAATTTTTTTTAATTGTAATTTACTTAGTTGATGGTTTTTGGAAATTATTGCATTGCCACAATTAAATATCTTATTACATTGCCACAACTATTTATTTCTTCTAAAGTGTAGGTTTTGCTGTCTCCTATTTCTGGAATCATTTAACCTGTACCATTTCAAGCGCTAAACCCTGGGAACTGGAAATAAAGACACATGCAAATTTTTATAAAGCATGATGTGCCCATGAGCCAAAAGATTGCAAAGCTGGGAACAGCAATTGGTATGTAAAACAAAAGCATCACTTGGGCTGGAATGGCTGGATGGCAGACCTGCAAGTTTGAGAACTGCATTTTATATTCCTGGAAAAAACTGCTGCAGGGCAAAGGCTGTCATTGAAGCACAGCTAGATTTTGCCATAGTTTTGTACCTTATTTTTTGCAGATGTCTTCAGCCTTACAGCAAGAGTTGCATTTATTGTCATAAATCTCTTAAACAAATTTTGGCAGAATCTTCATTTTCAGTTGCTTCAGTTATATGTTTGTTTATAATTTATTATAGAATATGTAATTTATTCCTTTGCATAGAATAAACCTTTCAGACCAGTTCTCTGAGTTTTAATATTTTTGGCTCAGTGGTCTGGTTAAACTATCTTGTATAACCAACTGATTGTAAAAGTGATGGTCTACGATGGCCTCAAGATTAGCCATGCTAGATTTTAAAAGTCTTTAGCAACAGTCCATGAACTGAGTACTGTATATGAGATAACTCAGGTGGAGTTCATTTTACTGATTGTCATGTTATCAAGTTAGGTTCTTACATGTGTAAAAAAAAAAAAAAGTTACTTTTGATTTACTTCAGCTTTAAGAAATGTTTTGAATGTTTAAAAACAAATTAAAGTTTCCTAATTTTTCCACTATAAACAAAACTTAACTGTTTAATTTTTTTATTGTGCATTGCATTGTACACAATACAGGTTATTGGTTACAGAGTACATATTTTTTACCTTTAATTATTTGGGCTGCAGAACTTTAGGAACCACAAGAGGAGTGACGAACACAAATTACTTCTAGAAATTCACAACCAGCGAAGTGAGGCTGCCTTACAACTGATGAGGGCTGATGCTAAGGTATGTTTTAAGGACTTTGTTTTCATTGTCACTAGTTATTCTTGTTGTGTGTACAGTTGTTGCAAAAAATCTTAGTACTACCAAGATACCTGAAAAATCTTAGTACTCTTACAGGGAGAAAAAAAAAAATTGAAAATAAAATATAAAGGTTGAAATACATATTCTGCTCAATACTCTTTATTCAGTATGCCTTAAAACATAATCAGTTTTTCTCTTCACTGAATTAGATAGTTCTTTAAAATAATTATCATCCAGCTCATTACGCCACACATTTTCTATGGCAGCAATCAGTTTCGGGACAGAGGACGTATCCATAGAGCCTATCTTCCTCTTCATAAAGCTCCAAACATTTCTTATTGGAGTAAGGTCAGGGGAATTCCCTGGCCAATCCAGAAGCTCAATTCCATTATCCTCAAATAAATTTTTTTGCCTTCTTCCCCCTGTGGTATGGTGCCCCATCTTGCATAAAAACGCATGTGCAGACTTTCCTTGAAGGACAAGTGATCTTTCAACACATCTACATACGATCCCCATTCATTATTGTATTTTTCGGTAAAAAATACAACCCCCAACTCCCTCCCTTTCTGCTGAAATTCCCCCACACCATGACGTAAGCGGCATGCTTTACTGTCTTGACCGTATACTTGGAGTCAGATCGACTCTACCCTCTAGGTCTCCTGACCTTCTTGGCACTCCTGGTTACTTAGAAACATGCTTCATTGTTGAATACCACTGTGTACCAGTCTTCCTCAGTCCAACCTTTGTACTTCGCTATGGCTGTCATTGACTTGCCCTCTTTATACAGTCTGTGTCCTCTTGACGATGGAAAGTGATTTACCCAGCATACTAGCTGGTAGGGTGCGCAGGAGCGCTCGACATGCAGGTGTAAAATTACAGTAATCAGCTGCCTGGCAGAGGGTCAGCACACCCCCCCCCTCTTCTCTGGTGGTTCATGGGTTGATTTGGGCACTACTAAATCTGGGAACCCTGTTCAGTAGGCAGGCAGAATATTCTGCCCCAAGCTGCATTGCTTGATGGACGATAGCAACGTTTTACCGGCTTTAAAGTGGGTGGACAACGTGAATATTTTTAGGACCGCTATTCAGGTCCAGAGTGTTATTGCATCCTAAGATTCTTTTCGGCAACTGTATAGCACAACTTTCCATGATTCCAGCAGTGATAGTTGCATAATACAGGGTTGCTAGATGTTTTGTTTTTTCTGTTTGCTGTGTTCAGTTGTGAATATGTAGTAACATATTCCACACTTGGCTTCAAAACAGCTTTTCTCTTGCCTGATAAATGTCCATTCTCTGGAGTACTGTACTTATCATGAAGTTTACACTTACTGTAGCATCTCAGGGTTAAGGTTTTAAGTTAGAAAAAACATGGCAGTTATTTTGGTATTGGTTAGAATAACAGTCTGTAATCAGTGTACAAACTGGATGCTGATGCAGAACTGTATGAGTGACTAGCATACTGCAACATAGTTTTGCCAACATTGCAGCCAACCCTTAAAGTTGAAACAGTTCCAGCAATGAGTCAATAATCTTGTAAGTTCTGGGAAATGCTGTATTCCATGTAGGTTACTTTCATCAGTGGAAAAGAAAGTGTGATCAAGTCCATAAAGTAAAGTTAAGTAGTTAACTTTACTGAAAATTAAACAAATTCAAGACGTCTGAGATATACAGGACATCTGGCACCCTTAGCATAGGGGACAATTATACATCCCACATGGTTACGATAGTGCAAGACCATGTTGCCTCCGGATTAGAGACCCTTCATATAGATGTATGCCTGCCATATACACTATCTCTATTGCCAAGTTGTAAGTTTTCATATAAGGAATAAGTGTTCTACCTAGCCTGTTTATCAGGCTTGGCATTATGTCTAATGTATTCCAGTAGAATGCAGTGTAGGCATACATATTAGACATGAAAAAAGGATACGTAAAGGAGATAAGAGAAGGAACAGGGTATAACAATATTATATTTTATAAAGTAATAAAATATCAGTAGGTACACAGCAACAAATACAGTATTCATCCACAGTCAGCTTAGTGTAGCATGCCAGTTTCAGTGTACATTCGTAAATTAAATTTTAGAACTTATAAAAAGCTAAATCTTGTCAATTAGTAAATGAAGATTTAATATTAAAAGTAGTGATGCATTATTTTATTAAATAAATAATTTTCAATCTATGACACATGCATAATTTTAGTGGTTGATTCATCAACATCCCCTTTTGTACAGTTGCTAAGTTCTTTCAAGGCATACAATTTAAACATGCAAAACATAGCCAGTTTTATTTTTTATTGTAAAACTAGTTGCCTATTTTTGTTCTTTATTTGTTGTTTACTGTAGTGTATGAGATGATAAACATTAAAATATCCACAATTTTATATGTAAAATATTAATAAAGAAAATACTTTTCCCTTGACCAGTTGGCAGCAAACCGAGAGAGAGAGAAATCTGGGAATGCTAACAGAGAGTCATTTTACACAAGATGTCCAAAATGCGACTGTATTGTGGCAGATGCATTCAAGAGCCACAAGAAATCCATTGAGCATGAGGTAAGACGAATTGTATCCAGTTTTACTTGTAGTTTTAAAAATGCAGATTCATTGTATAGGAACAAACCTAATAGGTTAACATTAGAAAAGTTCTCCTAATACAATCAGTGTTGCAATGATATACCTGTATTTTATACTTTTTAGTTCAGTCTATTCATTTGTAAGAATTAACCAGTGGTTAATTCTTACAAAATGGTTATCTGCTTGAGGTAACTGTGTAAGCATTCAGACATCTCGGAAAAAGAGTGGGATGTAATACAGTTAGAATAATTTAAAAAACTGACTATGCTGATTAGTATCATGTTTGTGGCATAACAATTAGAAGCATTTCTAAAAGTGCATGTGTTGATTTCGAAGTATTTCGAAAAGTGCATATGTTGATTTATATTCATGTATATGTAATTTTATTTTACCAACAGAATACAATTTCTTATACATTTGTGTATTTATAGCTGGTGGATAATCATGTATTTCGAGAATGCTGTGGTTCAACCTTCATCAGAAGAAAGGAGTTTGAAGACCATCGTCTTACTATCCCACATCTAAAAGTAAGTCCATGATATTTAGTTCATTTCATTACTTTGCTTTATTTTATTTGTTAGGGTATCAAAATCTCCATAATTGTGATTAAATCAAACCATTATTGATGTAGAATAGTTCTCCTAAAATTTATACTTCCAGCAAATGCTATTTTTTTCTCACTGTATCTGATCTCAGTAGAGATTTGTGTTAGTGTGATGCAGCTAGTTAACCATCAAATAAAACCAGTGTTACCAATATTAATATTTTTCTGGTTGAGAAACAAGATACATATACACTGTAGCTGTTTTTCTTTGACCATAAATACTTTCTTGTGAACATTATTTAATGGCCCTGAGCATCATCTATGTCTTGTGTTGTCTAACATAATATGGTTTTTAAAGAGTTCTCTGGGGAGAAAGGATTCCCTCTTTTATCAAGTACAACATATTTCAAGATATGATTAGTGAAATAACATGGTATTTGAAAATGTTTTGCCTCCTTGCATAACAGTACTTTGCTGTGTGAAGCAAATTGTCTTTTTAACTCACAATTTGCTTGATTATTCCTTCCAGAGGCAAATGGAAACAAAAACGGAGAATCCTCTTGATGTAAAGGTTGTTATGGCCTACACAGGTAATTAATCTTTTTTTTTTTTTCCATAATGGTCTTAACATTTTGTGTGAAATTCAGATTTCTTTTTACACTAATGTTTATACATTGCATGTATGGCCTTCTGATGGACCAAGCAATGTCAGATGGTAGGACTTAGCAAAATAAAGGTAATATATGTTTTCCCTGACATGTAATAGTAATAAAATGTCATTACGATTTACTGTATTGTTTTTAATGTGGCAGAGGAAGAAGAAGCAGCATCTAGCACTCTGCGTGAGTTCAAGGACAAGCATCGTCTTGATTTGGAGTCTCCAGCTGACTTCCCTGACTACGATCCACAGAAACCTATAGGCAAGTGTTGTTTCAGCTGGGTTGAAATAAACTTAGTTGACAGTTAGTGTCTCATTAGTATTTTAAATTTTTGTCAAGTATCTAAATGCAAGGACTTGGGAAAAACATCTGTTAAGTGGATCTGGTGGTGTGCTTAACCTTATTTTTTCTTTTATTGCTGTCTTCTGGCAGTGATAATGTGTTTTGAGAGGGTCTTATGATTACAGCAAAAATTGATTCTTGCAAGCATGGCTGTTTATGAGTTAATTGCTATTTCTATTATTATTATTATAAGTTAGTTTTATATATGCAACTTACCCAGTAATTACATTAGCTAGTTTCTCTTGCCTCGGCAGCTTAAATGAAAAAATTCACTGGTTAGCGCTTCAGTTTAGTGCAGGCGACTGGTCTCGCCCACTAACGAAAGTATCAGGAACTACTCGGCAAACATTCGTTATTACGTTTTTGTCGATGCTCGAGTCAACACAGAGCGTTGTTTGTCAGCTTTGTTCTTAAATTTGCTGGTCAGAGACCAGATTTTGGTGAAGTTTTATCGCCGAATTCGGGAGCCTTCAAGCTTACAGCATTCAGGACAGTTTTTGATTGTTTTGTTTAATTTGTCATGTTTCACAACAGTAGCGAACTCATAATCAATTGTTTAGCTACCGACAGCATAGTTTAACCGATGATTGTAAAAACTGTGTTCGTTGCCGAACCAGTAACATGATTTTCTTTCTTATCTGCGAGTCTCGGTCTTAATTAGAATATGAGACTTGTATGTATGATGATGCTGTGTGTACTTCGTCTTGGTCTTTAAAAGTTATTTTCCTTTTCCGAATAGCGTATAATGTGTTTGCTACCAAACTGAATTTCCTTTGTAAAGAAACTTAAATTTTTGCATTCGCTGCCTCTTCTTGAGCGTAAAATATTAATGTTGCTTTATCTACCCAACCAATATTTTCGTTTTTGAAAAGCATAACTGTAAATCTCAAACGTGTGACAGGAATTGAGACGTGGATATGATGGTATTCTATGTACTTCATCTTGGTCCATAAAGGTTAACTTTCCTTTTCCGAATAGTGTAATAAACGTAACCTTGTATTTGCTCCGGACCGATTTTTTGAGAATGAAATGCCCCAGCGAGTCTCAAATAATGTTTGATGGGTATTGAGATATGTATGTTAAAGGAATTGTGATATCTGTATAATGCTACTCTATGTACTTCATAAATTTGTTCTTAAAAAATTAATTGAACATACTATTACACTTTCCTTTGCAGAGAACTGAAAAGTATAAGGGCAGGAATACAGTGGGAGAGAATTGTGCTCATTGTTTTGGTTATGATGCGCTTTTGGAGGATGACAGGAATTGTGAGGAGTTACAAATTTTTTAGCTCCTTCTACGAGCGCCCAGTAGCGCTCTTTTGCTCGAGCTACTGGCTCGACGGCCGCCAACTGCAGAAGGCTTGGTGCCTGCTCGAGCCACTGGCTCAACAACCGCCAACTGCAGAACGCTCGGCACCAGCTTTCGGGCACTCGGGGCTCACTCTTTGGGGCCTCAGCATTCACTCTCAGGTGCTCAGCGCCAGTTACAGGTACCCTGGCGCCATCTAAGTCATCTCTCTCCCACTGCTAACCTTTCTGCCCATTTTATCTACTTGCTCCCACGCCTGGCTCCCTCACTTCCTTGTTGTGCCATTGCCAGTCTTGCTTTAGGTTAAGATGTTAACCTTGTGATAGTGAAGTATTGTGCAGTGGAGGAGGTGTCTACTTGTCCCTTGGCTCTCCTAGACAAAGGTCCCTGTCATACTCCCATACACTGGAAAGAGACATACTGGAAGCCCAAGGGAGGTCGGGGGGTTACACACAGGTATTTGCCCCCTCAGTTGAGCCTGTTGCTGGTCTCAGGTATCAACAGACAGCCTGGACAGGCATCTTTCTGGATGTGTAGTGGAGGGGCGGCTGCTCGTCCCGCTGATTCTCCTAGGCACAGGTCACTGCCATACTCCCCTCTACCTGGGAGGAGGCATACCGGTAGCCCAAGGGAGGTCAGTGGGGTCTGCCTACCAGCAGTCGTCTCCTCAGTCCAACCTGTTGCATCCTGGGTTGCAACTAGAGACAACCACTGGAAAGGCATCTCGGAAGTGCATCGGCTGATTTTCCTAGGCGCAGGTCACTGCCATACTCCCCTCTACCTGGGAGGAGGCATACCAGTAGCCCAAGGGAGGTCAGTGGGGTCTGCCCACAGGCAGTCGTCTCCCCAGTCCAACCTGTTGCATCCCAGGTTGCAACTAGGGACAGCCACTGGAAAGGCATCTCGGAAGTGCATCAGCTTTCATTAAGTTCTGAAGAGGCTTTGCCTCGTAGGAGCCGTCTTCGTCATTTCACGAAGGATGCTTGCTCGCTCAGAGACGCTTCTCAGGTAAAGATCAGTCTCCACAACTCCCTTACAAGAGAATGAGGAGCCCTCCTTCAGTCCTCAACCTTCGTGCAGCAAGTGGGACACTCTGGAGCGCTTTTTCTCCTCTCCTCAGCGCCAGGAGCGAGGTTCTAGTTCTCTGCACCTCTTGGGCGAGCAGCTCCAGGTTTCGCATAAGTGCCCTGTTTCCTCGGAACATCCTGTTACGTGGGACGTCATGTTGAGCGCCTTGAAGCAGGCAAGTGTCCTGTAGCAGCCAGGTGCCCTGTTGCAGCCAGGTGCCCTGTTGCAGCCAAGCACCCTGATACAGCCAAGTGCCCTGACGCAGTCAGGCTCCCTGAGAGGGTCGGACGTTCTCTTTCGTCTGAGCACCCTGAAGCTGCCAGACTTCCTATAGCGCTCGAACCTCATCAAGTTTCCAAGCGCCCTGCAGGTTCGGATAAGCCTTCTTCTGTTTTGGACCCAGCACTCGAACCTTTTCAACAAAAAACTGGATAATATCCTTCATCTTTTACAGGAACCTGCAGCACAGACTGCCCCTGGATCAGGTTAGGTGACATCTCCGATTTCTTCTATTGAGGAAGAGGAGGAGCAGGAAAGGTCTTTTAAGCCATATGCGGCACTCCTTAAGTGCCTACTTCAGCAGTTCCCAGATTTTTACACTCCGTCCTCTCCTTCTCCAGGCTCGTCTTACATGACGAGCTATCAGCCTGTGGATTCGACTAGTCTTCCTAAGATGGTTCTTTCTAAATCTTCGAAGAAAGCTCTTCGCCAAGTAGAGGAATGGCTTTTTGACAAGAGGGATCAAGGAAGGGCCTGTTTTATTGTTCCCCCCCTCATCTCTCATGTAGGTGGTACTTGTAGTATACAACAGGAGAGCTCCTTCCCGGGGAGTGCCTGCCTCCTCCCGGGGGGACTTTAATGCGCTCATTGACCCGGGATGGAGATCGGCTCTCGCATCGGCAAAAACGTTCTTTTCAGCTCAGGAGATGGATCACCTGTTGAAGAGTATTTTTACGGTCTTCAAGGTGTTGAGTTTTCTTGACTGGTGTTTGGGAGCAGTCGCCAAGAAGCTTCAAGAATCTCCTTCCTTGTGTGCTGAAGCCGCAGACCTGGAGAATTTTCTCCCTTGCACAGATAGAGCTATCAGAGATGGATCGCATGAAGTAGCTGCCTTGTATGCCATGGGCGTCCTGATGAAGTGCGAACTGTGGCTCTCGTGTACAGCAAAGGGTGTTTTGACCCCACAGAAATCGGCTCTCCTGTTTTCCCCTCTGGATAAACAGCATTTGTTTCCTCAAGATCTTCCTCTCGCAAGTGAGGATTTAGTCCTTCATGCTCCTCTGGGGGTCAGGCTTTGTCTCTTTTGGGAGAGATGGAGCAAAAGAGGAGTGGATCAGTGGGTAGTCAGAGTTTTTTAAAAGAGGGATACTCTATCCCCTTCAAGGAGAATCCGCCATTGACTGACACTCCTGTCTATTGACAGCTTACTCCATCGGCTAGGAGAAGTATTCGGCCTTGTCAAAGGAAGCGTCCTCTCTTCTGAACAAAAAGGCAATAGAATTAGTGAAAAATGTAGATATCCCTGGACATGCAGGGTGCTTATTTCCATATTCCGGCTCACTCGGATTCGAGGAAATGCCTACGTTTTGTTTTCGAGGACCAGATCTTTCAAATTCGAGCTCTTTGTTTCGGTCTCTCGACAGCCCTGCAAGTCTTCACTTGAGTGTTGGCTCCTTTGGCAGGTTGGCTACATTTAGCGGGAGTGAGGATCTCGCTATATCTGGACGATTGGCTAATTCGATTACCCACAAAGAATCAATGCATGAAAGACTTACAAAAAACTTTTTCTCTTGACCAAGGAATTACGACTAACAATGAATTTCGAGAAGTCACAAATGACTCCCACTCAGAAGATTCTTTATTTGGGAGTTCTGATAGACTCTCTGAGTTTTCGGCCTTCTCCGTCACTCAGGAGAGTGGAAGACTGTCTGAGGAAGGTAGACCTATTCTTATCGCAATTCGTAAGACTAGGGAGACTTCACATGAGACCTCTCCAGTTTTATTTAAGAGCTTGCTGGGATCGGAAAGTTCATCAGGACAGCCATGTTTTTCCGGTAACCTCAGAAATAAAGGAGGATCTGCGGTGGTGGAGGTCCGCAGAAAGACTTTCGGAAGGGAAGTCGCTCACTCCGGTGGGTCCCAACCTAGACTTCTTTTCCGAAGCTTCGGATGTAGGTTGTGGAGTGCTCCTGGGGAATCTGGAAGTCTCGGGAAAGTGTTCTTCAGAGGAGAAAGAGATGCATATCAGCATGATGGAGTAGGTCTACAACATTTTGTGACGCAGGTACACAACAAGTCAATAGCGGTACATGCCGATAATACCACAGCCTGAATTGTTTTTTCCTTGCCTGCTCTACCCCGAGCTTCTAGGAGCGCCCACCAGCTCTCAACCAATTAGTTAGCTGATGACCAGCTCTGCTGGCCCCACCCACAGCCTGGCACCAGCTCAGTACACCCGGCGCCAGCTTTCTGGTGGTCTGACACCAACTCTCCTGCATCCTTGGCTCTGGAGAAGAGTTGGAAGCTCGTTTTCTTTTGGAGTTTTACGGTATCACCTGAATAGGATTGGAAACATAGGAGGTTTTTTCATGACCTTTAATGTTCTAGCACCCTCTGTCTAAGAACGTATGGTCCTCTCTTGTGAATGGACTTTTTTTTTTCTGACGCCACTCTTAGTGTCTGGAGAGCTATTGGCCTACTTTTAGTGGAAGCTAGACATCAGTACAACCTCCCCTCGTAGCTTTCAGGCACTGTGTGCCCCTAACGTCCAGTCTATGATCAACCTTCTCTGAAACACCATCAGAAGTAGGAAAGCATTTTGCTCCTTTTTAGGGAGGTTTTCAGGCACTGTATGCCCCTGACATCTATTCGACAGTTGTCCTTCGGGAAGTGTAATCGATCTTCACTACTCGCCTTTTGAAGAGAGTTTAAACAGTGTTAGATTCTTGCAGTACCTTGCGATCATTATTAGTAACTGGCATGGCATCCTAAGGAAGCATAGGATTCTCTCATACTATCTATTCACCTTGTAGTAAAGTGCCGAGACATGAGAGCCGGAGGTTACAGTTTACCTGGAGCACCCATCACGGTCAGTGAATGGGTCATAGTCTGTATTTCAGTGCAAGTGACAGTCATATCTGGTTGTTTTTATTGGTACTGCACCCAGGGCAAGGGCAATTATGTATGCTTTGTCGGCCATCGGTGTACACCTTCATCGCAAAGCTTAATCTTATGCTTCGTCAGCCACCAGAGTACTCCTTCGCTGCGAAGTGTCCCACTTCAGTAGAAGCACTCCTGGCTTTACTGCCACGCTGCTACAGGTTAAGTTGAGCAACAACCAGAGGCAGTTCTATACTACAGGCTCTCTTAACTAACAAGGAACTACAAGCATTGTACCCAATGCTGGCAACTTATCTATTATCCCAAATCATTACATGAATTAATGGTTAGGATCAGAATTTGTCCGTGATTCCCCACCACTTGTCAATGTGGAATCAGCTAATGTAATTACTGGGTAAGTTGCATATATAAAAATGACATTTTTATAATAAAATGAAGTTTTATAAGTACTTACCCAGTAATTACGGACGGAGCCCTCCCTCCTCCCCGCACATGGACATAAAGCATAAACGTAATGGCAAGTATATTCTGAGTAGTTCCTGATACTCTCGTTAATGGGTGAGACCAGTCACCTGCACTAAACTAAAGCATTAACCCACGAATTTTTTAATTTAAGCTGCCGAGACAAGAGAAACTCTAGCTAGTGTAATTACTGGGTAAATATAAAACTTCATTTTATTAAAAAATGTCATTTTTTTTTCATTTTATTAAAAAATGTCATTTTTTTCATTTTATTGAAAAATGTCATTTTAATGATACTACAAGTTATAAAAGTGTGTGGATTTGTAATGCGTGACTTTGCTAATCACTACAGTGTAGTGGTTGCCTATATTGTTTTTTATAAATGGGAATTAGACGAATGTGTTTTTTGCAGGCTTAGGTTATGTCCACAAGAAGAGGAGATACAACTGCACTGTATGCAATAAGAGCTTCCCTTCCTATAACAATATGGCCCTTGCTCATTGTCGGTCATTTAATCATTACTTGATGCTGATGAAGCATCTTGAAACAAAATTGAAGGTAAGAGAACATGCTCCGAATCATTTTTGTTGTTAAGCAGTTGAAATATATAGCTTGAAAGCCCATAAAAATACCATTAAAACAACAAAACCATAGTTTTGGACTGACGGTACTTCAGTTCTGGTCCCTGGTGAATGTGGATAGTTGGTAAGTGATGAGTGTGTTTATATGGAATATGCAGGTGTGGAATAACAATGTTGGTGGTATTGGAAATGGGAGTACTGTATTCCTGTAATGAAGGGGTCTGTATATCAATGTTTTTCTCTTAAGAATGGGTGTTAGGATTAACTCATCATTGAAATACATTTTCCGGTGTCCTGATAGATTCACCTTCTCCTTTTGACTGATGACAAAGGATTCAAATCTAAAAACAGCTGAGACTTATTCCAATTTATTGATTACCAGTATCCCTCATATGTGCTGAATGTCTATGCTCTATTAATTAGTATGAGATTAATTTACTGCGTAAAATATGTCACAAAGGGAAGTAAGGATGTTGATAAAGCAGCTAAAGCTGCAATTTATATGACCAGATGAAACATATCCATCCCAGTCAGTAATTATTGAACACCTAATATCCCTAATGTTTAAAAAATGGCATACATTATGATATAGTGTGCCTGATAACGACAAATGAAAGCAGCTTAGACCCCTGGTTGAATTTCACCATTCTTCAAACCAGAATATCACATGTAAGTAGTTTTATCTTGTCTTCAGATTGTTCACAATCACAACTCCTGGACACTTAATGAATAGGTCAAATAACTGAATCCCTGAATGCAGGTCAATGCTAATAGATACATTATACATATTTCATATGAATGTTCAAGTTTCCCAACCAACAGTGAATAACAAGTTTTGGAAATAAATTGAGAATATTTTTTCAGAATCATTTTCAATTTATCCAGGTATTACGTATGCAGAGGTAGAAATTAAATTTTGTTATCACTAAAGACAAACCCTTTAGGCCATCCCTACGAGATCTAAGTATCTGGACTCGGTAGTTTGGTTAAATTATTAATAAGAATCATCAGGAACCAAAATTCTGTCATTATTAGACACCTGGGATGTCCGAGTTTTTGTTATCATAAATAATTTTTATCACGATTTTAATGGTTAGAACAAAATACTATATGGAATCCTTATGCCTTGGTGAAATGTTCATCTATAAGTCATGTTTAAAAAGTTTTTTCCCCAAATATTGGAAGTCAACATTGTTTAAATGCTTGAATTTTTAGGAGGTAGAGGATGATGAAATGCCTGAGGCAGAAGAAAAGGAGGAGGAGGAGGAGGAGGAAGATGAAGAAACTGTTATTAAAAATGAGGAGGAAAATACTGAAGAGACAAATGAGGTCAGTGGTCCTGCAGATGAGAAGGAAGAAGAAAGCCAAGAAAGGAAAGATGAGAATGAAGAAGAAGTCAAGGAAGATGAGCAAGCAGAGGCTGAAGAGGACATGGTGGCAGATGAAGAGATGGTAAGCGCTGATAAAATTTTTTCATTTTTTGTGGTTTGTTGCAACATATTGGGGAATATTTGTATGTTGAAGTGTAGCCTTGATTTTGAAATTAATGTAACAAAGTAATCCATGATAATCACAAGTCACCTTAAAACGAGAACTTTGATAATTGTTTTAAAATACTAGTTTGGGCTCGAGTTATGAAGCACAATTCATTTAACAGGTGGTAATGGTATCAAGTCCCAATTCATTTAACAGGTGGTAACGGTATTGGGTAAGTTACTAACAAAATTATAAATAAACTCACATTTGGCTTCTGATAAAAATTAAACTTTTCAGTGGCCAAGTTAATTACATATTTTAACATTAGTAAAATGTCAAAATTTCTTTAATTGATGGGATTCCCACTATCAGAGGGTTTTACTTCTAAGGTTTGATGCAACTTCTTTCAAGAAGATATATTTCAGTTCGTTAGCTTTTGCCTATTATAGAACTAGAATAGCCCCTCTGTTACCTCTTGAATGCATAAATTATTTATTTATGAATTAAGTGATAGCACATACAGTGGTCATTGCTTAAAGTGGAATAAATTGGAAAAGAAACTTGCAGTGTATGGTTGTAAGCACTGTATCATATTTTCTTGAGCATTTTGGTGCTGGCTTCAAAACCAGGTTAGTGAGCAGTTATGAATTTCCCTTGTGAAAACTCTTTCAAGATATTTTAATCACAAAGCATTTGGTTTCTTTAGGTATTATGAATAGGGAATTTAAGGTTTTATGTCAGCACAAATTTCCCCTGAACAGGGTTAGACATGAAAAGGGTTTTGTTCACTTTCTCTTGGTTTGCACTTACTTCTGCCTTGCACTTCCTGAATTCTGACCTGGTTTACACCCATATCTGCTACTTTTGACTAACTGGTCCTTTCCACTTATTTTCACATGTATAAACCATTTCAGTCGTAGATCTTACTGAATTTTCCCTCCTCTGGACACATCTTTATGTAGCTTCTTTTTTTCTTTATGCAACTTTTTTTAAAATGTGGCCTTACTGCACTCCAGCCATGTGTCTTAGTATATTCTAGAGAAATCTCTTCAAAGCCTCCTCTATTTTCTCTGCACTGCCAGTCTCTGGTACACAGAGTAGTACAGGTACCTAGCATGCATAATGTTTTTTACTCCCTCCACCACAGCATGGTCCCATCTCTCTCCTCTCTCTCCCCTGTAGGGTGGTAGTGCCATCATTGCACCTCATGCGGTGCACTGTAGACATTACTCATGTTCTTTGCAGTATGCCTTGGGCCCCCTAGCTGCAAGCCCTTTTGTTCCTTTTACTGTACCTCCTTTCATATTCTCTTTCTTCCATCTTACTTTTAACCCTCTCCTAACAATTGATTCATAGTACAACTGCAAGGTTTACCTCCTGTTACACCTTTCAAACCTTTTACTGTCAATTTCCGTTCCAGCGCCGAATGACCTCAGAGGTCCCAGTGCTTGGCCTTTATCCTAAATTTTATACTCGAATAATTCAATTCTCTCTCTCTCTCTCTCTCTCTCTCTCTCTCTCTCTCTCTCTCTCTCTCTCTCTCTCTCTCTCTCTCTCTCTCATACTTTTGGGCATCAAAGTTTTCTTACTTCATATATGTGCTTACTCTTGTAAATTTGATAAATATCCCAAAGTAGAAACATCTGGGAAAGACAAGGATATGGCAAGGAAATATTAGATCAGGAACAACAGAAAAAAAATACATAAAGCAATCAAGGAAATAGCGAACTGAATGTAGACCTGGTCTTAAAACCAACTCAGACTTCCTTGCCAGGTGTACTCAAAAGGGAGGATAAAACAGTTTATAGAATATCTTAGGTAGTTGTCTTTTCCATCAAGGTCGATCACAATTGTATAAAGAATTTGAACTTCATCCCCACTACCATCCCAAAGTTAAGGTGTTGGTTGCTTTAATGCATCTTCACCAACCATTTCTGTTGAAAGCAACTTCCTCTGCTAAACCATTCTCCAAATCTTCTTTCACTTTATCAGACCATCTAATCCTTTGCCTCCCTCTTAACCTTCGATCTCCAACTGGTTCCACTGCAGCCCTCTTCCTGCTGCTGCCTTCCTCACTCACCCTTAAACTCATGCCCATACCATCTCAGTCTCAACTCATCATTTTGCTAGTTTTTACTACCCTGGCACTTCAGATTTATTAATTTACCAGCCTCTCATGCTATGAGATCCTCAAAGTCCAATTTGGCATCTTCATTTGTTAACTCCAGCTTCTGTCCCTCCTCTTGTCTTAATGCCCATGTTTCTGAACCACACATTATTACTGGTCTGATTAGGTACAGTAGATCTTTATTTTCAATTTATCTGGCATTCTTTTGTCATATGCTACCCTTGATACCTCCCTCCATTTCCCCCAAGCCGCTTATATCCAACTTCAACCCCATCTTCACACCTTCCCTCCTAGCTTAGAGTAGATCTTAACTATTTGAACCTGTCCCTTTAAGTGAAAGTATCATCAACAGAATTGATTGGCAAATCAGGAACATGATGAGCTGTCTTATTAAATACAATCTGGTTCAGTGTAGATTTTGGGAAAGAAGAGGCCTTGTCGAGATTTCCTGAAGCTCAGCTGTTTAGTTTTGCTATTTCAGCTTGTGAAATTAATTTTTTTTTTACCTGACCTTGATGCTTATTGCAGTACACCCAAATGGTAATTCTCTATGGTTTTTGTGAAGGTTGCTTTTGTGTCAGCAACAGGGGTTCGTTCGCACATGTTGAGTAATTTTACCCCATTAGCTAAATGTGAAAATGATAGTTCCTGTCTTGCTGATTACTGTTGACCAATTTCACCTGTCTTGCTGATTACTGTTGACCAATTTCACAGGGGTTTGAGTGCATGTGATGCACTTCTTTCAGTTTCTTGTATCGTACAGAAATCTGTAGATTCTTTTATGATTGACCTAAGCTTTAATGCTGTTTTTTACCCTACTGGTCATGAAGCCTTTGGTTTCAAAAATGAACATTTTGGAGTTTTGGGGATGCATCTCGTACAGCCAATTTTTAACCAGTAGATTGCAATATGTTGTTTTACTGCACTGTATTGACTACAGGAGTACTGTGCAATCTCTGGTGGTCCTTAGGATAGTGTTCTTGGTCCATTACCTTGTATAGGCATGATAGGTTTAACATAGAAAACAAAGTTGCTATGCAGATAATGCTACTCTATTTGCGTCAACATTATCTCCCTATTTTACACGTGGTAGCTTGATCCAAGTATTTAAAAAAATTAGTGCTTGGGGGAAATGGGAGATGTAATAAACCTGAACCATACTGTTCAATGGTAATGCATAACTACATGTAACTTGTCGAACTATAGGTTTCATTCTTGATTACAAACTCACTCATGAGAAACTGTTATCTCCTCTTCAATTTCACAAGGTTGACTCATCCTAAATTGTTTGGCAAAAACTTGACGTTCTATTATATTTATTTTTCTAGATCTTGGTATTAATCTGTCATTTTCACTCAGTTAACCCATTGTCATGCTTTTTACGAATTTTGATAATTATGATCCTCTGAATGCAGATCATCTTAGGCTATACAATTAACTGCCTTTCTAGTATTGGAAGGTGGATGGTGATGCCCTTACATTTTCTTTTTTGATGTTTCATACCAAACAATTTTCTGTCAAATTTTGTTCCAGCTGTGACCAAGTAATGGACTGATGTTAATCTCAATTTATCCAGCAATCTGACAATTTGATAAGTTCAAACTGGGTCTTCTGTTAAGTAGACTCGCATGAGACTCACTATGATTTGTTTGTTTATCTGTTATTTCATATATATTGATTTTTCCAAACAATTAGTAATACAGTAAAACCCCGTGTTTTGGGATGATGCATACCACACACACCCCCCCCCACGAATAGCTAAAATCTGCAAATACTTAAAATCCCCTCTAAAAGCACTTAGAATGCCTGTTTTGATGGTAAAAAAAAAAACTAAAAATGCTTATACCTGAGTATTTTCATAGTTTTATCACAAAAAGTGCATTTAATCATGAAAATATGAAAATACAGTAATTAGTGAATATTTCTCAGTGAAAAATACTGCAACAGGGCGAATTTTCTGCAAGTAATGTGTATATATGTTCATAGAGAAATCCACGAATCATTGAGTCCGCGAATCGTTAGAACACAAATACTGGGGGTTTACTGTATACTGTATTTTGCATTCCTATTCATCTCTTATATCATATGTTACATTTTAAATAAATAATGTACCAAGTCCACCTCCATACTTCTGTTGCATCCACATGACCACTCTCTCATTTTTATATTGCTACAGGGAGAAAATATGCCCCCACTAGATGAAGGAGCCATTGATTTAGAAGAGAAAGCTGTCGATGATGAAGAAGCAGCATTGGAACCTGATAATGAGTTTCCTGAGGAAGATGCCAAAGATGATGTAGCGTCTAATGATGGGCAAGAAAATGAGGAGCCTGTTGATGATGGGTAAGACTGGTGGTTGTAGTAGATTCTGAAGAGAAATGGATTTCATAGCAAGAGTTAAAAGAAAAAAAATGTGCAATTGATTTTATGGATGCACTCTAACTTTTCCAATGCAGTGTTTAGTATTGAAGAGAAAGTTTTTGTGAAATTGACAACTTTAAATTGGGATTTACCTTGTTTTAGAGTGCAGTTGCCAGAGGATCTGCATTTTACCAATTGGTGATATATTGGTAGAAATATATTTATATTAGCAGGCACACTTCATCACCACTTGATAGGGTAAATGAAGAAGCAGTGCATTCCATTTTAGACTGTTAGGTAATTCAAATTGTTCATAATAGGGTAAGAAAATTTTGTATTAGTTTTTTTTTATTGACATTTTAAAATGAAATTTCAGTGGTATTAGTTAATAACAAACAAGTCATATTGATTGAATTAATAGACTGCTCTCCATTTCTACACTTTCATTATGGGCAATAATTGACCTTGGTAACTGTGCCGAATTATTATAGTTCATTATAATTTATCCAATGTTAAAGGGAAATACTGTATACATAGTTTTTATAGGTGTTTTGCCTGATTTTCATGCAAGTCAAGTTTCCTTTCATTAGAACCTATTACACTGAGGTGAAAGTCATGTGATAACAGAAGGGAGCTCCAAGTTTGTAGGACCACCATTGTCTGCACCTGAATAAATTTTTCATTAGGCTCATCATATATTTATCAATTGCTTTCTTCATGTAACATTCTATTCTCTTACTGAAGGAGTTAAGGGATATTTTTTTTTCCATTTGTTCATCTGTCTGTCAGAATGTTTGTCACGCTTACCTTGTTCAAGCAACTGATGAACAGTTGAAGGATTTCAGTTAAATGTGGTACAGGTAGATTGCAGTGAATAAGATGTGCATGAAGAGAGGTTGTCAGTGTGTTATACTTATCATTGCAACTCCTATGTGGATGAATGGATTTCTGTGATTGAAAGCTTGGCACAAGGATAGATGATCATGCATAAATCTGTATGAAATGAGATTTTCCATTTGTCTATCAGCTTTCATTGTGTTGGTTACACTTCTGCATGGTTGAAGGGATTTCAGTCAAACTTGGTACAAAGGTATACCACTGCTGTACATGGATGTGAATGTAAGTAATTGTTTGTTTGTAGTTGTAAGATACTCTTACAACCTTAAATTTACTGCAGCAGTATATTTTGTTAATGCAACCCCTCCTGTCATTTAAAGGGATTTCAGTCAAATTTGTTGACCATTATGTATAGATGGGCAAGAAGGCAGAGGGCTTGTCTTTTTGTAACATCTGTAACACATGCCTTGTCCTTGCAGCTCCCACACAATTGAAAAGAATTCAGTCAAACCTTATGAAACATGAAAGGCCTCAATGACATCATTATTTTGTAAGGTCAAAGTCAGACAGCTACCAGCCTTTGTGTCATCTATGGATAATAGTCTACAAAGGTAGACTATTATTCATAGATGTGCACGGAGAGGGATAACCTGTTTGTCCAACAGTTGTTGTGTCTGTCTCCCACCTTGGTGTTGCAACTCTTTCACAGTTGAAAGGATTAAGGTAGACAATCGTGTAATGGTTTGCATGAAGGGAGATTGTTGGTCTGTCTTGTCACAATTATGTAATTACAACTCCCACAAAGTTAGAGAGAGTAGATTGTTAAGTAGATATGTATGAGGGAAGATTGGCAGTTATGTGTTCATCAGTATATGTCACACTGTTATGTAAGAACCTGTTTAAAAAGTGAAATATGGTTCTCAATTCCATATGTACTGTAATTAACTCTAACCATTAATATTAATCTGTAAGAAATAGATTTCATATTTGACCTGAAAACTTTACTAATGAAGTTCTCTCAGATGATACAAAGGCTGGTAGCTTTCTGACTTTGACCTTACTAAATAATGCTGTCACTGGGGCCCTTCATGTTTCATAAACACATCTGGTCAGAAGATTGTAAGTTATCTACTTTGCAAAGACTGTAATGGTATCATCAACATTTCATTCAGAATGTTTTAGAGAGGAGTTGGTTGGGCCCAGTATTGAACATGTTTTGCTTTTTAAGCAATACTTGCAGAATGCCCAGTCTTCTTAATCAGAAGACATATTGCAGGTCAGCAAAGCACATAACAGCAGAAGGCTTGGAGGATTGTGGACTTCCTAGTCCAGAGGAAAGACCACTAGAAGTCTATGACTGTTTAGAAAATATTGCACCAAAGTGAAGAACTAGCACAAGTAAGGAAGGGACTGCAGTGGTTACCACAAAAATAAATTTTCAAGCTTTCATCAATTGTTCAGGTCAAACTACAGAAGTTGGAAAAGGTGATACAGGTCATCATCAAGTGGATCCTTTCCTTTTTGGACTTGCCTTGATCCAATGAACAAGTACAGTACTGGTAAACTGTATATTTTCTGTCCTCTGCCTGAACCTCAGTTGGAGAGGCGGGGGGGAGTATGTTTACCAATGTAGTAGTACTAAAGTATGCAGAACTAAGAATGAAAAGATGTGTGCAATGCAGTTATAGTTTAATTTAACTTCTACGGAAAACACAAACTGGATTCCATATTAAAAGAATGAGCTGCGTGTTTTTCAGGTTTCCCTCTTTTCCTGTCAGTTGTTTGTTTGCTAGACATTTGGCTGAAGAGCATAAAGCAATCAACAAAGCCAAGCCAGGGAGAACCAGATGCAGTTGTTTGTGCTTCTTTGCTTTCAATATGAGAGTTAACTCTGAAGAGCTCCCTTACAGAAAACATCCAGCAACAACAGGTTTCCAGTTACCTAATTGAAAATGTTCATTTTAGCATGTCATGTTGGCATGGGGATAAAGTTACAGCAAAGGTAACAGGGAACAAAGAAGTGCCTAAAATCAGTCTGAAACTGAATTAGATGCTAGGGGTATCATGTTTCATAATTACTCCTTAAGTGTAAAGTTGTCAAACATAGCAAACTTGTTTCACCAGGTTTCTGCTAGTACATAGTTTTTGTTTTCATACAACATATATTGTTCTTGTTTAGCCTTTGCAAGTACAACCTATAATTTCCTCAGTCATATTTTAATTTTATTGCACTTCTGAATGGCAATCCAGTTGTCATCAACATGAACAGTTTACTTTGGCCTTTCTGGTTCAACTTGCATCAGGTGTAGATCTTCAAATGTGATTACCCCTTCCTAAATTTCCAGGGCCTTCTTACAGGTCTTCCCCATGGAGGGGATAATGTTGTCAGTGCACTTCACTTGGTCCATTGAATGCATGAAAGGGTGTTTACAGCATCTATTTAGCCCCAGGCTACACCCACTAAAAATAACCTTTCATTTTACCTCCATTTGTTCTTCCTTTCTTCCAAAAGGAGGCAAGTGTGGGGGGTTTTCTCTCGGTTTCACTTTCAGATCCATTGTACTACTTCTCGTTCATTTTCTGGGTATTTTTATATTCATGTATAACCAGTTGAACTCCCTCTTTACTCTGTCTTGGGCACTTGATGGCTGAAAGTGTCCCAATGCTTGGTGTTATATCCTTAATTTCAAGATTTATTTATTCTTTCAGGTCTTTGCCCTGCTATTTCCATATTTACTGCTTTTCCAGTTGTACCTCATCCCTTCATCATGTCTTATCAATAATGTAGCAATACTTCTGTTTAGAAGGGTTAAAAGTTTCATGTTCTAACCAGTCATTTTGTTAGTACTGTTGACTTCCACCAAACATGGTATGAATGGTAGGCTTAAAGAATAAACTTAGGTATATTGGCTGGCAGTGGTGGTGGTGGTGTTGCAGAAACCATTTAGGTATATTGGCTGGTAGTGGTGGTTTTGTTGCAGAATCCATTAACATTGTAAAGGAGGTTTCTTTAGCCAAAGAGACTAAACCTGAACCTTCTTTGGTTTTGTTGCAGAATCCTTTATTTAACATTGTGAAGTAGCTTCTTGAACCAAGGAGTCTGAACCTGAACCTTCTCAAGTTAGAGCAAACTTACTTACAAAATGCTGTGTACCTATGAATGTGACAGCCAACAGCACTATTATAATAAAAGATGCTAGATTAATCAGTGTAGTAATAGATGATTTATACAGAAAAATCTTTTACAGTGGTTGTCTTACCAAATTTCCTCACTATCCCTTCACTGGACAATAAAATACTATCATGAGATTCAACTCATTCTTTAATAGAAATCTTTTGGGGAGGCTGGGGTCCTACGAAAGAATTGGTATTGTGTAGTTTCAGATCTAAAAATTTGAGGTTGCCTTAAAAAAATACTGGGTGCATGTTTGGTGCTACATTTTTTTGTAAACACTATTTTCTACTTATATTCTTCAAATAATATGTAGCGTGTAAACTTTAAACTTATTAGATTCATGTTTGATATGCTTGGCTTATATGTAATGTGGAAGTTATTTTTTCAGGGCCCCTGAGGAAGAAAGTGAGGCAGTAGAAGAACTGGTCTCATCAGAAGTACCTAAAGAGGAGGAAACTGTAGCAACTGTGGAAACTGTTGAGGAAGAAGAACCAGAACAAGAAGTGAAGAGAAGACCTTCACGAGCCAGAAGGGCCCGTGTTCTGAAACATTTTTAAAACACTAAATGATCTGTATCTTTATTAAAATTTGGTGATACTGTATTGACACTGTTCTCTTTGGAAAACCACAAAGCAACATAGTTATATATAGGAGGACTCAAAGTAGGTGTGGATTGGTAATTATTGCAGTTTATATTCTAAGCCAGAAAAAACCTGTTGATTTTTCAGATTTCTAAAGATTAAAAGTGGAATAAAACAAAAACAATAAGTTTAATGCTTAATTCCTAGCAGTAACACATTTATTTTAATAAATGTTAATTACATGTAGGTTGAAAATGTAAGAGTATTAATAGAACATTACAAATATATCAGTAAAAGTAAATGTTTTTCTTTCCCAGACAGAAACAAAGGACATTTTCCAGATAGAGACAAAGTAAATGGTAAATGTAACCAACTGTTGACTTACTTTAGAAGCTTTCAAGGAGCTGAATGCACAACACGCACTATAACAAAGCCATTATGTTTATGACTGAGCTATGAAATTGCAAACATGCCTCTCCAACTTTGCCTGTATTGGTTCTAGAGGGCAAAGGATCCTCAGGTATAGCAGCATCCAAAACTGACTCAGGGATCCTCTACCTACATAGAGGGGGGGGGCCAAGGTAGCCGACTCTGCACCTGCTCAAGGCTCATGAATAATGTCCAAAGAGAGCCCTAGACAGTCTCAAGGGCACTTAGGTGAGTGCATGTTATCACCATCACTACCCTGTTGCTGGAAGCTGAACCAGCCAGGGTGGTCCTATTATCCTTTTCATTTTATCTAGAGAACCAGCTTATGAGGGATCAAGAGATGATTGTACATACTTCAACTCCTTTGCTCATTTCTGGCAAAGGCAAAGCAAATTTTCCTTTCATTTCCAAAGGATATAAGCCTGAAAAGCTCTAAACAAACAAAAGCTAAAGACCTTGCTTTAACTTTACTAGGTATGAGCAGCATGAAGCAAATGCTAGCAATTTCTGTACATTAGCATACAGCTTCATTATTATCTCCAACTCCATGCAACAAACAAAGGCTTCAGTAAAATTCATTCTCTCAGGACGGGTGCTTTCACTTCAACAAATCTCCACTCAGCTCTAGCCTCCTGTCTCTACAGTTTTTATTCTGGCAGATATATCTGGGTCTTACACTTCTGGAGCCCAGAGGAGCAAAACTCACTAGATGCAACAGCATCTTACGACAATCTCATGTCAGGGACTGATGGGTTCTGAGTCTTACTACAAACTCGAGGATGGACAAGGGAATCCCCGCCCCACCAAGTGCTGCACTAAATAACAGAATGTGTAGCTCACAACTACCAATGCAAGCACTAGCAAGAAGAGAGTGATGTGCCAGTATGGTATTGACCAAAGATCATGACTTGTTGATCATCAACCCAGCAGAGTCAGCTTCCTTGTCATGTGTGTGAGCAAAAGGATGACTCCTGTAAGCACTTGAACAGTTTGGCATATGCAATGCCACAGATGAAAGGATCATATACCAGAGTATGACTTGTTTAAAACCTTACTATAAAAAAGTAGGAGGGGGCTTTTGGTTTCCCATTTGAGGAGCAAGGTCAGCTCAGAAGGTAGAATATTACTGCTAATCCCAGATAAATATGCTCCTTCACCCAAACACCTCTTGTTCAATGAGGGATTGGGAGGGAGTTTTGTCTACAGACTACATATAAGCCAGAGCCTGGAAGCAATGGAACACGCCTGCATCTAACCCAACCAGGCAGAATATGGTCGTTGGCTGCTGGGCAGAATAACAGAGAAAGAATAATACCAGTCATTTTTGTTTTTCATCAAACCTTTCACTAACAAACCTTAAGCAAGATGCTGTTTTGTCCTACCAGAGCTCAGGCAGTTGCACAACCTGTTGAACAGCCACCACAAATCCTAAGGATAAAATATTCAAGGGCTTATGGGCACTGTACCTCAGACTGAAAGGTAAAGTGTTTTGGTACCACCAAACATCTGTTCTCAGTACTTGTGATACCAAGAAGTTCCTCATGAATAGAGGCAGAGCAATGCCTCAGACTTCAAAAGTCTCCACCCATGGTAAAGAGCCATCACTCCCACCAAACATGTATGCCCATCTGATAAACTCCCAAGGTAGAACGAGGCAGTGATCTTGGATATTTCCTTCTTGTGCGTACCAGTACTACACCATAGGGGGTAGTGTTGTCAGTGCACTTCACATGGACTATAGGCTTTACTTAAGCTTCTTTACAGCATCCCTTCGGCCCCTAGCTGCATCCCCTTTCAAACCTTTAAGTGTACCTCTGTTCATATTTTCTTTCTATCTTTTTGTCTACCCTCTCCTAACAATTGTTTCATAGTGCAACTGCGAGGTTTTCCTTGTTACACCTTTAAAACCTTTTTACTCTCATTTTCCCTTTCAGAGCTGAATGGCCTCATAGGTCCCAGCATTTGGTCTTTGGCCTAAATTTTATATTCTATTCCATTCCATTCTTGCCAATACTAAGATATAGTTAACTTTCAGGCTCAAGATGACAAGTCGTGTGCAGACAGTATACCAAAACTCCCACTAGATGTAACAGAATCTAATGATGATCACCTATGATGTCTCAGTAATCTCTTGTCAGGTACTGATAGATTCTGAGTCTTCACTACAACTCTGAAATGGATGAGAGAATCCCCATCCCTCCAAGTGCTGCACAAGTAACAGAGACTGTGTAGCTCACAACTCTCTTTACAATTTGCAAAGCTTGCAAGAAGTCTTTGTGTGTGATGTCCCTGTATGAAGACTCACTCAGGTGCTTAGTTTGCAAAAGCCTCAACCAAGGTCATGGAAACCTCAACCAAGGCAAAGAGGTCCAAGATCTTAAGCTGGAAGACCAAGGAAAGGCTGAGCAGTAGCCCTTTACCACGGAAATTGAAAAGAGCTCCAACTGCTGTGGATCTCTTAACAGTACCTGACATCTGCACAGCCCTACTAGAAAAGCCCTCTTTCTCCGGCCTTTAAGATTAAGTGGCTC
This sequence comes from Macrobrachium rosenbergii, assembly GCF_040412425.1. Taxonomy (NCBI): domain Eukaryota; kingdom Metazoa; phylum Arthropoda; class Malacostraca; order Decapoda; family Palaemonidae; genus Macrobrachium; species Macrobrachium rosenbergii. Next base: position 11,412,298 of record NC_089786.1, on the reverse strand, counting down.
CCAGGATTGACATGCCTCAGATGATGTGGCTGCCACAGAATTGAGGACCATAAGGTAGTTCTCACAGCACTTTCCCACGATTATCCAAGCAATCTTTAAGGTCATCTTTATGCTGATTCCAAATATACTGTACTTTTCCTGATTAGTTATTTTTCATCCAAAGTCCAAGCCATTTTCTACTGTTGGGCACATCACTCGACAACATAGTCATTTGTAAAACGATCAGAACGCTGGTCATAAATCTTACTATCCTTACAACACTCCTTTTTCAAAATCTCAATTTTTCTTGTCAAATGACCATGCTTCAGCTGCATAGAATATTATAAGCCTTATGCATACATCACAGGCTTTGCTGTTTACAAATGGGGTACTCACATTTACCTGTTATTCAATTATCTCTCTCCAATTCATCAAGGCTGTTGCAATATTGCAGCCCTCTCAGTACTTGCTTCATTCTTGTGTTCCCACCAGTAACAGTCTACCTCTTCAAAGTTGTGGCACTACATGTTACATTCAATATTCTGTTAAGAGTTCATCCCCAAACCTTTCCCTCAGCATCTGCATGATAACTTTCCTGATTTACTTTTTTATTTGCTTCTTTCCAGTCACCATAAGCTTTGTTTTGCTTAATTTTCAACCCTCTCATCTACATTCAACTCTTTTAAACTGAAATTTTTGAGAACATCTTTAAGCCTCCAATTTGGCTGCATATAGCAGCTCCAAGGGCCTTCCCTTTCTGCACTCCTTTGTAGCCCCCTCAATTGTGATAAACTCAATTATGATGAAGAGCAAAGTGTTCAGGGCTTATCTTTAATGGAAACTAATATTTTACCTTTAATCATCTGGATATACATCTACCACCATCTTCATTTCAGGTAGCATAATTGTTCAGGAGCAACACTTGCTTGATGAGTCTTCCTGGTACCCTCTGCTTTAATAATGACAATATAGTACTGTATATAATCATTTCTCAGTACTGTCAAATGCCTTCTCAGGGTCTGTTAACACAGTATATGATAAGATGTTTTCCTCTGAATTATATTTCTGAAGTTGCTTCATTATGAAAGCTACTTCTCTTGCTGACCTTTGGTATGGAGCCAAAATGACAATTATCTTTGATTTTTCTCAACTTTCATCATGCACCCTATGTAGTATTTTCATATCAGATTCAACCAATCTTATTCCACCATAATTTCCATGTAATAAAGAATACCAGTTTCCTTTGTACGTTACTATACTACTATTTATACTCTTCCTACTCTTCTTGTTTAGTCCTTTTCATTGTCAGGTTTTCAGTATTCAGTTCACTGATGACAAGCTCTCCAGCTACTTTTAGTCGTTTCTCCACATTCCATCTTTCCAAGGGCTTCCGTAACCTTTTCATATTTCATATTCTCATTTGATCTCTCTATCATACCAATATCCTCCTGTTTTTATTCATTTATTCATCCAGATGTTTAAAATACAGTACATGTACCACAATTATTCAATTATCTCTTAATTTGTCCATTTTAACCATTTATAAAGTTTGCCCATTTTGCATCTTTTCCATGTTTCCTTAGCCATTTTTCTACTATGAATATTCTCTCCTTTTTTACTCTACTGCATTTAGATTCTGATTCCAATCTTTTCACCTCTTAACCTTTGCCCTTGCCTGCTGCCTTTGGGTACTCTGTCTCTTCTACCTGTATACATCCCTGTCCACTTCCCTGTTTAATCCTGTCCTATAGATTGAACACTCTCTTCTTCTCTTCAATTGTCCTTTGTAAATCTTGATTCCACACTGCATTTTTCTGCTATTTACCTTTCTTGATGTCACACCATTTGTTTTTGCTACTTTTTCTACCTTTATAAGCCATGTGCAAAGGTTTCTCTCTGAACAGATCCAACTGACAGGAAAATGAAGTCAGACATTGGTATCAAACATTACTCTGGAATACAATGTTATGTTCTGTAATGTTTGACTACCCATAAAGAAACCTTTACTTATGAATTTTATTTAATTTCCACAAAAATTCAACTAAGAAAGCCAAAGACTGTACAGTTCACTGTACTTGTGAAAGTAACCAGAACTAAGTATTTCAAACTTTCTAAGCAAATTCAATAACAGAGGTAAATGAAGGTCAACAGCCATGTGTTGAAAATATCTGTCTGTTTCTTGTGGTATGAGACAGGCTGTCAATGACAAATAACAGCCCAAACTAAAAATAAATCTATTCTTCTCCACGTAGATTTACACTCAGAAGGATTATTCAAGAGTCATTTAAATGTATAGTGTGCACATTTTATTCTTGTAAACTTTTTTTCTTTACAAAATACAGGGTTTGTAATTTGTGTTGAAAGGTTTTGAATGATACTTATACACATTTCATGTTTGGTAAGTTCAGACGCTTTTTTTAGTCCCAATTCTAATCTCTGCAGAATTATCATAAATCAATAGCTTGTCAAAATGTTAAAAACAAAATTATTTCTTTATTCTCTTTCACACTACCATTAACATAGCTTATGGAAGAAAGCAAGCATGAAAAGTAAAAAGGATATCCTTAGCCTAAAAAATTCAATAGCCTTAACTGTCTTGTGCCCAGAATGTAACATTGCACTATAAAGGGGAATACAGTATGTTTTTTAACTTGCAAGCTATTAAGACAGTACCAATACACTTGAAACTGATTACCATTGTCTTTTAAGCCTTCAGTTATGAATAGTATATACTGTCCATTAACTTTTGACAACTTAATTTTAAGAATCTATTGATTACCTGACTTATCACTGAGAACTGCACATTGTATTATCCTCTTCTAAAGGAATGAAGTCTGGGTACTCAGTCATGGATGGTGTATGGTTGTGATGCTGAAAATAAAAGTAATAAAAGTTCTCCTTCAGTCTATGGCTTTTTGTAATGTTTCAACAAACTGTAACAAAAATCTTAAAGAAGCATTAAATTGCACTTTACTTTTTATACATACCTTCACAAAATTCTTTAAGCCTCTTGCACAGAGCACCTCATGTTTACCGTAAACTGCCATTTCCTGCAACTGGCTTACCCATTCAGAGTCGAGCCACAATGATGCATTGTTAAATACATCATATAGGGTTATTCCTTCATATTCTGTAAAATGAAAAAGAATATAACAGCACCCATTTATTTAATTTCAATGCAGACATACACTGCTGTACTCTGTAAATTTTCAGTACTTACTACTATTTATCACAAACTATGGATACATTCATGTTTTCAAGGACTTACTTTTGGGCGACTTTGCTTTTACCATTTTAAAGCCGTGCCATATCTTTAAAACTTCGTATTTGGAGGTATTGTTGGGAAGCTTAAAGTTTTCTGCTCTTTCCCTTTTGTTTTTTTGGGAGGTCTGAAATTAGATGTATTACCTACATTGTATTTGCTAAAACATCTGGATAAATTGTGATGTGCATGTCTACTATATGGGTTGGTTTATGAGTATTATAAATATAAGAATCAGACTACTGGAGTCTTGATGGCTTTTATCAAACTAAAAAAAATTGTCATAAACCACATTTTGACAAAGGAAAAATCTATTTTAATAAAGCACCATGAAAAAACATCAGCAAAAAATAGACTAAGAGGATACCATTGAGTTAAATGTTCCACAGACTCTCAAGAGATTTAAACCAGAGTGCAATTGATTTTTACCTTCACGGGACCCTGCCCTAAAATTACGAGAGAGGTCACTCTGGCATCAGTAACAGTAGATTGTTGGCAAACAGCATTTAATGTTCAATCAGTTTATCACTGGGAGAGAATGAAAACATGTATTGTGCATGATAACCCTCCCCAGAAATAGAATTATCTTTGTCACCTTTTGTCGATAGATTCCTGATGATAATCTTTGAGAAATGCTCATTCTTATGCTAATCCAGACTTAAAACAACACATTGAAAACTGCATATTTACCTGGAACTTTTTAGTAAGGTTTCTAAATTCATGAGAATCAAATTTTTAAAACTGGTCATACCTAAGATCATGCCAGTGGGGATCTGAACCTGAATAGGCGACTTCATTTAGAAAATACACTGCTAACAGCATTACTTTTTATCCATTCCCTTTTTCCACCTTGTTGAGAATCATACTTTTAAAACTACAGTCTACCAATTACACCTAATTTTTGTATCAGTTTAACAGCATGACTTTATTTTTCCAACCACATCTATTAGTTTATATCCATTTTATTTCTCTCAGTCACCTGGTAGTTAGAAATTTTCTTTTAATTTATGTACAGTTTAACAAGGAGACCTTTGGGCTAATCTATGAGAGTTAGAAATTTTATTTGGCAGTCTGGTTAAACTAAAAATAACAATTATAATAATATATCACTTATAATCACCTTTATCATAATATACAGTAATTTGACAAAAGTCTTTCATGATTTTCTGGGACCTCCCAGTGGTCTTGTCATGCAACTCCCATATTTATATGCTTATTGGATAATCTACTCCTTTCCCCTTCTCAGCACATCTGTCTTTGAGCTTTTCCCACCTCTACATACATCTTTCTGCAACTTCCTTACTTGTAATATGACCTTTGCACTGCACTCTAGCCATGTATCTCAGCATTTTGTAGTTAAACCTCTACAAATCTCCATTTTCTCAGTAACTGCCCAAAATTGTAAATGTATTCTACTTCTTCTATGGCCTATCTATTCACACACATGAGGTGCCCCTTTTCCCAGGTTTCTTTTATGCATTTCATGCATTGAATATCTCTTACTCCATACATATTTTGCAATCCTGTGCTTTTTTGTAGTAGCATCCATTACATTTCATAAATGGTATTGAGCTTACTCCAAAACCTCTCCTGCAACATCCACATTGCTCATTTCCTATCTGTATTTCCAGTTATCTTATGCTTCTGTTTTACTGATACTGTATTTACTTTCATTCCCTCTTCTCCATTTCACTCTTCCATCTTTTTAACAGTTCTTTGACCCATTCTTCTGACTGTTAATACTGGTCTTCTGCATAAAGCAGCTCTCAAGAGCCTTCCTTTTTGCAATCATCTGTAGTTTCCTCCATTAGTATATTAAAGGATTAAAAGACTTATGCTTATTCTTGATGGAAACAAACATTTACCCCAAATTCTTCTGATGCACCTGACACTTCTTTACTATAGATATGGTGTTTATAGCACAAGTCTCTTTAGTATCCACTACCTTTACATTGCATAGTCTAATTGTTTGTCTTGATACTCATTAAAATGCCTTCTCAAGATCTCAACAAATAGTTTAACCAGGCCACTGAGCTGATTAACATAGGGCTGGCCTGAAGGATTTTATTTTGATCATATTGGTTACCTAGCAACGGGACCTACAGCTTTTCCGAAACCACATTAGCTCTCAGAAATCTCTAATTTTTTCGGCCGGAGGCTCGAATCAAAGCCGAGAACTATTCGTCCAACAAGGAACTCAAGATCTACATATCCTTAAACATGATCATTTTTTTTTTTTTTCTGGCATAAAGTCATACTGACAACAGTCAATTTTAACATTTTTTTTTGGTGGGGGGCCTCTCCAGCACCTTCTCCAATATTTCATAGCATATCTAATTAAACATACTGTTTATAATATTTGCATCAAAGTCCATCCCGTATTTTTTAATGTGACAAAAATCTTCCAACTCTCCAGGTCCCCTCTCTTCATGTGCAGTTATCAGTGTTTATTTATTTATTTCTTCAATGTCTTGTCCTCCTGCAGCTTTTAGCCACTATTTTTCACCATCAATTATATTACAAAATACATATTAAAAGAATTTCTTAGTTTTTGTCTGAAACTCTCCAAACACCTGTGATTTGGGTGTTTTAATAGACTACTCATATCTAAACTAGACAAATAATCATCACCTGAATGCTCATATCACTCATTATGGAAAGTGTAAGAAAAAACACATGAAAAATTAAGAACATATAAAAATAATAAAACAGAGGTGTGCTCCAAAAAGAATTGTGGTACAATGAACTCCATTCCTCTGAAGTTGCCAATTAGCTGGGAGGAACTGAATATAAGTAAGGGATATTCCAGATGTCTCAACACTCTCTATGAGCATAACCTGACTTTCATCTTACTCTGAGATGTTTGCATTGAACAATGTTTATGAAACATCACTGGATAGCTTACCAATACGTACCTTTAGGACATTTTAAAAACAACATAGTCCTGAAGGGGTTAAAGTGCCTGAATCCCTCTTAGTATGAACTAGCACAAATCAATACGGTGAATGGAAAATTTTATGGTTTCACAAAAGATGAAGGTTCAAAGGGCTCTCTTATATAGAGCACTTACCATGGACATATCTAGTTTTCAAATAAGAGAAGATAAGGGAGATACAAAGAAAATGTTATTCTAACCTCAAAGGAAACAGCAGGGCAATTAAAAAATCATGACTGAGGAGCTTTACAGCACAGATGTAGAAGGGATCTTAAATTACCCTCCCAGGAGTTTTTAACAAATGATAAGAAAATGGATACTGCTTAAAAGGCTATTATAGGCAGACACACCAAGACAGATGTTATTGTCAAATTAAAGCTACATTGTTGCAAAAAAAGAACACCTTCATTGTTGACCTAAGACTTCCATATTGGCATGGTAATAAGCAAGAAATAATACTGGAGTTCACAAGCTAAAATATTCATTCATAACACTGATCAAGATTCTAAATACTGTATTTGTTAGCAAAGTATTCCTTCAAGTTCAACAAACTGCCTTAGCTCATGAAAGTCTTGTTTTAGGCTTAAAAATACAAGGCAATTGTAATTATGTACAGTATGAATGTTACTAATAAAAAATTTAACAAGATCATTGAGTTCACATTCCTAACTTTTACAGAGCTGATACGAAGGGTTAGTTTTTAATGTATGTTAGATTTTAATTTTAATATACTGCAACTGCTAAATAGTTATAATTAAGTATTTTAACCACATCAAAACAATTTAATATGACTGGATACACTGAAAATGCTGCAGATTCTAACAATATTTTTTAAGGATTTACAGTAATTCCAGCATTCTCTGCATCTGACGACAAATGGGATATACATCAAAATTTAATGCCCATGGATCAAATGAGTAGGAGCAACTCAAAACAGGACAGTCTTACTTAAAAATGGTATGCGCTTTGGAATGAATAACACCATAATGCTAACTGTTGGTTATTCTGCTCTAATTTATTATTGTCACATTCATTATTCCCAAATGTCTAGCCTTTACCTAACATGTACTGTATGATGGGTTTTAGCGATAGTAAAATGTCACTGACAGGGATAATTAAAGGTATATTCAATCTAGTCAGTTTTGCTGTGGCTGCTCTCTGAATCTTCCATTTTCTTTACTACTTACACATGCTTGGATACAACATACTGCATTTCAACACTTGAGAGCTTCATATAAATTGTTTATTGAAAACTATTTGTTGAACAAAGATACTTTTAGAAAAACTTTGGAGGGCTTCTAAAGCACTTTTGTCACTGAAAATTAAAAATTTTGTGGTGGTATGTTTTTAATACTCTAAAATGCTGACCACATTACAGACAATTCTGTTGTGAAAACTCAAATCATTTAGTAAAGAAAAGTGGTATGTTTCATTAGAGGATATTGCTGAAAATCTTAGCCAGATAAAGATCTGGATCCTTTGTCTCACATGTTTAAGGGTACATGCATAATTCTGTGATAAACAATACATATGTAAAGACATGTACAGTATCTTACACATAATCCAAGGAGTGACAACTAGTGCTGGAGAATGTGTTATCTTTATATTTCATGACTAAAAAATTCTGAAAGCTCTACAATTGGGAATCTTGGTGGATAGAACAATGAAATGCTATCTCTGACATACTTAAAAAAGCTGAATGGCTGAAAGAGCCCCAGTGCTTGCCTTGACAACCTGAATTTCATAAATCAATCAATCTTATGCTCAAGTACCAGTAAATAAGCATTAGAGTAATGTGCTTATGTACCTAAGCAACATCTTTTGGGAGGTTTAAATAAGATATTTGATTAATTTGTCACAAGCTCAAGTTTGAATCACTTTAAACTTAGCAATATTTAAATTACAACATTAAAAAGGGTATATTTCTATTCTTAAGTACATGGGCTATAAACTAATTCAGTTTACATTTGGAATTCAACAGGTTTTAAAGGGAAGGAAATACAATTGTGTAAAATTTTCAATTGCACCATTTCCCCTATCAGTTTCCAAAATGGATACATGTTCACAATTCCTTATCTGAGATTGTGAACCTGTACCCTTTATCTGGGGCCAGTTGTGTTTTGGTTTTCAGATTATTTCAGGACTGAATCTTAGTTCATATATACACTTACACATTTTATTTTCAGCAAAAACATTTGTAAAGCTCTAAAATATACAGCATCAAAATATCATTAATTAACCTATATACTCGCATATCATCTGACCTTATGTATACAACTCTCAAAATTTTGTCGCCAAAACTTGATTTCATTATATATACTGTACTGTATATTGGCTATCATGCCAGCTGCTTTTCCAGTAGATTACACTAGGCTACTGTCAGTGTGCAAGTTTCATTTTGGTAGATTATTGTAGGCTAGCTTCCTATGCCTGTCTCACTTTCGATAGATTCGATTAGTAATGCATACGTATGACATCCAAGTTGACTAACTGACTAAGTAATAGGTTTAGTCAATCAATATTACCAAACTTGTGGCTCTAATAATTCATTACTATTTCTTATGAACAACAACCACTTAGTATTTCATACAATACACTGCTATAAACAATAGCAATTGAAATAAAACAACCAAATCGAGAAACAGCCGATTGCCGATGTCATTTACTGTAACTATAGCATTCTTGTTGAGAATTGCAGTAAAGTTATTAACCTGTAAAAACTTGTGAATTCTCAATGTACCTTCCATATGTAAAAATTAAATACATTCTTATTCATCCTTTATGCAATGGAGAAGGTAGTCGTAAAGAAGAATACCACTTGACTAAGGCTGCAGGTTATAGCTGGGACTGAATAAAACGAATAATGTGCAGGCTGCCAAATATTCTGGTTAGACAAAAGTGATGTCCGAAACTAGCAGAATTACACCTTGACTTCTTTTAAAATTTATTGCATTTATAAATAAAATAATTTGCATTTTTTAAACACAATGTGTGTTAATTTACAAGAAAAGTGTCTCTCTGAATGATGTTTCATCTAGCAACTAATAGCAATGAGGATGTCACTGAGTAATGTTTTATCTACCAACTAATGGTAATGAGGATGTCAGTAGAGTAAATCCCCCATATTCACAGGGGATGCGTAATGCAACCCCCCCGCGAATAGCTAAAATCCACAAATACTTAAAACCCCTCCAACACTTAGAACTGTCTATTTTGATAGTTTAAACACATGAAAAACCCTCTAAAAATGCTTATACCCGAGTATTTTAATAGTTTTATCACAAAAAGTGCATTTAGTCATGAAAATTATATGAAAATACAGTAATGAGTGAATATTTCTCAGTGGAAAATACCGTGACTGGGCGAATTTTCAGCGAATAATGGGTAGATATGTTCCACAAAGAAATCCGCAAATACATGAGTCCGCGAATCATGAGAACGCAAATACAGGGGGTTTACTGTAGTACTCATTCAGCTGAGATTTTGCAGATGTAAACATTACCAAAAGCAAATGGCACATGATTGCATGATTTATACTATGTAACACAATAATGTGATGGTAATCCATGAAATATACTGCAGTTGGATACAGTAAGCAAAGCAAATTTTCTTAAAATCATCATTATTTAAAATATACCTGTACTGTTTGACATTTGCAAATAATACCTCCCTCCACAAAAATTTTTGGCTTTTAGAATTACTGATAATACTGTAGATCACAAACCTGTACAGTATAGAACTCCTAACTTTTAAGGCATAATTACCAATATGCTTAATGAATAAGAATGGTATGAGGTACTCTGCTGCTGCTGAAAAACTGCATAGCTAATGAACTAAAAGCTAAAGAAATCAGCCTATACTTTTACAAATTGAAAAATTATATACTTACTTCATGTCATCCCAACTGTAGATTTCTTCAAAACCAACACTTTCATAGATGCTTTTAATGGGAAGCTGTGATCCACACATGGCAAACTCAATTCGTGGATAAAATGCCAGGAAAGCTAGACACATTTCTTCTTCTGTTGAAAACCCACCCTGCAAATATAAAATACATACAATCCTCTCTTTCAAAAAAATAAATTTAATTGTGTATTATTATTATGCTACCCATAAGACTAACATGAAGGATTTGTTCATAATAAGAAAAAAAAACTGAAGTTACTGTATAAGAATTTGAACACCCAGGAACACAGTGACCAAACAAAATGGACAAATGAAAGGTCAAGAGTAACACTGTAGGTGAAGGTATGCTCCAACAAAACTTGGGAATTACTGCCTACCGTCCATTACACAAGCACACTTCAAGTATACCCCTGTGGTGCATTTTCTTAAACAATGATTCAAATAAAAATGAAGGGGAAACAAACTATTTTTTTATGATCTCAAATCATTAAAAACAAATTTAAGTAAATTAGGCTAGGCTACTTGCCCATCTGTTCTTTATATCAATGATGAGAATTCTTATCCTTTCAGAACTAGATCAGATGTTCATTAAATTAAATGGTTTGAGAGGCTAAATTTTCAAGTGAGTACTCTGGCTAAGTATTTGGGTACTGATGGCCCGGTTGTAAACAAGAGAGCGGATGCGCATGAGCAATAGCCACTTCTCTTTCTTGCAGGTTCTTTTGACGTTGAAAAAACTGGGTTTAGCTTTGCTGAAGATAAAGGAAAGTGCCCTCTTATCTTTGAGTCCATTATATACTCCATCACGTGTTATAATGTTAATCATTAAGACGCAATACCTGGCCAAAAAGACCAACTAGAAGAGAATTCTTTGATATTAGTTTGGTCACCACTGAGCTCTAGTAGACCATGGAAGGTAACTCCTCCTTGAGGACTCAACAGCGACTACCAAAAATAGGTTCTTCCTACGTCAAAACCTGTTTTATCATTAATCAACAATTATTTCACATAGAATCTCACTGGCAAAGAAATAAAAGTTAACTTTCTAACTACAGGAACAGCTATTACAAAAACTGTACTCAAGATATTCATACAATTTAAGAATCAGAATTCAGTGTCTTAGCTGTGGGTACATTGTCTCTTAAACCTTTTACAGTGCAGTTCCTCATTGGGTGAGTCGGTAGAGTTGTCGGCTAGCACTCGCAAGGCCCGAGTTCGAGTCTCCGGCCGGCTAATGAAGAATTAGAGGAATTTATTTCTGGTGATAGAAATTCATTTCTCGCTATAATGTGGTTCGGATTCCACAATAAGCTGTAGGTCCCGTTGCTAGGTAACCAATTGGTTCTTAGCCACGTAAAATAAGTCCAATCCTTCGGGCCAGCCCTAGGAGAGCTGTTAATCAGCTCAGTGGTCTGGTAAAACTAAGGTATACTTAACTTTAGTGCCAATCATTGATTAATACTTAATATCTTAATTTTGGTTTCTTTTGTATCGAGGACTTTCAACAGAAGTCTCTAGAAGACTTTTCTTGTAAATGTATTGAAAGAATAGAAACATAGCAGTTACTTTCTTATTTACTGCACTGACATCAGATTTTGTCAAGAGATGACCAAACTTGAAATTAAAATGAAGGACAAAACTTACATAAGTGGGAGTTTTGATTTTAGTAGAATCATAAACACATTCCATTATCAGGCTGTCTCCTGGAAGGATGTTCAATTCCTTTTTTAAAACACGATTCTGCTGGAAATCAAAGTCATAGCTCATATCTGAAAAATAATATTAGCAGATATATTGTTATTGTTACATAATATCTAGTATTAATTCAGCATGAGTTTGGTAATACTTTTGTTTTACAGAGTAGACAGAGATTATTTTAAAATATTGGAACTGTATTTAGCACTTAATAGAGGTGGTGGTGGGAACAGGACCATTTTAATAGGGTGGCCTACTAGTTTTGGGATAAAAAGTCTCAGTATGAAAAAAATTACACATCCATTATATAAACTGTGCTTCCTTTGATTGCAATTAGGTTCAGGTATTTAAGTGAAAGAATTTGAAATAACTGCACTCCACTGATCTCAAACCCAAGTCTCCTTGTTGCCATAAACAAATGACATACCTGGATGCTGAATGAAATTTTGTAGCAGGCCTCAACGTTTCAAATTGTTTCAGATGATACCTTAAACAGTAGTGCTTCATTTGTTAGAATACCGATATTCACAACACAAACAAAATCAATAGTAGTGATATGATAAAAATACAAAATACAAGTGTTTTAATTTGACATCTCCACCCTAATTCAGGCCTAATTATATTAATAGCCCTGCACTTCAAAAACATTCATATAAAAAACAACTCAATGCATGTCTGAGTTTGTCCTAGGTGAAATCATTGTTCCTGTTAAATGATGATAATTTTGTGTATAAAACATTCCTGAATATTCAAGAGGCCACACCAGACACTTTAATGTCATGTTAAGACATAGTGTTTGGAGATCACGAAACTTCTCCCAGGGTTGAGCAATCTACCCTCCAAAATGTCCCTTATAGCAAAGTTATACAGTATACTTATTACTCCCAAAATTCAATCTCCTGTTGCTAATCACAAATTACCAAGTCTGGTTACCATAATTTATTTTCTTGATGCAAAAGACTGGTTTATAAAACCTGAATCGTCTGCAAAAGGGCTGAACAATCCACAACTCCATCCACCAACAAGAAGGTATCCTCTCTCCAAAAGTTATATTCCTATCTCTCTCAAAGTCTAATTGCCTGTCATAATGACCAACTTCCGATAAAATCTTTGTAAAAATCCAGACATAGCTTTTTGTGTAATCCACCTAACAGACATGCAAACAAACAAATGAAACAAAAAAAAATCTTGTTAAGAGGTTATAATTGCCGTGAAACAGTTTAAAAAGGATTCTGTGCAAGGTATGAAACTGCCATAAATACTGTATGTAAAATTTGCTAACTGCGTTAAACTTGTTGTCATGTGACTGAAATTATTTGCAAGATATATCTTGTGTAAAAACTCAAAAAATCTTATCTTTACCTTCCAAGATTGTGGGAAGTTCTTGACCATTTCGAATATGCCGCAGTCTTAAGGATCTTCCAAGGAGGTGGGAATGCAGCAATCCATGGAACACATTTATACCTTCTGGAGGCAGCATCTGTTGTTAAAACTTACTAGCATTAATCAGGAACCTCACCCAAGTACAAATGAAGACAATTCATTATATCATTATACAGTATGTCAATGAGCATTTCATGATTACAGTATGCTGTATTTAGTGTTTATACAGCACTTTCCTCCGAATTTTCCATTTTTCACCAGTTTTCAAATGAGTAACAGCTACTTCTCATTTCAGTTCAACTTGGAGGTATTTCAGTAACGATGGCACAGTGTGGACTGTACTTACTGTAATATTGTATACTTACCTCAGTGCACTCACTAACACAATGACCAACTGTAAGCCAGGTCTGTCCTGGAGGGATGATCATTTGAGGGCTCAGATTATGGCCTACGGCCACATTGGCAGCATCATATTTACGTACTTTTTCAGTATAAAAAATCCTCAGACCTGAATTATCAACCACATCTGGAAAATTTATTACATTATTTGCTGTAACTGACTACTTATTATGGTATGTGTTGTAACTGACTCGTCAGAAGTACAAAAACTTGAATTTTGAATCGATGAATTAGTTACAATTTACAGTACAGTACAGTAGTGTCACTGCATCAAGTTCAACATTTAATGGGATAATTTTGTTAAATATTTGGGAACTGAGGGAGAATCATATGTCAACCAAATTTCTAAACTGATAATGTTAAGATTAGCTCTCTGAGATTCTTTTGACATCATTTCCCGTCATGAAAAATTTTAATCCTTAAGAACCTGACAACCTTAAATGATGACATCCATAAAAAATTTTCAGCTAACTTCAAATCTTTATTTTGACTGTTTACTTTAGTTGCTTTCCATTTTTGAACATACTACTGTATACTAAATTACAAGTACAATATACATCAACAAACTGAGACAATACTAGGAGTGCTACAATGTGCCATTAAAAGTTAATTTACAGCACTGTAAAAAGAAATATACAGCTACGCCCTTAAGAAAACAATGTGTGATCTTTACTAGAGATGAGTTTTGAGATATCCCTGGAATCTCCAAAGTTTAAGTCTGCCTTTTACCCATATGGGTTCCTGCTCCATAAGCGTACCCTATATTGGATTTTACACAACACTTTTGTAGAATTATATGAATAGATTACATATTTTAATCTAGTACAAGTTATTCAACCAGTACTTAAGATACTGTAAATGGAAAATTGTTTTGCATGTGTTTTAAGTTACTTAAGAGCTTTTGCTAGTAGTGTTACAAGTGAAGTCATTATACAGAATCAAATTTTTTCTGTGCATTGGAAATCTCAATACACCCAGATTAACATCACTCACAAGAGATATGGGAACCAATGACACTAAAAGGGCATTGCTTGCTTGCTAAAGCTATCAAAATGGGCAATTTGCATCTACTTAGTTAAAAATATCAAGCAACAAAAGATATAGGAAAGCATATATATTACTGTACAATAAGAGAACAGAAAACAAGACGTATTAGCTTTGTATAACAAATATCAAGCTTACAATTACACAAAGTAAGTGCAAAGCACAGTAGACAAAATAGCATGAACATCTGACAACTAAACCTGGTAGTGGCTTAAGGCCTTTGTTGAGCTCACCATCATTACCACGTATCGTTACATCAAAATAATCATTTGGGAACAAAACCTCTTCCTTACCTTGTCTTAGATTGGCATTGTCATAATGCATTTCCATAAGAAAATATGTAGATCCTCCATGATTCTCCCCTATCGGAAACCCAACATGTTCCGGATACATCTCACCTGAGCATTGTTATGATTACTGATTAATGATAATGATTCAGTGAGAATAATGACCTAACAAAACAGTTTTTAATATCATTACTACATAATAAAATAAAGTAGTTTATGGGTGTAAATATCAAGCATGGCATGTAGAACATGATAATACATTTATACTCTAACACTAACATTATAATCTAATATAATCTAACATTAACAATTTCCTATTGTCAGCCGCTAGGGTCATAATAAAAAATGGATACCAAATGAACTCTTTCCTTACACTTTGATTTACTAGCTCAACTACCTACCATCTTTTTAAGAGACTTTTCATCACTCTTCATCCAATGAGCATTGGAAACAGCCTGAAAAGGCTCATTAAAAGCAGCAACCCTAACTGGGGTTTAAGCTGAAGTAGAACTAGAAGAAAAGAAGAATAATAAGATCCCTATCATGTTCCTATACTACTACAGGCTAATTCCAGAATATAGAAAAACACATCACCCCACACTTATGATGAAAATTTCTAATACTGCAGATGTACTGCAATGTGAGGTACGAAAAATATTAAGAGAACTAGTATGTACCACTCTTAAATGTTTAAGATGCAAAAAAACAAATTTTCATTGTAATACTAGTAATTCATTAATAGCATAAATAACAAACAATAAATGCCATTCAAGAACTCATGTTCATTTTAACCTAAGACTGGTTCTCAAAATCATAAGTCACAGGTATAAAATTATCTGCATTTTGCTTGAGTGATTGTTAAAAAGCCCAGAAAATTTTACCGTACTGTCAAACTGAAGCATACAATACTATCCACAGTAATCTACAGGGATCTCTCAGCATATAATAACCTCAGTTACCTAAACACCATTCTTAATTGAAGGCTACGAATGAAATATTCATGTTGTGAAAGAGAGAAAAATAGTAACTAATGATCTAACAATACATCCCATACCTTAGAGGTTCAATGATGAATTATCAATGATGAATTATACCTATCCGTATTTAACAACCAAGTTTTTTGGTGATGATAGCCTCAATTTGGTAGTAAGATCACCCTAAACATTTTTATGCAAATTTTTCCTTTCTTAGAGTTAGACATGGAATGAGTTCTCAACATTCATCCGCTCTGCGATCTTCTGCTAAAACTCCTATCTCCTTTTGCCATGATATCCTGGGCCTCACAACTGGTTTTCTTCCTGCTACCTCCTTATCTACCACTTTTCTGACCAACCATTCGTCATCCCTTCTCATCAGATGTCCAATACTCTTTGCAGTAGGTGGATATCTCAATCAAAACAGATTTGTGCCTTCTTGAAAACATTTAAAAATCAGTCATCAAAATTAGGTAAAGAATGGCTTGTAATTCACAAATTATTAGCAACATTTAGATAAATTTTAAGAATACTGTATAAGGATCACTAACATTATAAAGATATTACAATTACATTATAAAGATATTACAATTATATCTGGAAAAAATATTCAAACTACTGTAGCAAAACTGGAGTTGTCATCTTTGGCAGAAACTACCAGTTGTGAGTCTGCAAGACTTATAGGATTAATATCATTAGCACTTTTCCGAGCTTAAATAAACTTCCATTATGATCTCTACTGTATTTGAATTACGTGAGGATTAGACAATCTGAAAAAATTATTTTTAAAGTCATTAATAAATGACTCAGTGTAAGGGTGCTTGTAAACAGAGTGATTCAACTATTCTAAGCTGTTAATGGCAATTTGTAATGACAGCAACTGAAAACTACATTTCATGATTCAACTCCTTATAGCAACAATAACTGACCATTCAGCTGGTGCAGATTGCCCTTATAACACAGATTTACAAATTTGTTTTCTTACTGGATGTATTCAATGTGTAATATATAGTAAGTTCTGTTATATTTTTGTTAATATTAATACAATGAAGTCTAAGTCCTATCTCAGTAGTTTTTAATCAATAGAATGTAGCCCACAGGTGGGCAACACCAAGTTGCCAGACAAGACACACTTTTCTGACACTCTCTCTCTTGCATTCTATTTCCAATAAAAAAAAAACTCATGTTTAACAAATTACTGAATTAACAATACAATACACGTTCTCATGATTCACGGACTCACGTATTTGCAGATTTCTCTGTGGAACGTATCTACCCATTAGTATTCACGGAAAATTCACCCATTCACGGTATTTTTCACAGAGAAATATTCACTAATTATTGTATTTTCATAACATTTTCATGACTAAATGCATTTTTTGTGATAAAACTATTAAAATACTCAGGTATAATCAATTTTAGAGGGTTTTTCTTGTGTTTAAACTATCAAAATAGGCAGTTCTAAGTGTTTTTAGAGGGGTTTTAAGTATTTGTGGATTTTAGCTATTTACAAGGGGGTGCAGTACCCATTCCCCGTGAATACAGGGGGTTTACTGTACAGTATATTAAAGTTGTTTTCCACAAATAAATTTTTTTTAAAGATATGTAATTAGTTACATATTACTGTCCAGTCATTGGCACTAATGGGTCGTGATATATCATATTAGACTAGAACCTAGATGTGCCTTGAACCAAAAAGGTTGAAAACACTACCTTAGCTGGTAGTACCTTGCATTAACCTACAGTACTTCATTATGTAAACAGCTACTGCCATGATTGGATATACTACATTATACTGTACCTGACTAAAGAACATGATATTTCCACCTCCCTTAATGGGAGTAGTAGGTATAATTACCTTCAGAACCCACAGCCCATGCTAGAAGAGGAACTCTGCAGTATTTCCATGAGGGAGGCATATTTTTGGTGTAACACTGGGCACCATCAACTTCCAGCCAGGGTTCCATGACCTCAGGCTCTGGTAAATGGCACTCATAGAAGACAATATGATGGACATGCTCTATATTTTCCTTCTGGACCAACGGGACAAACTGTAAAGAAATTTCATTTAATTAACTCTTTAATTGAAACAAAAGATTCATGAAAAATTACCAGTAATTTTTTTCTCACAAGTAAAATTAATTCTTAGGGAGTCAATTGCAAGAATCTATATTACAAAGAAAGTAACATTCAGGATTATTAGTTGATAGCTCCCAGAAATGTTGGTTATTAACCACTGTGCAAAACTGCAGATCAAATCTTGAAAACTAAAATAATTTTAATACATAATACAGGATCTATGATGTACAGCATTAAGTTCATGGCTAATCCAGTCGGTATCTGAGCAGAGATGTAATTTTTTCCTGCAAATGGTTTGGCATTAGTACTGTACATGCTATTATCAATTATTGCATCTGTGCTTCACTGTGATGTCTTAATGCATGTGGGCTAAAAAAAAATACCAGCTGGAACCAGTACATATCATCATTGTATCTTCCAGACTATACGTACCAATGTACTCATACCATAACAAAAAGATAGTAACATCATAATGACCCTTGTATCATGTATCAATGCAAAAAAACAGCAAGTCTGAATGCAGAATCTCCCTTTAAGCTACTGTTGTTAAAAGACAAAAAAGATACATCGATACACGTTGCAGTTTAGATAATATAATTATTTTTATTGTTGTTCTTAATAATAGTGAGTGTACTGTATAGTACCCGCAAGGTATTTGGTGAGATGTATTATGTCACATTCAATTTGTTGTATAAAAATAAGAAACTAGTGCCTGAAGCAAATCATCACCACCTGTCACTTTGATAAAACCATTAATAACCCCATATCAAAACATGGCATGAAGCTTGCTGGTTTTCATTATCATTATTATTATTACACGCTTGATGGCGCATGTGCTACGCTGAACTGAAACCCAGCGCTGCCTGTCATGTCTCCCCTACCTACCTTGCCCCCACCTGGGGCAGACAAACTGGTTTGCAGGAGGAGGGTGGATGTGTCATGTCTCCCCTATCCTTCCAATTCCCTACCTACCCTGCCCCCACCAAGGGTGGACAAACAGGAAAGATCCACTTGGATTTTATTATTACAGATTATTATTATTATTTTTAATAAATACTTCAACAAGACCACTGAATTAACATTCTTAACTCTTATAGGGCTGGCCCAAAGGATCTGTTTTTGATTAAATATACCAGTTCTTTTCTAATAGATTACATCTTATAAATTTATTTATTGTATAACCTCCAAAAGTTGAAGATTCTAACTAAGTTTCTTTAAAGATTCATTTCCAGTCTGTGATACATGTTGTTGGCTGAAAACTGTACATTTACTACAGACATGTTGGTCTAACTTCCCTACATTCAGGGATTGAGTAGTGTGGGTCAGCATGTTTATAATAATCTTAACTACAATTCTTTTATCAAAAAAATGTAGTACTGAGTAATGAAAACAAGGTTGTTTCATTGGAAGAACCTGCAGTAAATTCCACACCAGCAGATTTAAATCCATCTACTGTACATAGAATGCATAATGTACACCTTTACATCTTACGTATATGCTCTATTATATGCTGTTTATGATGTTCAGGGGTACAGTATATGCAAAACGTTTGGATACATAATCATGCTACTTTATGCATAATCGAAGGAGGAATTGTTATTATACATTTAATGACTCAAAAAATCTATCATACTTTCTTGAGAATGGTAGTTGATGATTGTTTTTACAAATATCTCTCTAATTGCATGAATCTTTATTGCACTTCCTATGGTTACTAATTCTCCATGCACAAAAAAATTTTTAACAGATTTGTTTAAGGAGGACTTGAATGCTCCAGTAATGTAATTTAATCTGAAAACATTGTCATTTCAAGAAATATGGCTGGCCGGACTGATCTTTTTTAGGGAAAATTGGAACAATTATAGAAATTAGATGTAGACGATGATAGAATGGAATACAGAGTTTAGGCCAAAGGCCATGCACTGGGACCTATGAGGCCATTCAACGCTGGAAGGGAAATTGAAAGTAGGTAGGTCTGAAAGGTGTAACAGGAGAAAAACCTTGCAGCTGCACTATGAAACAACTGTTAGGAGAGGGTGGGCATTAAGAAGGAAGAAAGAGAATATGAATGGAGGTACAGTAAAAGGAATGAAAGGAGTTGCAGCTAGGGGCCGAAGGGATGCTGCAAGGAACCTTTAATAATGTCCACAGTGTGCTGACAATGATAGAGAACAGAATAATGGATAAAAGGTACGCATAAGCGAAATGTCAAGCAGCTAAGTGAAGACATTGATGATTGTGATGATTTGTAAAGTGATAAAATTCTGGAGGTCAAATACATCCTCAAATATAAACATCTTTGAAAAAATATACACAACATTAAATTCCTAGTTTAGTGCACTTTGAGAATTATTTAGAGGTGCCCCTTTAATGATCTCCGATGATGGGAGGAGTTCTTCTCACCATAATAGTACAGTATATGTAAGAATGCATTATGCAATGAAAAATGGAGTAAACAATTAGTATGTGACACTTACCCCAATGATATGAGCTTTCTTCTCTAGGGGTGGCATTTTGTAAATTTTGCACCAATAAACTGTGTTTATAGTATTTGGAAGGCTTACCTGTAATAAAAACAATTATAATTTAATTCAACTCTGCCTTTCTTGTGGTATTATGTGCTGTCCAAGGTAGTTAAAGATAACAATAGCACTTAAATAGTAAGTATCAAAGCCTCAGATACTTTAGATATTCACAAGCTATTGATGGAATCAGTGGATATGCTGACATATCTGCCCAAAATGTAATAAAACTAAATGTGTCATTCTTCTGCAAACCATCATACTGTTTTGAGGTCCATCTCAGTCTAATGAAAGGTTTGAAAGTTCTTCATAATCAAAAAAATTATTCACTCCATACTCCTAATTTCCCTTTCAGTGTTTTTGGGTTAAATTTATGGTTTACTCACATTGTTGATCAAGATATCAAGTGTCTTGACGTCATCAGGGAGTTCAGGCATCAAGAAAGGTGGTTCATTCAGGTACATACTTTTTGTTCCCCTCTTGTAGTGAATCATCATGTCCATTTCACCCTCTGGGTCCTTGTAGCTATATGACCAAATAACTCGTACAGTGTCATTCTGAAAAGTCATGTTTAAAGTGGATAGCATTCAAAAAACTGGCGCGGGCATCATGCAAGTAAGCATTATGAAAAATAATGCATAACATTCTGAGCAAACATCAAAAACAAAATGTGCATAAGTATGTTTGTAATGATTGCAGTTCCTGGAAAAGTAATAATGAAAAAAGTAAAAAATGTGCCAAAACTCTCAGCCACAGCCCATGAAACTCTTAGCCCTGGCCCATGAAACTTTCTGCCATGGCCTGGTGGTGGCCTGTGTTGTTGGCACCTATAGCGTTGCCAGATGTACGATCATGGCTAACTTCAACCTTAAATAAAATTAAAACTACTGAGGCTAGGGGGCTGCAATTTGGTATATTTGATGATTAGAGGATGGATGATCAACATAACAATTTGCAGCCCTCTAGCCTCAGTAGTTTTTAAGATCTGAGGGCAGTCAGAAAAAGTGTGGGCAGACAGAAAAAGTGTGGACACACAGACATAGCCATGTAAATGGTTTTCTTTTACAGAAAACTAATATGCTAATCCAATATTAATCTAACTAATGCCCTGCTACAAAATTTCAAGTTTCTCTAGCAACTTATGAAGAAAAGAATTTCAGAATAAAAGGATTATGTCAAAATTAAATTTAGTCAATAAGTCAATAAAGAAAATAATGAACACATATACTAGTATTTCCGTTGATGGAATAAGTTTTTAAGTGCAGCCAGTGATGAAGTAGCATTGAAGACATATTCCAAATTATTTAAGTGAAGTATTTCTTATACACCAGTTGGTTAATTTGATAAATCCCTATCTTTCTTGTAAAAATTTTGGCATTTGATCGTAATTGCAAGTCACCTAATTTAGTTCACGAATTGAAAAAAGTAGTTATGTAGGAATCACAACTATTAATATCTACAAACCTCTTGATACATACAAAATATGATGAGATACAGATTGAGTTTCTTTATGATAATATCTTACGCATAAATTCTCACAATAACAGTGTTGCTTTTACAATTACAGTATATGAAACAGTTAACGTACAATGCCAGAAGATTTTGGGAAGAATGGAATCAGACTGTCAACACATAGGAGGGAGGAGGGAAAATACTCAGAAAAGCAAAGTGGATGAGGACAATGCAGAGGATTTGAATGCCAAGTAGAATCTTGAAACTGTATATTTCAGTATACACTGAAAATATAACTGATACAAGATTACTGTAGTTATAAGTGAAAAACCACAGCATATAGTAACTGAGAATAAAACAAAAGGAAAAATTAGTTAGTTAGTTATAAATGATTTGTTTAACCAGACCTCTGTATAAAAAAAGGAAAAGTAAACATGATTAAAAAAATATAAAGTCTATACCGTGAAAAAAGTGGGCTTGAACTCGGTAACAAGCATGAAATATAACAGACAGTATCAAAGATGGTCAAAATGCAAAACAAATCAAGAGACTCACAATGCTTGGAACGTTTAACAGCAATTTAGGAAAGGAGGGAAGAGCTGATCCTGTAATGAAAGTTCAACCCTTAGCAGTGGTAAAATGTTTTAGTTATCTGGGGACACACTGAACTGTTTGGCTGTCACTGAAAAGAGAGCAAGAAAGAGAGTAGTAACAGCCTGGATGAATTGCAGAGAGAAAGCTAGACTTGGAGGATGACATCAACTATTCATGATGAATTTATGAGTCCAGTACTATGCTGAAAAGGTGTAATTATTGAAAGGAATTATCTAAAGCTGAAGTGAGATGGGAAGATCATAAATGAAGACACTGCAGAGATGTGGTAAGTGACTAAAAACAAGCAGATCAGAAAAACACTTAAATCATTCATGGCACATGACAAGAACCGAGGAACAGATGGTCCTGAAAATAGTAGATTTGGAAGCAAAAGGATAAGAAACTGTCGGATGTCACAGAAAATCAAGGAAAAAAACAAAGTCCCAGCTAAAGACCTACAGTAGACCAAATGCACTATCAGGCAGAAAGTGCACAGGAAAGAAGACAACCGGACATAAAATATTTCTGATGTTTTTAATTGATAATGACAAACTGTTTTGTTTACTTACAGCTATCTTAAAATCTTCATGATCACAGGTGTTCCAAGGTCTTTTAAAACTTAGCACTGTATGAGAGTCATTCTGATAACCTCCGAGAAGCTCCACATCCTGGGACTTATCAATAACTGGTATTCCATAGCCTGGAGAGTACCGATCCTGTGAACATATGCAATTTAATGATGAGATATGCTTGTTCGTAAGTCATCTAGTGAAGGAACATGAATGAGAGTGTGTTATTTGGGTTCTTTCCTAATTGGGTTAAAAGGAAAGTACTTACATAAATGAAATAGTTAATATCATCTGCAATGTGTCTATACACTAATGTTGGCCAAACCCTTCTGAAGGAACACTGACGTAGAGTTAACATCCCTGCTTTGCATTACCAAACCTTACAAGCCTCAATCTAATACTAGTAGCAATAGGCTATAGTGGAGCCCAAATGCCAAGTAAGTTATTTAGATTCTAATAGATAACTCTGACATCCATAATTTGACACTAAGGAAGTAGAATGATATTTATGGTTGGAAACTAATGTGCTCTCTTACCTTATTATGATGGAAGAATGGCCACACAACTAACTTAACCAGCCTAATTAGAGAAGTAAACACAGCAGACTGAGAGCGTGCTTGCAACCTACCTAACCACTCAAATCCCAAATTACAAGACACACACTCACCCACTAATCTTCCAAAGTTCCCATCTACGGTTGCCAGAAAGAAATAGCTGCCAATAATTCTAAAATCTAACGCAATTAAGGAAGTACGTAAATACAGTACAAACTCCCTGAAATACGACTAGGATGTTCAAAAAGGCTAGTTTAATGCAGAGATGTATCTAAAAGATTTATCGAAAATTAAAACACTGGTAAATGAATTGTTGAATTCCAACAAACCATATTTTTGTGGATGACTTGTAATAAAAAAAAAAAGCAGAGCTCACATGCAATACGACTTCTCCAGTATCATCCTTGACCCATCCCAAGACAATGTCAGCATCTTTCATCCCGCCACCAGGAGAGAATCCTAGTCCAACATATCCTGTGGTTGCAACCTGCAAGAAGCAATATGCAAAGCATATGGACTTTAGATTATTATGGAAATCATGCTTTTATCTTATTACTTACACCATCTAATAAACATAGAATGGGAGTAAACATTCTGTCTTTTGTCAATTTGTTTACCTGCACAATACTACTACCTCTTGCTGTTATGTTCTTATTTTTTCTTGTGAAATCATTAATGCTTTGGATGTGCAAAATGTAATTCTGAACAAATGTGTTTTAACATATATAAAATTCAGTTAATTTTTTGACCTGTAAGTAGAGATTTACATGAAAATTGATAATGAAAAGCAATATTTATAATTTATCGGGAGAAAATAATTCACCCTGAAAAGTAAAAACATGCAAAGAAAAACCATTTAAATAGGAACTTTTATACTTACATGAACTTCAAAAATAATATCATGATCACGGGGAGTCCAGAAAAGAACATAGTTGGCCTCTGTATCAAGCACTGTATGGTGAGTCGTGATTCCTTCAGGAACAGATCCTGTTGGTGAGGCTCTAACATGCACAAAGGATATCACCACCATCAAGGTGGTTACAAGGCAATCCACTTTCACCATTCTGAAAATTCATGATTATTTAATTTATAAAATAGTCTAAATTGAAATTTGCCTTTTATATAAAAATTTGAAAAAAGTCTGGATGAATACTTTTCTTTTCTATGAAGTTAACTCATTTTAATACCCAGCTATTTATTAACAGAATATGATTTATTTCAGAAAAGAATTCTACTGGTTTGATATATAATTAAGACTGTTCAATGGTTTCAGCGCAAATACCCTATACAACCAAAGATTTCACAAATGCTGAAAGCATATATCGAAGTTACATAATGTAATGTGCAGACTGCACCTTTCCCTCTGCCTCATGAGCTACATTACAGGAAGCCTCTATTTATGAGTCCTGTACTGTAATGACATATAATTATACAAATCTAACAACCAGTAGTATTTGATACCATCATGATATGTACTTTCATCTTTAATTCAAGAAAAATGTTCAGTGTGCCTTTAATGTAAATAAGAGAAACTGCTTTCCTGTCAAGTAGTTACACAGAAAAAGATAAAAGTGTTTTCATAACAAACTGCTAAGGAGAAATTATCCTCTTGGCAAGCAACCTGAGAGAACTGCCCTCCTGTTAAGTGGCTCAAGAGAAACTGTCCTTCTGTCAAGTGGCTCAAGAGAAACTGTCCTTCTGTCAAATGGCTCAAGGGAAACTGTCCTCCTGCCAAGTGGCTCAAGAGAAACTGTCCTTTTGTCATGTGGCTAAAAAGAAACTGTCCTTCTGTCAAGTGGCTCAAAAGAAACTGTCCTGTCAAGAGGCCTAATAAACTTTCTATTGTCAAGTAATAAACTTCCTGTTGTCAAGTGATCAAAGACAAAGTACCCTCATGTTGACCAAAGAAAAACTGCTCTATGTCAAGTGCCTCAAGAGAAACTGTCCTTCTGTCAAGTGACCAAAGAAAAACTGCTCTATGTCAAGTGCCTCAAGAGAAGCTATCCTTCTGCCAAGTGGTTCAGGAGAAACTGTCCTGTCAAGTGGTTTGGTAAACTTCCTTCTTGTCAAGTGACCAAAGAAAAACTGCCCTTTGCCAAGTGGCTCAGGAGAAACTATCCTGTCAATTGGCTCGAGAGACTGGCCTCATGTCAAATGCCAAAGAGAAAGAACCAGTCTGCCTGTGAAGTGGACTAAGAGGAAGACACTGTCGTCCAGTCAAGTGGCCAAAGGGAATGAAACTGCCGTCCTATCAAGTGGCTAGTGGAAAACTGCCCTCCTGTTAAGCTGTTAAAGAGAAATTGTCCTCCTGCCCAGTCACTGAAGAGAAACTGCCTTCTTGTAAATGGCCAAAGAAAATCAGTCCTATCTTACCATACATAACCTCCGAAATTCTGATTCTATTTTCCTTGACATTCTCCCGTTACTTAAAAGGCAGTTCTTTAAACTTCAGTTCTCAGCAGTCCTCTTTCCTTCGTAAGTCTGCCCTTTCAATCTGCATATACTGCACAGAAAAACGCTGCAATCCTAATACTGTACCTTTAAGCTTTGTGCATACCAGTTAACTAACCCTTAAAGAAGTTACCTAAAAACTAGTTTTTTTTAAATGTATTACTAAAGCACAAGAAGTTATAGATTTGTGACATGGCTGACTATGTGCCGCCATAAGAACCATTTAGTAATTTCACAGACGACCACAGTGATGAATATAGAAACTCAGTAAAAGCATTATATCGTGTAAAGTCATAATCGGAGTTTACCTGCCCATTCTGAGATTTTTAAAACATTGAAATTTAGGAATACAGGGTGTACAACTTTACGACCGAATTAAAAATACACTTATTGAAAACTGACACTTTAAAACACAAAAAACTTCAAGTGTCCGTAAATACAGACCGTGATTATGCTCTGTCCATCTCTCAAGCTCTTAAAATTAATCTTATAATCGTAGTGTTTATGACTGAGCTTTCCGTAATCTAAGACAGCGGGAGATCTTTGTAGACTGTTAGAGACAATATATTTGTACTGTAGATGTGTCTTATCCTCATGGTTATACTATGGTTTTGAAACTTTTACGTTACGTTAATCTTTATAATTTCCTGTTCTCTAAGATTCTTGCAGTACGATTTGTGCAGCCTTGATGTGATTTCAGGTCGCTGAAATTAAATTTTAACATCAAATAATCATCTCAAGTCTTAAGAGTTTTGTATGAGACCACAGCAACTGAATTTTATTTTTTATTTATAATAAGACTAACATTTTTCAATATATCTTTTAAAAAATCACATGAGATTTCTGACAAAACATCTACACAGTATATTTCCACACTATTACTGTTTAGTCAGAATTTTGAGGCTAAAATTACAAAGGCTATGTACCTGACTGTGCGTTAGTATAAGTTCCACAGGATTTACTTGACAATGACGATAAACTTACCTGTTCTATGGAGCTTCGGAAAGCAGCAACAGGTCATCTGAAGCCCTTGGCTATATCACCTTTCTCAAGACACGTATTCCTACCTTTGCGATCGACACCAGGCACCAAGTGGCCATAGTTTGTTGCAGAAAAGCGACATAGGCTAACCTTCCACGGAAGTTTCCTCCCCACCATAGACTGATTCAAGCCATGTGTAAACAATACAAGAGGGTGCCTCAGGGGCGTATCACGTGTATCTTGCAATTATAAACCTTATTCTGTGAAGTCATCATGAGCTTCCTCCCCATTTACCCATGTTTCCATACTCAAGTTGGGTTGAAGTAGTACTACCTAGCAATTTTTGACAATTACAAAGACCAATCTGCGTTGCCATTGTGTAGGTTAGCCTACTTTTCCTCAATTCCCTTACGCATCCTTGTGGGTTTTTTTTATTATTATTTTCAGTTTTGTCTCCCGTCACTTCTTTTCAAAGATCTTTATTGTTTAGAAAATATTGCTAATTTCTCCATATATTAACAAATATTACTAATTTCTTCATTCTCTTGGCTTACTGTAGGCATTACTTAAGGTTCTTTGCAGCATGCCTTCGGCCCCTAGCTGCAACCCATTTCGTTCCTTTTACTGTATCTCGTTTCACATTCTGCTGTCAATTTCCGTTTCAGCGTTGAATGACCTCATAAGTCCCAATGCTTGGCCTTTGGCCAAACTCTATATTCAATTCAATTCAATCACTTAAGTCGCCATCACCACACGTAGCATTTTGTCAAACTCTGTCTTCAGTACAAACTGGCCACAGGTGTCATCGTCTGTGCTGAAAAAAAAAAAACGAGAACGTTAAACACACACCACCCAAAAAAAATCCTAAAGACTTATATTTCATTACAATCCTAGATTCTAAATTGACTCAACGATAACATTTTCTAAATATTTCCCCGCATTATTTTACTCCCTTTTTAAAGAGAAACGGTTGCCATGTCTCACTTCACGAACACTCTTGGATAACTGTGTAATGATCCAGATTATCGAGGAAGTCACTCCTACCTGCATACATACCAATTACTACGTCTTGACTTGAATTCCGTAATTTTCTTTGTTAATATAAATACCGGATGGACAGTACTGGAAGAACGATTATCAAAAGCCTATAATGGAATTGCGGCAGCGTATCTTTTGTTACAAAAACACTGTCTAGTAACGCTACACAACTTCTGTAATCCAATTCTTATATAAGCAAGTATGTATACACACACGACTGGGTCAAGTGTGCTGACGGATGCGTGCACGAGCGCAAAGTTGCCAATCATATCATCATAACAATCATGTAACACTTGTTACTAGGCAGTAAAAAGTATTTAATCGTACAATAAATGGGGGAGTATAAAGTAAGCTTGTATCCGCTGTACAGACAACCAGTACTAATGTTTTATAAAATGTCTGCCTGTTCAGATACATATGTATACACCAATTGTATGGGCACCATGAATACCATTTTTAGCATTTCAGTGGTATTAAAAACCAATATCCAGCCATTTAACAGGACTTTTGGCTGTAATTCGAAGTACAATCCATCCGATATAGATGTATGAAGAATACAGCTGCTTTTTCAACCGTGAAATGAATTGTGAAAACATTATCTAACAAAAACTTCTACGTATTTAGCGAGTACACAACTGACTTCCCACTGCGCACATTTCCCCTGTGAAAATCGGTAACAAGCTGATTACTGGGTTCAATGACTTGTTCAGTTTCCTTCTATGCCAAACTTAAGAAATCTCCTAGATCTTCAGTTTGTCAAAATGACTGTCGTCGAAAATTTCTCGACAATGGCAACCTCCCAAACTCCATTTTATTTCCAACCATCACTTGTTGGCTTTAAATATGGCCTTAAAAAGATGTGGCCGTTTATTTACCCGGTCTTTCGGCCAAAATAGGTACGTGGAAAACAGGTGGCTACGAAATACTACAAATGGTGCAGACCGTGCAGCCAAGGTCCTTCAGATATAAATATACTTGAAGAACCTCAGCTGCAGCTCAGGTGTAGCGAGGCTACTAAGCAGAGTCAACGATTCATAAACGATGACGTTAATGTATTTAAGACATTTGCGATTGTTAATTAGCTTTATTGTACTTCCGAAACTCCTGTTAGCTTTCCGCAGCATAGGTACTTTTTATCAGTTATAGAAACTACACCTAAAACCTGCGTCGTTTGGTTTGGGGAGAAAATTCAAAAATATTTTCTACAGTATATTTCTAAACAAATTTGTTGGCTTTTGTTACACACCCGAACATTGGTATAAGGGTTAAAAAGAAAATACCATCAACACATTCTTTTGCTAATCTTACAATGAAATCTAGCTTGTGTCAAGTCTTTGGAAATTTCAACTTTTCATAATCATCCGACATTCAAACCGCCCTATCCCAATATTTAGTAAGAAAAAATCATGAGTCCCATTCCACAATACTTATACAATTTCTCAAGGACCACAAAAGACACGTCGCACCAAATTATCCCAATTATGTTAGGTTAGGTTTGAGAGGGCACTTTTAGGCTACTATCTACCGTCCCTACTCCAAACCTTTGACTCTAAAGTACTGTATATATCCATCGAAGTAACAAATCTAATAAAATTAATAACCATTAATACCATAAACAACTGAAACAAATCAATATAAATATGAAAAAAATAAAATTCATAAAACGAAATACATACTCAAAGTCCAAAATCATTTGGAGTTCCACGTATCCACAATAGCGCAGACGAAAATTATGACGTTTTCAAAATTACATGACTGAAACTTCATTCAAGAACAAAGTAGAGCACTAAATACACATCCATTGAACTGATGGTGGAATGGCTTATCTATCCCAAAGAAATCGACACAAAGACGCCGACCAGTCGTCACAGATGGTAAAATATGAATCTTCATTCACAAGGACGGGTCTGTTTAACAACTAGTCAGATCAGAGAGATTAGGCTGTTTGGTAATTTTAGTCGCGTTACGCATGTATAGTGTCGCTTTTGGCCATAATGTTAGAAACAAGACTATCGTCATACGTACGTTAATGTGTATGCAAAAAATAAGCAAATCTGACGATCTACGAATTATTAAGTATATAAAACAAAATAATAATTCAAACACTCGCACGAGAGTTTTGGAACATACGAATATTTTCGAAGCCCTACAAGCTACCTGCTTCGGCTTATATTTTTTTATTTTCCTAAGCTCTACTACAATTCAAACAATAGTATTCATAAAAGAAATTCTGATATCAATTTGTACAAATAAAATTCCTACAGAAAAAGTCTACGTCAATATTTCACCAAGCATACGTTTCTGTTAGGCCTAGAAAGATGAAAGGCCAATTCTACTGGCGATCAATGTGCCAAACCAAGGTTCGAAACCTGGCCAGGGAAGATGCACTTAGAGTTCCATTTAGGTTTAAGTAATCTCCAGTGCATTATGAATTCGATATTAGGTGATGTTTGTGGCTTAATACTTTTATCAAAAATATGTGTGTGTGAATCATTTGATATCATTTGGCGAGTCGGATTCTGTCAATGATAAATGACAACTCAAGCTTAAATCAAATTTTCTTTTTCCATCGTGATTTGTTATACATTTTATGCTCAACATGCGTTAACTTTAATTTTTCAAAGGTGCATCGTCACAAATTACGTAACTGAGAAGGGGTTATCCTTATGTAAAATCTCGGATAGTTTCAACGAGCTTTCGTCCATAATCCGACGTCGTTTTTGTCATATGATTCTTTCCAACCTGAATTCTTATAAATTAAATTAATTCACACCAAAATCACTGGCATTTCTCTTCTGTTTTACCGTTTGCTTCCCTATTTGCTAAGCTACATCCACGGTGTGGACGGTTCAGGCCGTGGCCACATCGGTATTCACAACTACTTCAAGTTCTTCATCTGCTGATGAGAGCCACTGTTTTACCTTTATTTTCATGGAGTGATTTATTATTAATTACTAACAACTGTAATAGTAAATACAATAAACACTCAAAATTTATCAATTTTGTCATAAACTGCTATCTTCTGTTATACAATCATTTAAGTCTTGAACGAAAGAAATTCAGGTATAAAGAACGAACACTTGTAAACATTGATTTGTTTACCCCTTGTGGAGAATTTATATTTTACTGGCTAATGACTGAGCACCAATAGCCTTTCCATATAAAAATCGTGTTGGAGTCTTGTCAAAAAGGTGAGGTAACCAAGGAATTATAATTTCAAATGACCAGCTCAATTATAGGTCCATGTAGCAAAAAGAAAATGCATGGGAAACGAAGCAGTTAGGCCTATATCGTTTCTTAGTTCAACCTTTTATATTGTCCAGCGTACAACGTCACAAGGTAGGTTTCATTTCAAATCATCTACAACAGAAATAAATGAACTTACCTCCTTTACAGGCATAAGACTCCAGCGAATGACTGGAGTTCCGTTCCAGCCTGACTGGCTACTAATGGGCAATGGCTGTGTCTGAATGCAAAGGACAAACAGGTGTGGTTGAAAGCATAAAGTTGAATTGAATAAAGGCTACACACTAAACGCCGGAAAGTTGGCCGCCATCTTCCCTCGAGCGAATTCGCATTCTTAGTCTATGCTAAGAAAAAAAAAAAAGTCGGAGGGAGCCAGAAAAACATGAACTTATGCAAATCAAGGAGAAAGTTTCCGAAGAAAAATCTAAAACGTTTAATTTAATATCAATTAAGAATGGTATTTTTATCCCTAATCAGAAGTTTTCGTAAAGGGAAAGCATGATAAAATATAAATAACATGAACTAAATCTTGACTGAGCTCACAGCGCAACTGTGCATCTTGATTCGATGAAAATTCATCGAATTTCATTTCATTAGAAGCATTACTGCGCTCTAAATCGCTGTCAACATTTTGTGCACGTTATTTACATTTTATTATAAATTCAAATTACGAACACCTCTGATTATTTATAAAAACAACCATTGGGCTCCTGTTTTATTGATACTAGCAATGAAAGCTGCAGGCATGTTCATTAGAGCTTGATAAAAATTTTTTTCAAACAGTTGTTGTCACCAATATGATAGGCTTTCTTTGTTTTGAAGTAATCAAAATAGGTACTGTTATTAAGTTTGTGCCTGTCTGTGTAATTTGTGTGGAACGTTGCTAAAGATAGAATAGAAAAGTTTTTACTGCAAATGTGGGACATTCATTCAGGACTTGTTCATTTATGAATGTTAATTCCAACATTCAGCTGTGGTAAACTGAGTATATGTAGTAAACATACACTTTTAGAAATACAGTATACACCTGCACATGTCATGTAAATAAATAAATAAATGAATATTAAAAATATATATATATATATATACACCTGCACATGTATATAATATAAATGAATATATATATATATATATATATATATATATATATATATATGTGTGTGTGTGTGTGTGTGTGCGTGTTTCTGCTTATATGCATATGTAAACACATTGAGGGATGCTGGAATATCTACTGTTTTACATGAAGACTCAAAGACAAGATCGGTCGTTTGTAAGTCACCTAGGGGCAAACTATCGACTGCTTTACTTGTTTAGAGATAGGAACTGACAGTTGCCTGAACAGGCTTGACCACCACAGCAAGTGCTGATGGAATGCTTTGTTCAGTAACAACAAACATGAATTCACTAAGTAGATAGGTGAATGAATTATGAAATTTAGGCAATCAAACATTACTGGAGCTCTTCCAGCCATTCAGTGCTATTACTCAGAATGGGAATTCATTAATTAAGTGATATGAAAGACTTGCCAAACTAGTCCACTCATGATTACCAGACTTCCTGTTAACCAGCCCCAGCAGTACCCTAACATGTCACATGGTGATATCTGAAATATGGTGAGCGTTACAACATTTAGTTTTCATGTAGACGTATTTGTGCTGTAACTTGTCCTATTTCCATACAGAATAGAATAGAAAACTAAGGCCAAAGGCCAAAGCGCTGGGACCTACGAAGTTACTCAGCTCTTTAACGGAAACTGACAGTAGAAAGGATTGAAGGTGTATAGGAGGAAAACTTGCAGTTACACTATGAATCGATTGTTAGGAGAGGGTGGAAAGTAGGATGGAAGAAAAGAGAATATGAACACAGATACAGTTAAAGGAATGACAGGGGTTGGAGCTAGGAGCCAAAGGGACTCTTCGAAGAAACTTAAATAATGCCTATAGTGCACCACATGAGGTGCACTTAAAAGTACAGAGGTACAGATTGATTGCAATGGCATGGTTATAAAAATAAGTAATTTTTCTGATTCTTGATTCCCTTAGAGGGAATTTACATTTTTCCTAGATTATGGATTATTTTCAAAAGAAATGCATTTCAGTTGTCATAACACAAATGAGAACTGATGCATCAGGCAGGACACAACATGAAAGCTTTTCAGTTGAATGTTCAGTCATTTTGCAATTTGTCCAAGGTCAGTACACATTAATTTTAAACACTGTGAACCTCCATTTTCTCACAAGATCCACTAAGATTATACCATTTAACTTCTAATGGTTTCACATTCTCTTGAACACTCATCAGCTGTCCCTCAAGGTGCATGTCAAACATTAGATTTTGGATAGTACTGTATTTACCCTTTGATGGAGCTTAACACCTATTTGAGAGCTGCAGTACTAAACAATCCTACTTTACAGTAAAGAACCCTCTACTCAAGTTGCCTCAGACCTTTTCATAGGCATCCCACATTGGCCTGCCACCCTCCTAGGGTTGTATTCAAGCAATGATTTACACAAAAGTTAAAGTGGTATGGGTCCACCGAAATGTTACACCTTTTGACGACCACAAGGTTATGTGCTGGGCCGATTCCCTTTCAGTCACCCTTACCTGGGGAATCCTGGTTGGTTTAGTTTACTTAAATTTGGCAGTTTATCTCCCAACAGATGAGGTCCTCCACTGAATGGGTCATTGTATGGTCATGGAAGAAATTCTGAGATTTAATCTTACTTAAAAAAAAATTTATATGTAAAGTCCTTTATTGTGTTTACCTAGTTTGCTACAGCAGCCTTGTAGTTCTGTACCAAAATATGGATTCTTAAAAAATTAATTACTGGAATGGTCATCTTGAAAGATCCTCAGATAATTTGGGGATCCTAAAACCACATTTTATGCATGGGGCTCCTATGAGCTTTGTAACTGTTTAGGGGAGCTTATCACTGTTTGGGTGACAATGAATCAAACCACAGCTTAGGCAGCAGCAAATTTCTAGGATGATTGTGATGTTTCAAGTCCTGACTACCAGATTCGCTGGTCCTAGTTTTTGACACATCCAATAAAAATTAAAGGATGTGTTTTACTCAGTAAAGTCAAAAGTCACCAACAATCCTACAGTGGCTTTTCACTCTTTTCAAACTACACTATCCAGATAGGTACATATTTTATCATCCCACTTTAATTTTCAGGTACATATTTTATCATCCCACTTCAATTTTCCTGTCAATAAATGACAACGAAATTTGGGGCTACAGCTTACAATATGCCCAGGGAGCAGACTATTGGCAATTGTAAGGTTCTCTGCAGCATTTCTTTAACCACCAGTTCCACTGCTTTCTATCTTTTAACTGTTCATCCATTCCCTTTGTTCTCTTCCCACCTAATCGCCCAACATTTCACTCTTGTTATTCTTGCTCAACTTTCACCTATATTGCTTGAGACATATTTGGGCTGTCATATAAGCATCTATTAACATGACTCAATCTCATTCAATTAATCATAAAAAGAAAAATCTAGGTGACTGAAACCCTCAGAGCACATTAGTCTTACATATAATACAGCTTAAAATAGTTAACATTTATATAAGTGACAATGTTTATACAATAGAAGCAAAACCAGCTTTGGCCTGTGCTATTACCAAAAGATTTCTAAGCAGTTCTTTTGGTAACCAATTTAAGTTTAGTCTCGTGTTATTGATTTTCACTCCCAACAATGATGCAAGAGCTTTTTCAAGAAACTTTATTCTGGTTTTAATATAAAGCTATGGCTTACTCCAAAGCAGAAATATTCCAGGTTAAATAAAACATTTTTTTTTTTTACTCCAGAGGCATAAAAAAAAGTATATGCCCCTAAAGTGCTGAACAGCATTTCCAAATATGGTAACAAAATTTGCCATAATTCTTGCCTATGCTAATTTCATCTTGGGGATTAGGAACAGCATGTGTGTTACAAACATAAAAGGATACTATCACATAATTCTGTGTACACAGGTGAAAATCTACATTTATGTTATTTTTGGACTATAAATAACACTTAAGAATTTCTTGTGGCTCAAGGCACAAAAGTATTAGGTATATTAAAGGGTAAATTAAAAAATCTGTGGCCAATTTAT
Source organism: Macrobrachium rosenbergii (assembly GCF_040412425.1). Lineage (NCBI taxonomy): Eukaryota > Metazoa > Arthropoda > Malacostraca > Decapoda > Palaemonidae > Macrobrachium > Macrobrachium rosenbergii. The sequence goes on along the minus strand of NC_089786.1, from coordinate 11,376,846 downwards.
TCATTTTCCCCAGACTATAGACATGCCTCATCAACTATCCAATTTTCTACTGTATACCTTTAGAGTAAAAATTTCCTGTAACAAGATAACAATGCTGTGTATGAAAATGGGATATTTAATACAGCGCAATAGGTTGAAGCCTGCATATGCACAACGAGTAAAACTGAAATCATTGAGAAGAGCTAAGCTGAAAGCTCTAAGTAGCTACATTATATCAAAGAGCAAAACTGCAAATAAAAAAATGACAATATCAAAATTGGTGATTCATAAAATCTTTCATTTTCCCTGTCATTGCCCCCTTCTTATTATAAATTAAATCAAACTGCATTCAAGCTATACGCAGCACACCGAGAATCAAATCAAATGTAAAACATAGAAAAACCTGGTAACTCAGCTCATTAAAATATCTAAAAATCTACCCGATGAGAAAGTGGTATGGCACCACAAATTAAGAATACAAAATAAAAAAAAAAAAAAAACTTTTCAAAGCAATCACTCAAGTTCCTCAGGTACAAAAACATGACCATTTGCAACAAAATAATGCTCGAGTCCAACGGCTATTGACTTCTGTGACCGTTGGTGTGTCCCGTTTCCTCTTTCTTGACCCTCTGGAGTTCCATAATCACTTTGGCCAAGGCTTCCGGGTTTGCCCCACTCTCACACAAACGCACACAGAGTGCCAGCGTTGTCTCGTCCAATCCTGCAAATCACAAATAACTGTTAATATAAATCTGACTCTAGATCAATTTGAATGACACAACAAGTAAAAAAAAATGCACCAAAGTTTCTTCGGCAAAATCGGGTTTTCTGTACAGCGTATAATGCTGTATGAAACTTTCTGCCATGGCCCAAGAAACTTAGCCATGGTCCAGTGGTGGCCTGTGTTGTTGGTACCTATAGCTGTGCCAGAAATACAATTATGGCTAAATTTAACCTTATATAAAATAAAAATTAGTGAGGCTAGAGATCTACAATTTGTTATGTCTGATGATTGGAGGGTGAATGATCAGCATAACAATCTACAGCCCCCAAACCTCAGTAGATTTCAAGACCAGAGGGCAGACAGAAAAGTGCGGATGAACAGACACAGTCACCTCAATAGTTTTCCTTTACAGGAAACTGAAAAAGATAAGACACTGGTACCAAGAATATTACACTATTACCCTACCCTGCTATATGAATTGGAATACTGTACAGTATATGGTTCCAGACTTGTTAAAAACTTTCCATTATGAGTAGAGATCAAAGATATAATGTGCAGGTCACTTTAATAAAAATATTTCAAAACCTTTTCCTCAGAGCTGACCTATAGTATCAATATTTAACTCCTCAAGCCAGAAACATAGAAAGCTGCAACATCACAGTTTTATGTATGCTAAAAACAGAAACTGTTCTTTGGGAGAGGGCTAGAACTGTGAAGAATGATCAGTGGTACAAAAGTTCATGCTAACATGCACAGTGAACAGTTGCTTTGACCACGTCAGTCATGTATCGCCAATCTTGCTGCTGTGGGCTCAGTTTCTGGCTAAAAAATCAACCATCAACACTTAAGATGAATATTTTGTCAATATGGCCAAACTTCTTTTTAATGTCATGAAATAGCCTTATCTACCATAAAGTCAGTATGGTGAATACTCATTTTAAAATTAGCATGGCAAAATATTACATTCACATTCAAATCTACTACTAATGAGCTACTCTTTCCCCCCTATTCTTTTTGCATTCTTAATTCTTTGCCAGTCTCCTCTTTCTCACTTTCCATTACCACCTGTCACAAAACCACCACTTTCAAAGTAGCAAAACTTTTACCGGAGCTCAGGAAACAATCTAGTAAGGCCATTTTTCAACTCATGTACAGAAAGCAGGTGAACAAAGGAAACAGAAAGCTTCCTAACTTCCAATCAGACTGACAAGTATAAAAAAAAAACTTGGATAAAGATGTGATTTAATATATGCTCCAATGTCACTCCCAAACTGATAGTAGTCTTCCTCAGCATGCGTAATGAAGCATCTGTTCTCTCTAAGTGTTTATCTTCTAGCTGTTCTAACCAAGGCAACATTCCTGTTTGTGAATGATTATAACTTTCCATCCTTTGCAAGCTCTTTTTATTATATCCCAACATCTGTCAGCTTTTGAATTCTTAGGGATTCGAGGCTCTACAGAAACCTTCACAATGCATACAAGTACCCTCCATTTACTTAAGCTGCCAAAGTTATGAGGGATGAGTAAAAGTTGGACAACCAAGTGTGAAGAAGTCAAAGGAACAGATAAATGAGTAAGACAGAAAGCTGCCCAGCTGAAGCTCAACAGAACACATCTAAGAATCTGTAACATTGCTTACAGATTATAGCACAAGGTACACTGTATTAGTAACCCCTTACTGCTTATGCATTATATTTCCACACACAATACATACCAACCATACAAAGTTCAGAAACAGAGCATATATTATCTCTTATGAACCCTCTATGACCAAACACCATTTGTATATTTTCGACAAAATTAAGAGGAATATAATGGATGCAGAAAACAACACCTGATGTAACTGCTTATGAAGAAAATTATAAAAACATTACATCCACACAGAATATAGAAAGATTATCACCTTGTTGTTGCTGTCACAGATGGTGTGGGCAACAGGCACTGAAAACTGACAATGCCTGTCCACCAACATCAACTTCTCGCATGTCATTTTATGGTACATGCTAATTTTCTTGTTAACCCTTTAACGCTGAAGCCCTATTTACAAAAACGTCTCCCGTATGCCAGCGGCATTCGGTGAGTTAGCGCCGAAGCGGAAAAAAAGTTTTTTAAAAAAATCACAGCACGCTTAGTTTTTTAGATTAAGAGTTCATTTTGGCTCATTTTTTTGTCATTGCCTGAAGTTTAGTATGCAACCATCAGAAATGAAAAAATATCATTATCATATATAAATATTGGAATATATGACAAAAAAAAAAAACTTGTATATAATTGTATACAAATTGCGCTGTAAGCAAAACGGTTAAAGCTAATGAGTTAATTTTTTTTAGTTGTATTGTACACTAAATTGTGATGATTTTGGTATATAACAAATTTTAAAACGATCAAAGCAACACAGAGAAAATATTATCACAAAATTATCCATGAATTGGTAACGCGCAGACATAAAAAAATGTTTTTTTCAAAAATTCACCATAAATCGAAATATTGTGCTAGAGACTTCCCATCTGTTGAAAAATGAAGCTAATTGATTGAATATTACTAGACTGTAAGTGTTTTAGCTTACAATTGCAGTTTTCGACCATTTCGGTTGAGTTAAAGTTGACCGAAAGTCGAATTTTTGCTATTTATCGTGATTTATATGGAAATATTTCAAAACTGATAAAAGCTACAACCATGAGTTATTTTTTGTTGTATTGTACATGAAATTGCGCACACTTTCATATATAAAATTTTATGTAACGACTAATATAAAGCAGTGCAAATATTACAACAATGAGACGAAAGAATTTCTGAGATGTTCGGCTGAGTTACCGCGCAGACGTAAGGAAAATGTTTTTTTTTTTAAATTCACCATAAATCGAAATATTGTGCTAGAGACTTCCAATTTATTGCAAAATGAAGTTAAACGATTGAATATTACCAGAATGTAAGAGTTTTAGCTTACAATTGCGTTTTACCATTTCGGTCGAGTTAAAGTTGACCGAAGGTTGAAATTTTGGCAGTTATCGTGATTTATGTGAAAATATTTCAAAACTGATAAAGCTACAACCATGAGCTATTTTCTGTTGTATTCTACATGAAATTGCGCACATTTTCATATATAAAAGTTTATGTAACGACTAATGTAAAATGATGCAAACATTACGACAACATGACTAAAAGAATTTCTGAGATGCTCGGCCGAGTTGCAGCGCCAGACGTAAGGAAAAATATTTTTTTTCAGAAATTCACCATAAATCGAAATATTGTGCTAGAGACTTCCAGTTTGTTGCAAAATGAAGGTACATGATTGAATATTACTAGAATGTAAGAGTTTTAGCTTATAATTGCGTTTTTTACCATTTCGGTCGAGTTAAAGTTGACCGAAGGTTGAAATTTTGCAGTTATCGTGATTTATATGAAAATATTTCAAAACTGATAAAAGCTACAACCATGAGTTATTTTCTGTTGTATTCTACATGAAATTGCGCACATTTCCATATAAAAACTTTATGTAACGACTAATATAAAACAGTGCAAACATTATGACAACGTGATTAAAGAATTTCTGGCACGGACGTAAGGAAAAAGTTTTTCAAAAATTCACCATAAATCGAAATATTGTGCTAGAGACTTCCAATCGGTTGCAAAATGAAGGTAAATGATTGAATATTACTAGATCGTAAGAGTTTTAGCTTAAAATTGCATTTTTTACCATTTCTGTCGAGTCAAAGTTGACCGAAGGTTGAAATTTTGGCAGTTATCGTGGGTTTATATGAAAATATTTCCAAACTGATAAAAGCTACAACCAAGGGTTGTATTTTGCTGCATTGTACATGAAATTGCGCACATTTTTTATATATAAAACTTTATGTAACGGCTAATATAGAACAGTGCAAAAATTACGACAAAATGACGAAAAGAATTTATGAAATTTTCGGCTGAGTTACGCCCGTGCGTAAGAAAAAGTTTTTTCAAAAATTCACCATAAATCGAAATATTGTGCTAGAGACTTCCAATTTGTTGCAAAATGAAGGTACATGATTGAATATTACTAGAATGTAAGCGTTTTAGCTTACAATTGCGTTTTTCGACCATTTCAGTTGAGTCAAAGTTGACCGAAGGTTGAAATTTTTTGTAGTCGACGTACGGTACGTCCACTCGGCACCCAACAGACAATTTTGGTCGACGTACGATACGTCCAATAGGCGTTTAAGGGTTAAACAGAGTTCAGGTGTGAGGAGCCAAGTACTTACACTGATAATCAGTGAAAGAACTTCACATTCATGATTTCAATTATCAAGGGCACTTAGCAGTGCCTATTTGTGATGGCAGGTTAATACATGAAATGTGACAAGAGTTTGGTGCAACTACTCAAAGGACTGAGATAATTTTCTCTTAAATTATTAGAAATTATTAGTAATCATTATTAACTATTTTAATCAGATCAATGAGTAAAAACTAAATGTTAAGAACCCAGAACAAACTAATCATACCTGTATTTAACAATTTGGAAATTTCCATGAGTATTTGGAATGTCTCCTTGGCATTAACAACAGAATTGTCCATTGCCATGGTTGAATCTCTCATCCCCTAAGGATACACACCTGAAAGCCACAAGGATGTTCAATTTAGTTCCATTCATACCGTATAGAAATTATTTTAAATTTATACATCAAACTAGTGATTCTATTTTATAATCCTGTTAGAGCAGATAATTCTTCAAAGGTTTCATCATAAATATGGTATTTTCATTATAAAATAAGTTTTTAAATATACTTACCTGGTAGTTACATATATAGCTTTATCCCGCCGATTCGTCATACACACGGCAGAAATTCAAAATTCGCGGCAATCGCCGATAGATGGTCAGGTGGCCATACCTGAGCGCCCTCTACCAGGTAACTAGAACCATTCCCAATTGTCCTCAGAAATTCCATGCCCCTGTTCTCAGAGGGGAGGAGGGAGGGACCTTTTATATATGTAACTACCAGGTAAGTATATTTAAAAACTTATTTTATAATGAAAATACCATTTTTAAATATCTAACTTCCCCTGGTAGTTACATATATATAGCTGATTGACACCATTGGTGGTGGGTTAGAGAACCAAAACACCGTTGGGAATTCGTATAATTACTAAACACTAAAAATTAGCTGTAAACATACTCTGGTTCTTACCTGATAAGGAAGCTGGCTTCATAATTATCCTGCCTCATTCGCCTGCATTCCTTGAGAGACCCAGCGACCCATCCAGGGGGCTGTAGAAAGTCTCTATGGGGCTGTCACACGGTCCTCGACCTTAACATGACTAGACCACCACCCTTGCTATCCTGGCATAGCCATGGACAAAGAGCTGACCACCTGACCCACTAAAATCACTAAATAACACACTCCATAAAACCTAACTTAGACTTGCAACCCCAGACTGTGGAAGGTTGCAACAACCTTCACAGACAACCTGTGAGTTCAAATCAAGAAAAAGGCAAGGGTATAATACAAAAAAAAAAGGTTATAGGGTAGAGGCAGTAGTACCCTCTCCAACTACGTGGCGCCGGAGGCAACGTGACGGACCCAGGGAACAGCAATCCTCATATTGGGTCTGTACTTCTTTCAGGTAACAATCTGCGAAGATAGATTTGCTTCGCCAAAAAAGTCGCTTCCAAAATCGATTTCATAGACCTGTTGTGTCTATAAGCCATCGAAGTTGCCACCGCTCTTACCTCGTGCGCTTTGACTTTGAGGATTGGAAAGCTTTTCTCGTCACATTCTTGGTGAGCTTCCCTTATTAAGTCCTTGATAAAGAACGCCAGTGCATTCTTTGATAAGGGTAACGAAGGTTTCTTCACTGAGCACCAGAGGTGATCTGTCTGACCTCTCATGTTTCTGGTCCTTTGTAGATAAAATTTTAGGGCCCTAACTGGACAAAGGCCTCTCTTTTTCCTGTCCTACTAAATGAGACAGCCCTGGTATGGAAAAAGATCTGGGCCATGGTTGAGAAGGGTTCTCGTTTTTAGCGAGAAAACCAAGTTGAAGTGAGCATACTGCATTTTCCCCATTGAAGCCTACTTTCTTGCTAAAGGCTTGTAGTTCTCCTACCCTCTTGGCTGTAGCCAAAGCGACCAGGAAAAGGGTCTTCTTAGTGAGATCCTTCCATGAAGCCTTGTCGAGAGGTTCAAACCTATTCGAGGTTAAAAATTTTAAGACTACGTCCAAGTTCCAAGAGGGGGTCGGGTTGTCCTTCCTCTTAACTGTCTCAAAGGACCTTATGAGATCCGTGAGGTCCTTGTCTCCCGACACGTCAATATTTCTGTGACGGAAGACGGAAGCAAGCATGCTGCGGTATCCCTTGATGGTAGATACTGCTAGGTTTCTTGGGTTTTCAAATGCAGAAGAAAATCTGCCAGTTGAGTTAGAGAGGTACTGGAAGAGGAAATGTTGTTTTTCCTGCACCATTCCTGAAAACGTCCCACTTTGATTGGTACACCTTGAGTGTGGACGTTCTCCTCGCTCTCGCGATGGCTCTTGCAGCTTCCTTGAAAAACCCTTCGCTCTTGCCAGTTTTTCGATAGTCGAAAGGCAGTTAGGTTGAGAGCGAGGAGATTTTGATGGTATCTCTCTATATGTGGCTGTCTGAGTAGATCGTTCCGACAAGGTAACGATCTGGGGTGTCTACTAGCCACTCCATCACCTCCGTGATCCATGGTCTCATGGGCCAAAATGGAGCTATCAGGGTCATGCGGGCGTCGCTCGACTCTCTGAACTTCTTCATGACTCTGTCTAGGATCTTGAATGGAGGAAAAGCGCACATGTCTAGTCCCTCCCAATTCATGAGGAAGGCGTCCACCGCCACTGCTTCCTGGTCTGGGACTGGAGAGCAGTAGACTGGTAACCTCTTCGTTCTCTGTGTCGCAAAGAGGTCTATTGACGGTTCTCCCCACAGATTCCAAAGCCTGTTGCACACATCGTGATGTAAGGTCCATTCTGTCGTGAGAACCTGTCTTCCTCTGCTGAGAAGATCCGCTCTGACGTTCTTCTCTCCTCTATGAAGCGGTGATCAGAGTTAAGTTGTTCGTTTCTGCCCACAGCAGGAGATCTTTGGCTGCCTCGTAAAGGGAAAACGAACGCAGTGCCACCCTGTTTCCTGATGTAGGCCAACGCTGTGGTGTTGTCTGCGTTGACCTGTACAATCTTGTTCTGGACCTTCTCCTGAAAGTGGACTAGTGCAAGATGAATGGCCACCAGTTCCTTGACATTTATATGCCATTTCTTCTGATGGTTTTCCCATAGACCTGAGATCTCGCCCTTCCCCAGCGTTGCACCCCATCCCATGTCCGATGCGTCTGAATACAACACTAGGTCGGGGTTCTTTTGTTGAAGTTCGAGAATCACTTGAAGTTTTTTGGGGTCGTTCCACCAACTCAAATGTTTTTGATTCCCAGAGGATCGGAATCCACGTCTCCAGATCTTGGCCTCTTTTCCAATAGCTTGACAGATGGAACTGAAGTGGACGTAGATGTAGTCTTCCCAGGGAGACGAATTGTTCGATCGAGGAGAGGGTCCCCAGCAGACTCATCCACTCCCTCGCCGAACAGGTCCATCTCCCTAGAAAGAGCTTCACCTTTCTAAGCAATCTAGAATGCGTTTCGGGCTGGAAAAGCCCGAAAAACCACTGACTGAATCCTCATCCCCAGGTAGATGATGTCCTGTGAAGGCGTTAGCTGCGATTTGGCTAGATTTACTACCAGACCTAATTGTTGCGTCAAATTCATTGTAACTTGCAGATCCTCCAGACACTTTGCTTGCGATCTGGCTCTGATTAGCCAATCGTCCAGGTACATCGAAACCGTATCCCTTTTTAGATGTAACCAGTGAGCTACGTTCGATGCCACTCGAGAGAAAACGTAAGGAGCCGTGCTTAGTCCAAAACAAAGTGCTCTGAACTGATAGGTTGTCCCGAGATGCACAAACCTCAGATATTTTCTGTAGTTCGGGTGAATTGGTACGTGAAAATACGCGTCCTGTAGGTCTATTGAAACCATCCAGTCTTCCTGTTTGGTGCCTGCTAGGACTGACGAGATGTCTCCATGGCAAACTTGACTTTGCTTACGATTTGTTCAGTGGACTTACGTCCAGAACTGGTCTCCAACCCCGAGCTCTTGGGTACCAGAAAAAGTCTGTTGTAAAAACCCTCTGACGAGAGGTCCTTTACCTCTTCTATTGCTGCTTTTGATAGCATCTGGGTCACCTGTTCTTGAAGAGCTGCTGCTTTGCTCCCGAGTAAGTAGCTGTCAACTCCAACGGTTCTTGTGAAAGAGGGGCTTCCTTAGGAAGGAATCTTGTATCCTTCCTTCAAAACTCGACTGTCCATACGTCCGCTCCCCTTTGGCTCCACTCTTGCCAAAAGTGGGATAACCTGGCTCCCACTTGTGTCTGGAGGTTGTTGTGATCATTTCTTGGATTTGGGTTGCTGCTTGGGGTTCTTACGAAGTTGTCCTCCAGCAGCCATTCTCTGACTTCCTCTCGAAAGGGCTCTCCCACGAAAGGGCTGACTGCGCAGAGGAGCTTCCTTGTCCTTCCTGGCTAAAAAGTTTGCCGGAAGAACTTTCCTAGCAGTCCTTGTGATCAGATCTTGCGTTGATTGTTGCGCAAGGGCTGCTGATAAGTCCTTAACCAGCTCTGAAGGGAAGAGCTGTTTAGATAAGGAGCATACAACAGTTCAGATTTCTGAGCTAAAGTCACTCCAGACGACACGAACGAACACAACATAGCTCGTTTCTTGATAACACCTGCTGTGAAAAGGGCAGAAAGTTCGACCGACCCGTCCCTCACAGCTTTATCGAGACAGGCAATAAGGTGCATTTGGCGTTGTCATTCTTCTGATCTGACACCTCTGCAAGAGCTGCAAGAGTCCAGTCCATCAAGCTGAAGACTTCAATAGTTCTGAAGACGCCTTTCAGCAAATGATCCAACTCGAAGTGGACCACAGAACCTTGGCTTTAGTCATGGCTGTTCTCCGTGAAGAGTCAACGAGTCTGGAGAAGTCCCTTGGGAGGAGGCAGGAACTCCCAAACCGAGAGCTTCCCAGTCTCGCACCACACGCTGGATCTAGAAGCCAATCTTGTCGGGGAAAGGAAAAAGTTGTCTTTCCTTGTTCCTTCTTCTTCAAAAATCCAATCATTCAGTGTCGAAAAAGGCTCTTCACTGATTTGGCCAACACTGTCTTTTTGAATGAGGAAGACTTCTGGGGGTCTACCCATCAAATATTGGGAGGGAGGACTCGAGGTACGGCCTGATGAAAATCATTAGGAAATAAGTCCGCCAAAAGAGTAAGAAGTCTTTTCAGATCAGCGGCATGAAGAGTTTCTTGAGTTTCCTCTTCCGAGATCTCTTCCAAAGGATCCGCTATTTCCGATGTCGAACGAGAGGGGGAAACGTGTGAATCGTGTTGCTTGCGGCCACGCATGCGTCCAACTTGCTGCGAGGGAGCCGCGATCCTTGTTCCTCCCGTCACTCGTGCGGCTTGTTGCGGGAAGCGTCTATGAGCGCTGCAACTTGCCGCGAGTTTGCGCCTCTTGCTGGTTGTTAGCGTCTTGTTGTTCTGATTCTTGCCTTACCTCTTCTTGGGTCTGTTGACGTCCTTAGATTCCTTCTTGTGTGTTTCTTCTCTTAGTCCTTGCGACTTGTAAGAGTCAAAAGAGACGCAAAGGGACTGCTGGACTTCCGACAAGAACTTTACTTGAGGTGCCGCTTGCTGCTGGGAAACAACTGCAGATGGCACTGCACTAGCTTCCACAACTTCGGAGACTCTAGCTGGGATCTTTTGATGAAGAGGTGGTGACGCAGCTTGCGACACATCCCATTCTGGGGGAGGGGGAGAAGCGTGAACTGAAGTCATGTATACGTCTTCTTCCTCCGACGAGCTATGCGTCTTACGCCTCTGTTTAGGCGCAGAAACGCCGTCTTCTTCCGACAGGAATCTCTCTGGAGAGCTCCATTTGCTGCAAGAGGGTTGTTGGAGCGGGAAGGGGACCTGCGTCTCTTGATAGGTCTAGACTCTTGTGACTGACGCCAACCACGTCTGGGTCTTGCGTCATCCGAGGAAGACAAACACGCCCTCATCTCGCCTTTCCTGCGAGGGGAGCGCCCTGGGATGCGCCAACAGGATCGCCGAGGGGACGTCCGCTCGTTGTTCAACGCCTCACCTCCCTTAGCCTGTCGACGTTCCTTCTCCCAGGGGTTGGGGAGCATGGAAGAGGTCTAGGCTAGGAGCGTGACAGACACGAACGGACGCACTCCCTCCACTGCACTAACACTGTCACCGAACTTTTGTTGCAAACTATGCACTGCCCCCACATCACTTCCCTATCCGAAGAAAGGGATTGTACAGAAACTCCTATGGCCGAAATAGCAGCCATTATATCCTTTAAAGACGGATTACTTACTCCCGACTCCGCAGGAGGATCGGGTACTAAAGCCTTAGGGTTAGGATCAGGAATATTAGTATCAGACAAGTTAGAAAGGACTTGACTATCAGAAGACCTAGCTGAAAGGACACTGGAAGATCTAGCTCTCCTAATTCTGTCCTTTTCCAATCGCCTCACATAGCGATCATACTCTCTCCACTCTTTCTCGGACAAACTTTCACACTCCTTGCATCTATCATCAAGTGCACACACATGATCTCTGCATTTCTTACAAACTGTGTGGGGATCAAGAGCAGCCTTGGAAAGCCGGTTCTTGCATCCCTAACACACATTCTAACAACAGGGTCAGCCATCTTGAAAAGCAAGTACAAAGAACAATTGTAACAGTCAGAAATCGAACAGATAGGCTAACAATGAGAAACGAAAAATCCAGGGAAGATCCAAAATCAGCGAAAGCCATCAACAAAAACCAAACAAGTAATGGGTACTTCACCAATTGTAGTAAAGCAAACCAAAGTAGAGCGAATTTCCAACGTGTTGATAGAACGACGGCAGGGAATTTCTGAGGACAATTGGGAATGGTTCTAGTTACCTGGTAGAGGGCGCTCAGGTATGGCCACCTGACCATCTATCGCGATTATTTGAATTTTGAATTTCTGCCGTATGCGCATGATTTAATCGGCGGGATAAAGCTATATATATGTAACTACCAGGAAGTTAGATATTTAAAATCTGCTAATTCTGGAACCATTGTAAATACAATACAGCAATGGATCTTAACACAAATTCTGTACATTGTAACTGGCAGTACTTCTAGAGTGAGCAAAATAAACCTACTGCACAGAATTCACTGTCTACTAGACTAGACAAAGCTAATTCAGGGATGAATTAATAGCTTCAACGGTACACGGGCATATATTTCATGACTCACAAAGCTGGTCTAAAGGATTAATTTTTGGCATAAATAAAAATTGTCTCATTCTTTAAAATATGGTTTACAAACTTAATCAATTTATTCTAGTAAATTTCCTTAGAGAATCTGTACCCAGCTTGCCAATCACTGTTTGTTTAAATAATAACAGTCACTATAACCTATGTTTTAAAGTTACTGTACTTAATTCTACATGCCTAACAGCAAATAATTATGATTCTTGGCTTTACAGGCCAACTCATGGAGGAAACATACACACACACACATCAAAGACCTGGTCAACAAATTCATTCATATAAGGTAACTATCTCCATAAACACAAGCTAAGGACAAATGTATACAAATGCAAGAATACAAAAAAAAAGTCAAAACTGCAAGTGTTTCCTAACAGTATAAAGCTTAACTCTTGCACATGCTTTATCTGCTGGTAGTAAAGAAATTACATTCACAAAATGCGTAAAACTACTGACAGAGTACCAAAAGTGCTTCCTGAGCCTGGGGAGCTATTCTCCAAAGAAGAAAGTCATGGTCTCTTTAGTTAAATGCTTTCATGTTTTGCCAGGAACAGGAAACTGGTCTCTGTTGAAAGTGTGGTTTTTGAAAAGTTGGGAAAGCCTTAATGTTAAACATTTCTCACATGTCTCCCCCTAAGATTCTTAGCCTCTGTTTATGAGGGATGAGGGGCATCAGAGGGCAATTATTTTAGTTTGACTCTTACTACTCTGACCAATACAGTGCGCATTCTCATCTTTTTTCCCATATGCTTTTTTTTCTCTCTGTTCTTCGGCTACCTGGACTAACATTTCGTTATGAACCATTCATGACCTTGAATAAGGTTTTGATTGTTCTTAGAGTAGCATAACTCCTCACCAGTAAAATTCAAGTGTGTTAAAACTGAGTATTATGTTGAGCTCTGCTCCCAATGTTGGGTCTGACCCTGATGGACTGACAACCCCAAAGGCATTTAGAGTGTTACTTTTACCTACGACAGTGGTTCACTTATCCTTTGACAGTGGTTCATTTGTCCTTTACGAAGGGCTGCAAGGTCGGAAGGGAAAAAATACCATAATATAATACTGTAATAAGAAAATCTTCATTGCAAGGAATGTGAAAAAAATCCCATAAATGTTGGTGACCTTGGTATGAACAAGAGCATTTTTTCAGCCCTTCACTAAGAAATAAACCTAAGTAATAACAACAAAAACAACATACAGGGGGAATTAAAGATGGACAAGATAAAACAGAAAGGTAAATGAAATTTATACTAGATCGAAGCTTGATCTATTTGGATTTTGTTTATAGGCATGAAAATAGGTTCAAGTTTCTAGAATTATAAACATATGTTTCATGATTAAACTAGAAAATTATATGATCAGGTAACTAACTAAAGAAGAGCTAATTAAACACATTCAAGGAAAATCCTCTAGATTAAAACAATAGATAACATCAATGATAAAAAAACCAAACAACAAAACAAATAGCATGCAAGGTATAGGTATAAAAATCCCCAAGATGAACTAATATATAAACCATTCCAGACTTTCTTCAACACCATAAAAGGTTGTAAAACTTACATGCAACTCTATAGAGTAAAACCAAGACATTCCTGTCGGTGAACCCATTACCTTTGCCAAATGGCAGACTTTAAGGACCAATGAATCTAATAACAAACTAAAACACATCAAATCCAATCAAGAAATTGTGATGTTCTTCGCGAAAAAATGACTGGGCTATGTTAAGGCAATTTTATACCATCTTTGAACTGCTCACACTTGTTTGAGCCTAGCATATTTGATAAATATACCACAAAACCTTCATGTGACTGTCCCTCCTTGAACTACTGCCACTCATAGGATTCTCTTACTGTCCTTATTCAGCTGCCCTAGTTGTTAAATTATCTTTACCAATGGTCTAGCTGACCTCACTTGCTGTTGGTTATCTTGTTCATCAACTCTCCACTGGCTGTGAAGCTTAACAGCTTGCCAAATTTCTATCAGTCCCATTCAACGTTTCATGTGTTTCTTGAATTGTACCATCATCAAAGGGGTCACTGAAGGACCTCTGTAATGATCTACACACATCTAACAAAGATTATGGGAAGAGAAGCCAAGAAAAACCTGTGGTTACATCAGAAGAAAGAGCAAAAGACACTGGCTTTTCAGACTGAAATGAGGCTCATAAACAGCATCCCTTGTATAAGGATGTGTTGTCAGTGTACTTCATATGAAAACTGTTGGCATTACTAAATGGTGTTTGCAGCATCCCTTCAGCCCCTAGCTATAACCCATTTGACCTTTTAATTTATGAACATTCCTATTTACTTTCTTCCATATTACTGTCCAACCTCTCAATTCCTTCTTACTGCAATTGTGACTGTGGGCTTTTCTCCCAGTTCCATCTTCAGGAATTTGTATTTTATCTCAATCATTTTATAGGTCTGTTTACTGTGCTGTCCAACCACTCATCTTTTCACTGTAGTAAGTGCTGAATGGCTGAAAATGCCCCAATGCTTGGCTTTATAGCCTAACTTTCTTGATTCATTCATTCATCAACAGCTATCAAATGTTTTTACAATCAAGCTAGTCCCAAACCCAGATAAAAGAGCAGCATTGATCTGTAAAACTTTCAACAAAACTTGGCAGTTTGCTGCAAGCAGTGATATGTCATAATGAAGCCTACGGGCCAAAGTGTAAGAGTAACAGCATTAGTGGTCTTGCAACCAAAAGTGCAAGCCACAATAGAGTAGATAGAGCTGATAATTTAGAATCTTTTTGCTTTTGGGCAGAACCCAAGAGCATGGATATACAATTAATAATACTTGCAATCAATGTCATAGTAGCCATTAATGTACCTATTAATGTAGTAATTTTATACACAAGAGCAAATTACAATACTGTACAGAACTTGAGGACTTAAGGAAATTGTAGATATCCCTATCCCTCTCAGCTCATTTACTATAGCTACAGGCAGGTAGGTTTCCAACTGTTAACCACTTAACTGGCTCTGAATTTCAATTTATTACCCTCCTCTCTCACAACCAGCAATAGTTTACACATCTGTGAAACTATGGTTTGTAGGTGTGTGTTATCGTACAAGTACAGCGGGTGATATATAAACAAACAAACAAAAAAGGTTACATACCAAACAAAAATAGCAGTGAATGAACTACCATAGTGTGAAATGCTATTCAGCTCACAGCATTAAGCATCAGAGAAAACATAGGAAAGAAAAGGACTAACTGTTGCCACCTTACCCCCCTGACCAACAGGCTAGTCTTCAGCATGAAGAATGTATAACCAGAAGGCAAGAAAGGCTACAATAAAAGCCATGACGATCTGATAAGGACTGTAACCCATGATTTAAGAAGATTTAAAGATTCTTACAAATACACAACTGCGATGGAAGACCTTTCAATTTTTTTCCTCTCAAGTCTTGCTGTTTGTCTGCCCAGTTATCTGAAAAAAATAAAAGCCAGAATGTCAGAATGTACTTTCATGTGTAAAGTTAATAAACAATATTCACACAGAACCTAGACAAAATAATCTTCTGTAAATACTCAAGTTAGTGAGACAATTCAGTCGTCATTGCACAAGGGGATATTAGCACAACCAAGAAAAAGCATAAATACTGTACCAATTTCTTGCACAAAAAATTAGCAGCTATTTTAACCCAGTACAAAATTAATCAAATTTCACTCATACTCTCAATAACAAGCATAGTTTTCAATAAAGTGCATGATAAGGCATTCCCTGCTTACTGGCGGCATTGATTAACAGCGATCTGGTTTTACAGCACTTGTCTAGCGATGCTGTTAACTGGATTTTTGGGAGCTGATCTCCAGTTAGCAGCACCAATCTCCACAAAACAGTGCCGATCTCCGGTTAGCAGAGCAGATATTCAGTTAACAGTGCCATTAAGCAGGTTATTAGCGCTGTTATTGCCAATTTTCGGTTAGCTGTGCTCGTCCAGGAACGGAACCCTTGATGTTAACCAGGGACTACCTGTAACTCATTTTATTATGCCTTAGTACAAAAGCACCTATTCTGTGACACCAGATTTTTGGTACAAGAATTAGCTAGCATCAGATGGAACAGTGATCCCATTCTGACTCAAAGTTTTGTGGGAAATCCCCTGAAAGTTGTAAGAGAAAACTACAAACAACTGTTCACTGCACCCGGGTTAATGTTGACTTTGCAAGCCACTGCCCAAACCAACGCAATACTTGGTCCATGACTCACATTGCACTTTTACTGATATCCATACTGATAAGAATTTAATTCATACATTTGTTTTTACCGAGTTGAGAAAATGATCGAAGAGTAACCTTACTCATTTAGCCTTCATTTTAATAAAGTCTCAAATGTAAGAAGTTCGCACACAAAAAGGCTAGCCTTAGGAATAGCACATTTCAAAATGTGGATCAACCACAACAATAACAGAGCAATTAACAGGATGCGTGCACTAAGTACAAGATAAACTGAGCTGCAGAGGGGGAGGTTTTACTTACAAACATTCTTAAAAAAATGAGTAAAGTGCTACATATGGTATAAGCACCTAAAAGTCTCCAACAAACAAACAGGTTAAGTTTCTTACAATTGTAAACAAATAGGAAGTCAGGTACAGTATAAAGTTAAGCATTTGCTTTTTAATTTTTTTTATAAACAATTCAATGATAAATTTTCCATATCCTTTCATCTGTGAAATACATATATCCAACAAGTTCCTTCTATTTACTAATCACACTCTTTTGCAAATTTAAATACTTTTTACTCGTATTTCTTAAAAATTTCATTAGTTTTACGTACCAATTAAAATAAATTCAAGTTTAATAGATCTTAGACGTCAGGGACAGTCAGTACCAATAAATGATGAAAAAGCATAGCAGGTCTGAACAAATTCCTTGCATAGTGAAAATAAAATTCCTTCAAACATGCATAAATAGTGTGACCCTGTACTGTGAAATTAAGCTTGAAACCAAAGTAGGACCCAGTTCCTCAATAGACTTTACAAATTCAAGATAAACATTAATAAGACAACAACATAAAAAGATACTCCAAATTAATCTCTTTTGACAATCCCTAAGAAGTGAAAGTAACATTTAAAATAAAAGAACTCTAAGTAATTCCATGTTGGCTTGGTAACATGTATCAATATAGGGAAGTTCTGACTGGCACATCGGATAGTGTTAATCCAAAATGATTCAGATCACAATCTAACACCTCTACCACGAGCAGTCATTGTAGTGTGTTGCGATACCTGTGGAAGTAAGCATTAGACAAACAAATAATAGGGTAGTTTGGACGACCAAGGGACGCGCCCATAACTCATTAACAACGACTCTAAATGAAAAATTGCACAGAATAAATGTTGTTCCGTGTTATGGGGGAACTTTCAGTAATAAGTGGAGTTTCCTTCACCAGGGGGTCTGGGGGGGGAAGAGCCCAGCTAAGTAACATGGCCTACTAGCCTAGGTTAGGTTAGTGTACGTTAGGTTAGTATGGTTCCTTTTAGCCTACAATAGGTTTCTTTGGCCAAACCCTTCTTGAACATAGCCTATGGCTCCCTAATGTCTCGTATTCGCCAAACCGTTCCATACAGTCCGTAAGGAGCTATTACTTGGAAATACCTCAACATCAGGTGTGTAAAAACAACTTCGTTACATGGGCACAAATTCACGGGGCAAATATACCCATAATCTAGTAAAATGAAACGTAAAAACATAAGGTGGATTGGGCTACCGTGCCCTAGGCCACGCCCATGAAAAATCGTCCAATATAAATTAAAAACAGCTGTATGAACTGGCAACGTTTAGTTAATATGATACATTATATTGTTCTACAGAAGACTTGACCGTGTCTCGACTAGGTTACTACCGTTACCGTAAGTTCGGCTATTTCTAACTTCCGTTGGGCTATTAGCAGTATTTGACACCCTTACGCCACACTTACCGGTCCAATTATAACTTCTAGATCAGTGGTTAATATTTACTTGTCTTCCTCCTCTTTCCCAAGACTCACAATAACAAAATAACAAAGGTGCGTCGTTGATTACAGTGAAAAAAATTCTCCCAAACAGATTCTTGCGATCTTTCTTCTTCTTTCGAGATCGAGCGGAGACTTCGGAATTAAGATAAGATTCCTTATTAATTCCTGCTCTTACACATCTGCGCATCTCCTCTGATGTTTCAAATGTTGGTGCATTTTTCGGGTAACGGTATATGTTTTGTAAATTAATCAGTACCATCATTATTAATACGAAATTTTTACTCTGAGAGTCGTAAGTTTTAACAGAAAAATTATTTGGTGCAAATCAAAAGACAGTATCATTGTTATGAAAGAATTATTTAAGAGCTATATTTTATCATAGCGGAAAACGTGTTGATAAATACAAGCTGATTAGATATGTAAATGTATTGATACACTTTTAAGTAACGGCATATATTGAACATCATCAATATTATTGAGAAATTTTGCTCTAAAAGTAATAAGCTTTAGAAGAAAAAGATTTGGTGCAAAGTAAGGCATTTTGTTTATTATGAAAGAATGATTTAAAAAATATATTTGATTATAAAATAAAATATATTGATATAAACAAGCTGTAGCTATATAATAAGTAACTTTATGGAAATATACTACCGTAAGCACATTTATATTCACAAAATACTCGTACGTGGGATGTTACAAACTTGTTAAATTTGTAGTAAACGTAATAATGGTGGAAACTGAACGATATCAACGCGCTGTTGACATTTATTATAATTTAAGATAGTAAATGAGGACATAAATGAGACCTACAGGACCACACCTCAAATCACAATTCATGTTAGTTTATTCTGCAAACGTCACTAGTCTTGCTTTCGATGGTGTGGTAGTCAATAAATATGAATTTTTTAAATGTCTTCTTGAAACAAGAGAAGCAATACTCCAGATGCGTAAAAAAAAGAAGAATAAAGGAAATGCACTGATGTCAAGAAAGCAGAGTCTAATAATGTGTAGTTCCCCATGAAATCTTTAACTGCACATGTTAACGTATTTTAATTATAGCTCCGAGGTTTTCTTTCTGACAGAAGTAAATTTTTGCCTCATCCATTGGGATTACTGATGGAGACTGATTATCTGGTTAGTATAACAAAAAGTACTGTGCACGGAAGCTCATATTCATCTTGTGAAATATCGAGAAGAGCTGTATCCTTAGGGAAGTGTGTTAGGGCCAATCTTGTTTTGTGTATATTGCCAAATATACAACAGAGACATAGGGCGAAGTTCACGCTATTTATGGATAACACATTTTTTTTTATCTCCATAACGATACTGAGGATATAAATGAGAAACGAAATTATTATCTTTTATTTTTTTACTGATTACTATAATAGCTAGGTTCACGAGTTTCTGCCCGTCGGCGTCAATAACCTAGATGTTGTGGCGCCAGTTTTAATAGCAACAAATCAATCAATCGATTTTCTGCCCTAATCCGTCAAAAAATGACGATCTACTGGGTCACACCTCAAAAGGCAATGCATGTTAGTTCATTCTGTAAGCATCACTTGTTTCCGATAGTGCAGCACTCACTAAATATAGTTTTTTCATATCTCCTTAAAATAATCTAGAGACACGTTAATTATAGTACCTCGGAGGCTGAGGCTTGGTCGTTCAGGCCTTTCTTCAATTTCATGCAGTTAACACTTGTGAAATCATATTTTATCTGCAATTACTCATAATCAGTATCCATGACCGGTTCTGTTTCTAATCTTCACAATCTCCTCCCGTGTTTTTCAGCATTTCTCATTCATCCCATGATTCACGTCAGACTTACGAAATCTCATGCACTTGTGCATTTTTACCCGCAGGGCTACAATCCACCGTTATATGATACACTGCACATTTGCCGCGGCAGTAATCATTCACTATCTTTTTATCAGGACATTTTCTGTCCTAATTGACTATACCTTTGACAACAGACACGCGGTGACGCTATATCTGTCGCTTACATCCTTACATTAGAGGTCACCCACTCTAGCTTTATCTTATCGTGATTCTATTGAATTAAGTCCCTAACAACTGAATCGCATTTTTGAAATTCAATGCCGTAATATTTCCGACATTCTGCAATTCAAGCTATTTATGAGTTCTTCCTTCGACTCTTCACTCAATTCATTAAATGTCATAATTCTGAGTGAGAGATTCTTCACTTTTTTATATATAATCACGTGTCACCATTACCGAGTAGTATAATCTCTATCCCTCTCATTTTCAAAATTCACAAATCCGCTTACTATCTGCAGATTCTGATTCTTCTGACCTCATCAGCATATGAAGAATTCGATACTTCAACATCGAATGCCTCTCCTATCTTACCTCTGACCTCACCCTTCAATTCATTCGCTTTAAGAGAAATATGACTAAGTATCTGCCCAAGTGTTAGCCCCAGTTTTCAAAGTTTTCCACTCTCAGCACCTTCCAATCATTAATGCACGCATCGCAGATCTAATTTTTTTCTGTAGGTTTACATTAGTAATTTAGTCTGGATTACTGATAAAGTCCATGATTTTGTGTACCCGTGGACTGGACTTTTGTCTTTCAGCGTACAAACCAGTAATGCTGTAAAGTTTATATTAGACATCGTCTTACAGATAGTGCCTTTATTGAAAAAAAAAAAAATTATGAGCGTTTTACTAGGAAACTTATGACAAATCGTCATTCATAGAATGGACTACTGTAACTGTTTTTCATGATCTACCCGTGTTACGAGAATGTTTAAAAGACAAGTTACGACTCATCAAGCTATAAAAAGCATAATACAGCCAACAAATGGGATCAACGCAAGACTAGCTACAGATGCTATCATGTTATCTGAGTCACTTTGAACATCGAATGATGGTTTTAAAGTCCTCAAATTTCTAGTCCCGTGATTGCACAGTAATCTCTGACTTTTTATGAGGACAGGAAATATCATTAATCTCAAGAAAGAATGAAATATGCCATTTTGTGGTAGGTACGATAGCGTAGATTTGATCATTAGTTTGGGACGCCATATGATTCTAACCGTGGCAATGTATCAATACAACTGAAGAAGAAGAAGAACGCCCAGCTGTCAACTTATAGCTCCCTCCTGAAAACAAAAAAGCTTCTGTGTACCATCAAGAATAACAAGGAACTCGGCAATTAAAAATCTGCTTTCGGCCACTGCAGTGCTAAGTGAGTGCAGTATTTTGCGTGTTTGTATATGTTCAGTGATCAGTTATTTATTCCATGTCATTACCATATCATTTTACCTTCATAAAAGCGTTATATAAGTTTTGTTTTCTGTGGGAAAGGTTAGATGAGGAGCCTTACTCAGCCCAGTCTTAATTAGCATAGCATAGACTTCGTCGCTCCTGGAACCCGAAACCATACCTGATATAGAGAACTTTAAATAATAAAAATGAAACGCACAAAACCATCCAAAGATAATTTGGTAGACTGTGTCATGGTCTACCTGGCAAGGGGGAACCCCCGGTTTTCCCCATAGGAACCACTGCAGACGGGGGGTTGTAAGTGTGTGTTTTGGGAGCAAATGCAGAGCCACGGGTCAGGGTTACTGCACGAGGCATTTCGGTAATTCTAAGTATTAGCTCCGTGCCTGTTTTTACCTTGGATACTGGTTTTTTCTACACTTTTAGGGCTTCTGATACTGGCGGTGAGTTTGTTTGTTGTTGCCAAATGGAATGTCCTTTCGCTGTATTTAGTACTGGCCCGGGGGCGCCGGTACCCATACGTTAACAAGTTATTGCACTTGCTGGACGGGATATGAACCGTTCCAAACAGGCGTACCCATGCTCTGTCTTGTGAAGGTCGCATATGGAAATCCCTTGTTGGATGGACTTCAGGGGTTAATTATAGGTTAATTACATTTGTGCAACAAAAATTGAAGGTAGACCCATAATTAGCAACCAAAAAACTAGAAAAAGTCAGGTTAGAAGGAAATCGCCTCTGCGGAGCTACTACTTAGATCTACCGGAATATGACCTAACCAGACTTACCTTTACCTAACCTGGCAGGGGGGCTCCACCCCCTTGGACCCCCTAACCCCAAGTGAGCTGAGACCCCACACTATGCATTCTACCTGTGTTTTGCTAAACATTTTTAAAAGAATGGCGTCAAACCTAATCTAACCTAGGGCAATGTGCCCTGACTTGATTGGGGTAAGGATTCCTCTCCCCTTTATAATTAATTTTTATATTTTTGTCCATTTCTAAGATAGTTTAACCTATATCCACTGGTCTGCAGCCAACCCATTTCTTATATTAAGTTTGGGAGGTAATCTTCTAGGGGACCAGGTTACACACATTTTTTCTCATTCCAGTAATTGAAATTGACATCTCCACTTAACCAAATAGTGTATTTTTCATAGAGAGGCTTTTTCAGGTGAAGAATTATTTGTGCATTAGGAGTCAGTTTACAGTATATCTTAATTTTGCTAATCAGTTCTGCTTACTCATAAGTCAGGTATTTTTGGGTGGGTACAACTGAGTCCATTCAGAAAACATCTATGAGCCTCACCAGAAGTTGTGAAATTTTCATTGGCTAAAATGTTTTTGTACTACAGTATTACATAAATGAAAAACGAAACCTCTCAATCACTAGGGCTATCCAAGCTGTAACAGAACACTTTCAGTGTAATGCAAATCTCTATATTTTTATCAGTAAATACTTATTGTGTAGTTCATATGTTCTTTATTTTCCATAAAGAGAAAAAAATTATATGACTATTTCTGATACTGAAATCCTTGTTGGCTACCTTTTCTTCTTGACAGTGTAGGCTAGGTTATTTAGACTAGCTTAACGTGCTGCCATCTGTATCTCTTTATAATTGCAGCAATTATCATTAACCAGTGGTGAATTCTTCCTCAGATGTTTTTCTTAATCTACCAAGTATATGATTACTTTTATTCTAGGGGTGTCTGTGTTTTATAATTTTAGGATCCTTGAAATGATCAAGTATAACATACTTTATAAGGTTTATAGTCTATTTGTCCATGAAAAAATCAACTGCTTAGCCAGGTTAGGTGAGGCACCCAAGACTACTTTAGATTGGTAAGGTTAATATAGATTTTTTTATGTTGTTTTGATGAATTCAACATTCTTCTCCATTACACACCCCTGTGCTTACAAAATTAGTGGATCATAGTTGGAAACAGGGGTTTTTGGATGGGGAAAATAAAAACAAATGACATACAGAGGCATACCCCAACCTAATTGAGGCCATCCTGCTGCACCTGACCTGAGCAAGACTCCCCAACCTAACCTGACGTAGGTGCTGTATATTATAAGTGAAATGCAGGGATGCATCCTAACCTAATCTTTCCAAATTTAGGATACCATGGCTTGCCTGACCCTGGGATTGGGGGACTTTCTACACCAAATCTGGCATACTGGAGGTGGTTGTAAATCAGAAATAATACTTTACTTCATACCTTATTTGCTCTTGTGCTTTGTCCACACCACCACCACTACCCTATGCCTAGTCTTAAGACCTAAGGCAGTAGTAACCTGGCTTCCTACTATGGTCCCCCATTGTTGGTAGACATAAAGTGGGGTGTAATGCGTTAATAAAACAGACTAAATGCCAAAATTATCATCAGTACCTCAAAAACTATCTGTAGAACTATATTTCACTTTTAAAATCATTCACTTCCTAAGCAGCATTGGCTGATTACCATTCTCAATACCTGTACACCTCCCAGTGTAGTAGTTTTACTCGAACACCTGTACAGTATTTTTGGCACTTTTTGGTCCATATGAAGCATGATTTGTAAAGAGTTGTGAAACCAATAGCACCTACCTGACACATGAAATGAATTATATCACAGGATGAATTATGAAAATGTTTGAAAAATCATTCTTCATTGGTTGATTGGTAACTCATAATTATGAAAAGATAAGGAGGGGCCAGCACAGTAGACGTAAAACACTTGGAGAGGTCTCTTAGATAACATAGTGTTTATGTAAAAAAAATAATATTTCTGCATCCCATTAATATCTTGGTAACCACACCAACTAATGAAATAGATATTAATCATGTTATTTGTACTGTATCATATTTTTCATTGAAAAGCAACCTCTATACCTCTCTGATTGCAATAAATGAATATATTGTACAGTGCACAAGTTTATGCTTTCAATCTTCTCCAGATCAAAACTGCAGAATTATGGTTTTCTGATTTATTTACATGTGCTGTGATAAATTTTTATATCAGTATTTTTTTAGAAACAGTCTCGTCAATGTAAGTCTATTCCTTTCTTAAAGTAAATATTTATCCGAGTTATTACAGTATATGCCTAGGCTAGTCAGGGTGCATAGAGACTTTGTTGATGCTTAATCTAATGCAGGTAAAGTAAGCCCAAGCATAATCTGATGAGCCAAATAATCTTGACCAAAAACTAAGCTTATAGTCATCAACTTTACTAGAAGATAGACCTAGTTGAGAAATATCAGGATATAAGTCAACTACAGTTCTCATATGAATGTCTTTAATAAAATTTGCCAAAATAGTTGGCATCATTGTTTTCACTTATCTGTACATAACCTTTAAACCTTTGGTGCTTCCACGCTGCAGTTAATTGTATCATATAAACACTCATTGGCAACTTACCACACACACACACACACACACACACACACACACAAATAGGTTGAATAGAAGTCAACAACTTATTGGTAGCCCTAACCAGTGCTTCATATGATTATCCAGCATTTGCCAAAGATTTGTCCTCCATTTATGGTTGTTGACCTGTTCCCAACCTGTTTGTGATGTGTGCAGTAATTTGCCACCAGGTGTTTATGACAGGTTTCAATAGTGTGGATACACCCCTTACCTTTAACATGACTTATAGTGTATTTTAGCTATACCTGTATATATTATACAGTAATAACTTGAACATATGGTTTTAGATTTTTTGTTTATTGAAAAATGAATACTATTGTTCAAGGTTTGTTAGACTATGATTACCCAGTGTTGATTCACTACAGTGCACTTTTATATTTTTCAGAAATTTAAGGCAAAATGAATTGTCAGGATGCTGACAGTTTATGTGCATTACTAGTAAATATAACGACAGCAACAAGCAATTTTATAGGTAAGTTTCTGCTGGTAATATTTCATATACTGTAATATATTCCTATGGCAGGACAATGGTATTCATCTAATTATACTGGTACTGTAGTTGATATTGATTTAGTGAAAAGTGAAATTTATGTAATACTTTATAATTTTATAATATCTTGTAAGTTACAACTCCTTGTTTTCCAAATCTTCATATCTTTTTATTGCTAGACTGGAGAAGCCGATTGTAGTATAAAGCAGCACGGTTATCTGGTGTTAATTATTGTTGTTAATATCACCTACAATACAAAATGATTAGTGTGCCCAATCTTCAGACTTTTGTTAGGTTAGCATCTTGTGTTTCCTTGTGAAGTGGCTAAAGCCTGCTCATGTCTTATCTTTTCGATGAGTGCTTATTTGTTTAGAGTACTGTAAATTTGGTAAATATCTCCCATAATTATTTGTTTCAGCATAAACCCATAACTTTTGATAGCCTGATTTGTTGTACCAACTGTCCTCAGATATCCCAGTCCTTCTTTTCACATATCTGATTAAGCATTCAGCTCTCTAAGTGTCCCAAATGGAGAAAAACAGTAATTTTCTGCATGCCTGGTTTATGAGTAACATAGGCAGTATTGGGCATCAGAATGTCTTTCTGCCATGAAAGGCTATTAGACTGCCCTTTCTCATGTGTTTGAAAGCAGAATAATCACCTGGTGAGTTGGGACACGTCTCAACAATTCTAGAGGGAGTTTCCACCGGTAACGTTGAAGCCTTCAGCCTTGGAGTTAGCAGTAGTCCTGAAATACCTTGTTAGTGATGTTTATAAACAAGTGGAACAGTCATGCTGAAGTAGTTCAAGATTAAAAACTACTTTTCTTTTAGCCATAGCCTCTGTTCATAGAGTAAGTAAGCTCCATGTTTTATGAAGCCAAGTCTGTCATATAAAAAATTGGCAAAGTATGGGTCTGCCCTAGGTTCGAGGGTTTATTGCTAAGACACAGGCAACTCCCTCTGTCCTTGAAGCATTATCTAATTTTGTCATCCCTGTGCTAATCTGTGTTGCGTCAGTATAAAATGATGTTTTGTTGGCAAATAAATAATTCTGTAAATCATATACAAAATGTAAGAGTCTAAAGTAATTTATTTATTTCTTTTATCCATTGTAAAAGTAATAGCCCCGTACAATACTTTTCTACACGTTTCAGGTACTCAGCTGGATTTACTCTACCTGGGATGGGTGTGGTCGTTAGTTTATCCCGCTATTTTAGTGTTTGTGATTCTACCCATGGTCATCCTTGTGCTCCTTTATGTTAGTGCTTTTCTTCTCTACATCATTAAAAGAAGGTAGGTTCTGTGACTTGTGACGATACTGAAGAGGACTGAATATTTTTGCTTGCATTTGTCAGAGTATAATACTTGCTATAGGCAGGATCATCAGCTCATTTAACAGGTACTTATTGCTAGTATACCTGTTTGTGCATTCAGTTTTCTTCTCCCTGGTACTGCCATTTCCTGCTTTCACTGTGAAAAAAGATTTAGATACCCACCAAAGAAAATTATTTGAATGCAGACTGAAAATGTATTTTTCACTAAAACCCATTTCACTTATTTAGAAACCCCAGTTAATCAAATGCTATCCCCTACAGTATATGTTGTGGAAATCAGTTATGAATCTTACCATTAGATGAGAATAATCCAGATGAACAAAATGGGTATAGATGGAGAGTCTCTGATTCCAAGACAAAAAATCAGTGAATTTTTAGTAAAAAAGTAATGAGCATCGTAATTTTTCTGAAACCCACATGCACTGTCACAAAGAAGTTACAACTTTTTGATATTTAGGTACCATTTTTTTTTTTTTTGCACTAATGTCCTTTATGTAAAAGTTAGTACTTTACCCTATGTCGGGATTATTCTTAAAGCACTGACAGTTTTCTGGTGTGTTTTTCTTTATAATATGTAGCATTTGATCAAGTGTCACAAAATAAAACTGGTTAAGAATTTTTTCCTCATGTTAATAGTGAAAGCTGAAAATGTTTGTACAGTACTGTATGTGCTGTGTTTTGTGATATTCATTCATTTTTATTTTCTCTCCTCCATGCTTCAAGTTTTTAGCATTTTTAGTAACATATTGTGAATGTGAAACTGGATTGACTGATAACAGTAGTCATTATAGGCAAAGAGTTGTCATTTCTCTTATTTTATTAAAATTATGACAGCAAACGATGAGTAAATACATTTAATAAGCAGTAGAAATCCTTGAAAAGAGATCATTTTCATAAAAAAATGAAGTTGCTTCCCTCCCATATCTAATTCTGATTTTAACTTCATTTTAGTTAAAGAGCCACAGTTGCTATTAACCTTGCTGTGGAAATTACTTAGTAGTGCACAATAATATTATTGAAGAAAAATTCAAAATACCGTACTGTAACTCCTCGAATTATCATACTTCTGTACTTTTTAGGTATATTTTTATTTTGTTGTTGTACTAGAATACCTATTTGGACATGCTGTATTTTGCTGGTAACTCTCATAAACATATAACTGTACAATAGAGTTTATTTTTGGCTTGATATTAGAACATATGGAATTAATGTTAGCTGTGGGATATCTTTAATGTTCAAGTGTACGCTGCACTATCAGTTCTTGTTACTGATCAGGTCAGATCCCTAAAACATCTGGTAAATTTTTGGGGCTACTTCAAGAAAGCATAATTTTATTGGTTTATAACATTATCTCAAAATGCGATACAGTATGTTCTATGGCCTAAATATTGTATTCTTTTCCTTTCATCTTCAGTAATGATCTTGCATTTAGATCAAATGCATAAGGAATGTCTGCTTGATACATTATATATTTTAATAATATAAATGTGGAATTTGAGATGTTTCTGAGTCAAAGATAAGACTATTCCATGATTGTATGGACAGTCGAAGTACTTTGCAGTCTTATTATCCCAGTATTACTAGTAAAACAGTTGTTCATTGCAATGTTCCTGGACTGTGAAAGTATTTAATTAATTTTTAAATGATGTCTGTTTTGTGATGAAATAGTGTTCAGATGAATAAGAACAGTAAAAATTTGAGTAACCATTAATGTTGCATTTTTTTTATTGCAATCTTGAAGAAGTACAGTATTAACCTGAATATTCAGTAGAATTACCAACCTGTATTAAAGTAAGAGACAGAAGTACACTGATAATTGTTAGTCATGTTAACGATATATTTTAATGACACAAAAAAGCTTATGGCACAAATAATTCTATGCCTTAAATTTTCTGGAGAGAAAATAAATTTTAGCATTGTGTTTGAACATTGTTTTTCTGTGTTGTTTTTCATCTTGTGAGACAGGACAAATTTTGGTATTGAAGTCTTTCTCATACCTTACAGCATGAGGCACTGATTCATATATGTTTTTTTTATAATAATGTAATTTATAATGTCACATTTAATGACCACCCAAAAGAGTTGTTCATTGAGTATTTTTGTAAAACTGAAATAGCTGACAGTTTGACTAGAAAGAACTAAAGGAAGTATGAACATTATGCAGAAAGTTATACAGTCAGGGCTTTAAGGGTTACTGCAAAGAAACTTCAGTACTGACTGACTCTCCTTCTATTGTTCTTCAGACACACTCTTGAAGCTTTAAATATTTTGAATCAAGCCATGCTCAATTCATGGGTTAGGATAGGCCTATGAAAAACATCCTTAAGCTTCTAGGATGGACGTTTAATTTCCAAAAATTATTTCAGGAATAGCAACTTCGATGCTGGAAATATGGTAATTTTTACTGTTTTAACATACCTGTAGTTGTTAAAACATGAACACTACCCTATAGTAATTATTAGCTGTTCAATATGAACAGCACCTTTTAAGAACTATCAGTTGTCTACATGATCAGTACTCTTGCAAAATTTAGCTATTACTAGTTGTTAACATGAATTGTACACTATAAGAACTATTAGTAGTTAATATGAATTGTATCTTTTTAGAATAGTCTATTGTTAACTGAACAGTACCCTATAAGAACTATCAGTTGCTAATTTGAACATTACCTAATAAGAATCATTAGTTGTTATTATGAGCACTATGCTATTATAACTACTATATTAGTTGTTAGTATGAGCGATAATGTTAGAACTCTCAGTTATTAATATGAACAGTACCCTTTAAGAACATTTAGATATTAACATGAGCAGAATCCTGTTAGACTATCATTTGTTAAGAAGAACAGTGCTCTGTAAGAACTGTTTCTTATCAGCATGAGTGGCACCCTATTACACCTATCAGTGGTTATCACGAATACTATCCTTTAGAAACTATCAGTTAGTGTTTTATTTTTATACAGATATATTTTGTCCTGTTTTTATCCATTTGTATTGTTGAATAAAAAGTACTTGTCAAAGATCTGTCATGTTAAATCTTAGAAGGATCTTTTTGCATTCCCTGGGACTGAACCACTAACTATCCGTTGCTGTAAAGCGTGAGAAGGACTTTAGGTATCATAAACACATTTGATTGCCTCACATTTCAAGAAAAGGTTTTTCTGACGATGACTGAGAGCCTCTTTCCCTCACATTATGTTAAGTTGCCCTTGTCTTGGCATTACAGAAAAAGAGTCATTGATGCGTTACAGGAAACTCTGGAACAAAGAGACCCTTGGGCTGGAGGTCGTTATCTCATATCACTTCTGTGGGATGCCCATGGGTATATTTGGCATGGTGAGTCTTAATTATCCTGGTATACCAGCAGTTCTTGATGCCTACCCTTGTCTTATTCTTTATTTTCTGTTTGGTTTTGTTTTTTACCTGAGTTTGTATACTAAAGTAGGCAACATATTTATTGTCAAGTGTTTATTTTAGAGCTATGCTTGTTATCCCCATTTATGCACTGTATCGTTCTTTATGTTCGTATTTTCTGCATTGCAGTTAAAATGTAAGCTTTTACATTTATCTGCTACTTTAAGATTGGAAATGAAAATTTAATATGATTTTTAATTGTGTCTTTTAATAATATTGATATTATTCTGAGATACTTTTATGCAGATCAAGTACTACGTCTTTAATTATGGTATTGAGCTAGTGGTAAACTGGCTAGGATTTCAATTTAATCAGGTACCACTGTCATTATTTGAGAAATTTAGGGGATTATATGTTTGGAATCTCTTGCTTGCTTGTTAGCCAGTCATTAATGGCTAGTCTGCTTTGTTCTTAACACACTGGCATTGCAAAGCTTGTTCTTAGTAGTTTTTGTTTCTACCTGCTGAGATTCTGATCAGTATCCTACTGTCCAGTTCAAGAGTGGATTAGTTAACATGATCAGAACTCTTGTGTTCTATTTATTTTGCTTTATTTTTTCAAAGATGTCTCCTTGGATGGAAAAATAAGTCTTTGAGGCACCTCTAATGTTGCAACTATCCATTTGATACCTTTATTATTATTATTATTATTATTATTATTATTATTATTTTTTTTTTTTTTTTTGTCTATCACAGTCATCCTATTCGACTGGGTGGTTTTTATAGTGTGGGGTTCCGGGTTGCATCCTGCCTCCTTAGGAGTCCATCACTTTTCTCACAATGTGTGCTGTTTCTAGTAGGACACTTTTCTGCATGAGTCCAGGAGCTACTTCGGCATCTAGAAAAACTAGATTATTATTATTATTATTATTATTATTATTATTATTATTATTTTTATTTTTATTTATTTTTTTTTTTAAAGCAGGAGACCCTCTCTTATTGCAGTAATGTTGAAAGTAGTAGTTATTTCAACTGCATTTCTGTTTGCCGTATTGTTTTTGTTTACAGTAAACCCCCCGTATATACACATTATTCGTGGAAAATTCACCGATTTGCTGTATTTTTCACTGAAAAATATTCACTAATTACTGTATTTTCATATCGTTTTCATTACTAAATGCACTTTTTGTGATAAAATTATTAAAATACTCAGGTATAAGCATTTTTAGAGATTTTTTGTGTGTTTAAACTATCAAAATAGGCAGTTCTAAGTGTTTTTAGAGGTGGCTTTAAGTATTCGTTAAGTTTATCTTAGTTTAACCAGACCACTGAGCTGGTTAACAGCTCTCCTAGGGCTGGCCCAAAGGATTAGACTTATTTAACGTGGCTAAGAACCTTAAGTATTCGCGGATTTTAGCTATTCGCTGGGGAGGTGTGGTACACATCCTCCACAAATACAGGGGCTTTACTGTATGATTAGGCAAATAAAAAATTAAGTGTCCTAAGTTCATTTGTTAACTGTACAAGAACTTTTCAGTAGGTTATACCTCTACTCATCTTTAGCTTATGATGATTTACAAGGGAAGGATACAGTGTTTGTTACAGCATTTGGAAGGGAGAGAAGTGTAGTTGTACACATTATCATTAATTGCTGCACTAACCTATTAAACCGCTTCTTGGAGGGTAGCCTCTGAGATGGTAGCTGCCGAAAGGCCAAGTGGAAGGGGTGGGAACATCTTCATTCAGTATCCTGAGAGAGAGAGAGAGAGAGAGAGAGAGAGAGACTCAAAATCCTGGTGTTAAAGAAACTTGGGACAATTAATTTTCTATTTACTCCAATATGAAAAAGAAATCATGAGGCAAATATTAAAGACAAGTGAAAAACTTATGCAATATTATTATTATTATTTTTTATTTTGAACGAGTTCTCTTTAGAGAGTGTTATTAAAAACAATTACTGTTTTAATGGCATTTAGCTTGTAGAGAAGCGTCTCCATTCTTCATACTATATTCTTCTCATCTACAGGTGCTGTAGATAGTATAGTAAATTTCCAAAGGACATGGAAAGATATCCTGCTTTTTATGTTTATTTTACTCTTATGTTTTGATTTGCACGCAGGCAGTCATCAACAGAGAGAATGAGTGGAAACACAAAGGTGGGCAGGTTTTTTTATATAGTAGGAAGGATGGATTGATGTTTTGGCAGGTTGAATTTTCATTGCTCCATATATGACTCAGGGAGGTTTTCACTACAAAGTCTGCAGGCATTTGGGCCTTCTTGGCTGTGTTGGTCAGGGATGTTGGTGGGTTTCTGCTGGTGTATCCCCCACTGGTATTACTGATGTAATGGTTCACTCCAGTGAAGTGTTGTTTGTATGTCTTCATTCTCTCTCTCTCTCTCCTCACTGACACTTGGTGGTGGTTGATTATATTCTTTTCTTCTTGTGTTGTTGTTTAACGTTATCTGATTTCTTTCGTTTCTTGTCATGCTAATGTCTGCTTCGGTGGTGGGATAACTGTATGATGTCTTTCTTTCTCTCTCTGCCTTGATGGTGGCTGGTGCTGACTGATTTCTCTTAATCATCGAGAAAGCAGAGGTGTTGGTGGTTTAGTGCTGTGTCTAGAATTTCTCCCAATGATCATTAGAAGAAATGTTAGAAATCAATCATCACCAGACACCATTGTCAAAAGACATGGCTGAATTAAGACAGACAAATACCAGTTGATTATCATACTTGAGGAAGAGAGCTACTAGACTGTTTGAATCTAAGCACATACTAACTTCTGTG
This sequence comes from Macrobrachium rosenbergii, assembly GCF_040412425.1. Taxonomy (NCBI): domain Eukaryota; kingdom Metazoa; phylum Arthropoda; class Malacostraca; order Decapoda; family Palaemonidae; genus Macrobrachium; species Macrobrachium rosenbergii. Next base: position 11,344,194 of record NC_089786.1, on the reverse strand, counting down.
GAAGAAGTGAGCTCTCTTACACTGGATTGTGGAATTGAGCAGATAGTGATTGTCATCAGGGATATGCAGGGACACTACACTATATCCTGATTTTTGTAGCTGGCCACAGATCGGTTGAGGCTTGTGATAGATTCAGATATTTTATGCTGACTTATTTCAAGGTAAATAAAGTCTCCTATTTCATTAGGATCTGAAACTGTCTTGCATGATCTTTAGGGATTAGTCCTACTCTATCAAAATAAACCTGAGATCTTGGAATTTCCTTTGTTCTACCTGGGAGTGAGTAGGTTTCCACTTGAAGGCACATAAATCAGTGTCATTAGCTTCTGTGGCTTTCACACTTACTATTGTGGCAGTAGAGGCCCATTTCAGAAAAAGTGTGAAGTGTGCTTGAATGATTTGTTAGCTATTGAATTTGTGTATATAGTATATCACACCTAGGACGCAGACTTGTTTTCTACATCACAAGTTAGGTTTGTTAATCAACAGGAAGTAGCAGTCTAACAAAGATTCATGAAACAGTTATCTTGGAATCATTAAAAGCATTCCAGTACCTTTGATATGACCAGTGCAAAGTAAGACTAAAGAAAAGATGTAGATAGTGACAGTTAGGTTCATTCGATCGTAGTCTTACAACATTCATAGATTCCTTCTCCATTAACTTCTTACTGCTTAGAAATGCCTTGGAGAATGACTGTGGATTCTATCTTTCACTCAATAGGCAGCAGCTTGTGGGTGTTATTTTGGTGAAAAGAAGCCAGTATTTGTGAGAACTGATATTGATCCTTTTAGGATTGCAGCTCTCTTATGCAGATGAAAGATAAAATTTAGTAGACGAAGTCACACATAACACCAGTGTATTACATGTTTTGAGAGATACCAGAAGTGCTTGACACTGCAAGAACTCCATTTGATGTTTAGTGGTCACTGAGACTTATTAGTATTAACAAAAATTTACTGGATTTTTTGCAAGCCTCCTCAGTAGGATTGGGAGAGTTTTTTTTATAGTTACAGGTGCACAGTTATTTTTAAAGTTATTGTTATTGTCATTATGCTCAAAATGTTGCTTAAGTTGATGAAATTGACAATTTCTTGCAAAAACCATTCAACCCGTGAACCCCCTTCCCAAAAAGTTGATTCAGCCTCTCATTAACTTTTTGATGCCACATTTTTTAGAAGGTTTAGAATTATTTTTATGATTGTAGATAGTATTACAGAGAAATCTGATGCAAAGACATTCATTGTACAGTATTCCAAATGTAAATCTTAAGTACCATGTCAGTTTTAATACCCTAAATGTTAGCTCTTTATTTCCCATATTATTGCATAATGTATGAATTTATTGGACTGTAACTTATTTTAGTAACCTAATTCCAGGTTTTGAAGTGAACGGTCTTGAGAACATTCCAGAGAGAGGACCATGCCTACTCATTTACTACCATGGGGCCATCCCCCTAGATGTATATTATTTGGTTGCCCGGACTATTCTTACCAAAGGGAGGCTCATTCGATGCGTTGGGGATCGATTTCTTGAAAAAGTTCCAGGTAACGTTATAAGCCACTGGGAAAGTTCAAAATGAAACAACAGAGTGCCAAGTACTTTCGTGTGCCTTGAAGATGGGTTAAAATCCACGAAAGTACTTGGCACTCTGTCGTTTCATTTTGAACTTTCCCAGTGGCTTCAGCTAATAAGTTTTGTTATGTGTACAATTCCACTGGCAGGCTGTGTTGGAAGACTCCAAATGAGTAAAGCAGTGTTAAGAATTTATCCAGGATAAACTGGTCTCTTGCGGTGAAATTAATGGGAGAAGATTGTAGATTTTAATTGTTGATGATAGTTGAAGGATGACTGTCAGCTCTAAATTTTTTAAAATCTAAATCTGAGAATATCATGTAAAATATTAATTTAGCTCTTATGAAGGGCTTTGATTATTAAATTGTCAAGTTTCAAGGAGGATAAAAGGTTGGTATGAATATATTATGGGATCCTAACTTTATTAAACTGAAGCCCTTGTACCTAAGCAAAGTAACAGTTCTCCTAGATAGTCTTTATCAAACTGAAGAACTTGAAGGGAAATGTGGATGGAAACTACTTAGAACTTTCATCAGAAAGTTTTCTTAAAATTTAAAACAAGTTACTAATTATCGAGAACAAAAATGAAGTGAGTGGCTTCTCTTCAGCTATCTGACTTCTTTAATCTTTTCTTTCTCCACCTTTTGCATCTCGTTTAAGAAAGTATGTTTGTAGACCAGCTGTGGAAGAGTAAAACTTTTCACCAGATGGTCAAACTGCCTATGAATGGTTACAGTGACAATCATCTTGTGTTTATTGGAAGTTTTACAAAAATTTGAGATATGGTATTTACAGTTATTGTTAAACAAGAGGAGATAAGCACCTCATACTAAATTAATATAAAGGTGGTATTATTGGGGTTCACATGAGACTTTTCTTAATTCTCTGCTTGAAATTTTCCAGCAAGAGTTGATGAAGATATATGATGGTAATGCATGGTCAAATGGATAAATTTCACCAAGGAAGAATTTCTAAATGTCAAAATGGCTCTTTTGTAGCTGTAATTAGTCCCTCCTTTTATAATAATAATAATTATATGTGGATAGTAGACCCCTTTCAAACATGTATTGTTGAAGGTGATGGTTGTATCAGCTGGTTTCAGTTTATATAGAGTTTTCTTTATTTTTCTAATAACTGACTTTTCTTGGTTACTACATTGCGCCAGTAACTCTCTGATACTTGGCCTCTGCCTTAATGGAGACAGCGAATATCCTGCAATATATAAGAATACCACCATCAAGGTCTTCTTATTGGAGGTCCTTAACACACTGTACGTCCTGGCAGGACACCCACCAAAAACTCGACCGCGTCTCCCAAATGCTCGTTAACAACGGATGTTCAAACAAGCAAGTGAATGAGGAAATATGCATAGCACTGGATCGGTGGTATGATGAACGTGAACAGCTGCAGCCCCATCCACAAGAAAAAATTGAATTACTGGTATATTATAAGGCAAGGATGCACCCTAAATTCCAGGAGGATGAACATGCAATAAAGAAAATTATAGCAGAGAATGTATCTATTACTGATGTCATCACCCAACTGGACCTCATCATTTACTACCAAAATAGACACACAAGAGACTTGATAATGAAGAACAACCTGGCCCCACCAATAAGAGATCCTCTTAGACAGACAAACATGGTATACCATTTCAAATGCCCAGTCCGTGGATGTCCCAGCTCATATTTGTTATGACCACCGTGAAACTGGGCAAAGAGAATTTCCTGTCATGCACAAGAAGGTGCCATAAAACTCCATATGAGGGATTCCCATCATACGGCATCGAAAACACTGAGGTAATTGGAAAGGCCCCGGACTTGAGACGCCTAAGGTTGCTAGAGGAGCTCTTAATACAACAAATAAAACGCTCATTAAATATGACCCAGGAAGTTCTCTTCCTACCCACCAGCATTAGACGACCTACTGTGCAAAGACATGCAACAGACACCATAGCAAGTGACACTCTCGGCCTGGCAATGCAAGATCCAGAGAGCCACCCTGCAACCGATGAAAATATTTGCAGGATGATACCAGGAAGTGATGTCACGCAACGTCACTCACCAGGCAGTGACGTCACGCACCAGCCCTGCCGGTGAGCCAGACTACAGCAGCACAACCATCAAGTTTGAGATTATGGCTTGAAGAAACTTCTTGTTAGCTAATAAGCGGCCCGCATTTCGCCTCGGCCAATCAGAAGTTGGCATGCAGTTGACCCCCTGCTGACCATTGCATATATAGAGTAGGACCCAGAATGAACACCAATCTACTCCCACCCTTTGCCATGAGCATGCTAAACAGAGATTGAGAGAATTGTTGGTCTAACACACTTGTAGCTGATTTAACAACTATACCGACTGGAGAAAACTCTACAGACCCTGATCCCCCGATCTACGACTATTTCCCTCTCCATAAATGACAAGTATCAGAGAGTTACTGGCACAAGTGCAGTAACCAAGAAAAGTCAGATATTAGAAAAATAGAGAAAACTTTATATAAACTGAATGCAGCTGATGCAGCCATCACCTTCAGCAACAACAACAACAGCAACAACAACAACAACAACAATAATAATAATAATAATAATAATAATAATAATAATAATAATAATAATAATAATAATAATAATAATAATTCAACATAGTCATTTTTCTTAACCCAGGGCCAGATCAAGAGAAAAAACACAAGCAAGTTCACTGCCACATTCATAGGTTAACTGTTGGATTTGGGATGCACTCCCTGTGCAGAAAGCTTCCACAATGTCACTTGCTTTGTACATCTACACAAGAGGCTCATCAGCAACACATTACGTAATGCAGCATTCTCTGTCTTACTCTTATATGTAATGCATTCTCATGATGCCCTTCCTTTCCAGTACCTCTTTCACCCAACCTGTCTAGCACTTTTGAGGCAGTCTTTCTTTTCTTCCTCCTAACCCAAAATTATACTGTACATTCATTTCATTAGCCTACCATCTTGCACTCCATCCACATAACCAAACTATCTCATAACACTGATCCGTCCTTTCTGATGATAATGATAAGAAAAAGAAGAAATTAGAAATATAATATAAAATTGATTTTTATTTGAGGATGGAGTCACATGTTAGACTATCATGGGCTTCCGTGAAGGATTTGTTCTTAACCCCTCATGTCCAGATATGATCCTGTGAAGCGTAATAATAGATATTGGGTTCAATCTGGATAACTTCATGAGAGAATAATTATTTTGCACCACAGTATTTGAACTTATTTTGTTGGAAAACATTCAGATCACTTGAATGGGCCATAGGTGACTTGTGGTAACTCGTATGGCAGCACACACCTCAGCTCAGTGATATGAGGATGCGTAGTCTCCCATGAGATTTCGTGGGGAAGGTACTACATTTCTATGTCCCAGTACCTCTTGTATATATTTGCCCATAAATATACACAAGGATTGTTGCTGGTTTTAGTTCTTATCATTTACGACACTATGTCAGCTGCAGTTGTAATTTTGCAAAATAAAGTACAAAAAATATTAGAAAGAACATGTATAACTTGCTAAAATTAGCTGGTATTTTTATGTGTCTTGGAAATGAGGTCACTCACAGGGTCGGAAATATTCACTTTCAGCTTCTTGTGAAAGATAAAGAAAATTGTGAGAAATTATTTTCTTATACCATGTGCATTTGTATATCTTCTTTCCATTTTTTAATTGGCTGACCTTGAAGTTTGCCCAGTCTTGGGGTTTCGTTAATGTATATTTAGCTTGGCATGTAAGGGTTATATAATATCTAGAAATTTGAGCAATATAAATTTAAACTTGAACGGCCAAGTAACAGGAGACCAAAGGGAATGAGTGAAAAGTAACATGAAGGATGGAATGCATATGGGGGCCTAAGGGTTGCTGTAAAGAATCTTAATTTACACCTGCAGGTTGCTACAGTGGGCATACTGTATGTAGTAACCCCCTGCTAGGCATTGCTGAGTAGCCTAAATTTCATTTTGTGTTTTAAAATGGTGATGAATTTCTGATGTATTCACAGGCTGGAAAGTAATCCTGGAGGCTTTTCACATCACACCTGGAACAGTAAGTTCCTGCACTCAGATCCTTGCAGAAGGTCACATACTCTCCATTTCACCAGGTGGTGTTAGAGAAGCTCAGTTTTCTGACCACAATTACCAGCTGCTATGGGGCCAAAGAACAGGGTTTGCCAAGGTGGCCATTGCAGCAAATTCTGTAAGTGAAAAAAATTGATGTAAGTTATTTTGTAGTAGCTTTTTATCAGTGTTCTGTAGAAGCTCTTGTTTATCAGGGTTCTTTTAGTACCTTGTAAGTAGACGGCATCAGAAATAATCTTTTTACATATTCTAGATCATTTTGAATAAAGGACACCTTGTTGATAGTTATTAGTTCCTTTTTAATTACATTAATTATTTACAGTATTTTAATTAACCTCTTCATATTTACAGCCTGTAGTAACTATGTTTACTGAGAATGTGCGTGAAGCTTTCAGGACGGTTTCTTGGCCACAACGGTTCTGGTCAATGCTTTATGAGAAATTTAGATTTCCATTGGCTCCGATTTATGGGGGATTTCCAGTCAAGGTAAGCTTTATAATATTACTGACTTTCATTTTAGATAAATATTACTGACTTTCATTTTAGATAAAGTTATCATTGAGGTATGGTACAGGAAGTGTAGCATGTCAACTTGCTGCAGTGTAATAGTAAGGAAAAAATATTTGGGTAGGACTTCAGAATGACCAAATAGTAGAATTACTGTAGTACTGTATTTCTCTTTTTCTAGTACGTAATTGTAATAGACCATACAGCTAACAGGAAGGAAATTATGTTTTAACATCCTCCCAGTAATATAACTTGGCTTTTTTGTCTGATATAATTCATATATAAACATACATGCAGAGATAGTGCAGGTTTTTTATCTCTTTGATAGAAATAGACTGTAGTGTATCTATGTGGCTAACATTGCACCAGTGAAAGAAAGAACTAATTATTCAAGCTTGATAAACCATGGGTTCAACTAAGGTCACCAGGACAGAGGGAGAGACACTAGCAATGGTCTTGATGAATGTATTGTTAAGGAACTGAGGGAGATTGAATAGGTGATATAATCTATTGCCACAAATGAATTTAGATACTGTACTTAACTAGTAGTTGGAATTTGAACTGTTATTTGGCTGTAGACACCAAGCATATTCAAGAGACGTAGCACTAGTCCAACACACGACCAGGACCAGTGACCATCCCTCTGGGAGCAGGACAGACCATACTGTCATCAAGTCTGCTTGTGACTGTTCATCTATGGGGTTCTTGAGAGAGGAGTTCCAACCCATCTCCTGCATCCCTGCCTTTATCTTGTGCCATTCCTGATACCTCAGGGGTGGTTACTCTGCAGCTTGACTGATTTTCTATGCAGGGTGAATGCTGGCCATCTCATGGTGCTGAGCTGAACTATCCACTTGCACTTGGTATAAAGTGTGGTATGTCCACCATCCAAGTTGATTTGAACCCTGACAGACAGAGTCAGGGACCTTTTAGGGTTATCTAACATCATTACAGCCCGAACAGCAGATGCATGCTTGCACTTGCTGATAGATATAATATTCAGATTTTTTCCGGTAGACTCGTGCACCAGCAAGCTCAAGTAAGTCATAAGAATCCATGTCCCAACTGGAATAACCAGCTTGTTTCTGGTGGATCAAGATTGCTTACCAGTCATTTTTGGAAAAGCTAGTACATCACAGGAACCTCCACCTACACCTGTCTTAAGTAGCAATGGTCCCCTGCTTCAGATTTCCCCTCACAATCTGTGTCCAAAACCAGTTAGTGAGGGAAGATCTGGAGTAGGGGATGAACTACAGTAGTTCAGTATGGGAGTGCTATTGAAGGTAGAGTTCAAGGTAGGGATGGGGTGCATATCTGAAGGATTGTCTTTTAAGAGTAAGGACCCCTGATGTCATTTATTTGCTATTGTCATACATGAGATGTGGACGTTGCTGCTAGTGTTGTAAGCAGCATTTTGAGACAGGTTAATGTGTCATTCAGTACTACTGATGAGTGACAGCACTGTAGTAGCAGGAATAGGGTATGGTCTCCCTCCAAATATGTGAGCTGGCCAGGCAGATGTACAGATGGGATGAATGCTGACCCACTGAGCTGTTAGTCAGTTATGTTTTGGAAAGAATGTGCTGGTGGATCAATTGCAGGGCACATTGTAGGAACAAAAAGACCCTTTGTTTCGCCATGGAAAAATAGGCTGTTTGAGCTGTTGGGGGGAGGGGGGGATCACTAGTAGTAGACCTGTTTGCCATCTTATTAAACAGAAAACTCCTGGTACACTACTCACCAGTTCAAGACCCCAACCCTCCTTGAGAGATCACCTGGATACTTTTGCCTTCCTTACATTCTCCCTGATTCACTGAGTGACCAACCAGGTGTTGATATCAAGGTGATTCTCGTGACCCTTTGTTGGCTGCAAGTTGAGTGGTATCCTTATATGTGGGTCTGTTAGTTGAGGCACCAAGAGAATGTCATCATTTGAGGTGAATTTTGTAGGAAGAGTATCTCCAGTGAGAGTTACTTCAGCAGATAAGACATCCTTGTCTTTTACAAGGATAAGCTCCTCACAGTCTCCCTAAGAAAGGCTCACTGCTCTGCCCTCTCCTAGGTATTTAGGCTGAAAGGCTTGGATCTATTATATATGCTGGGGCTTCCCATGCATATGAGGAACTTCAAGCAGTCTAGCCCATCATGCAAAGTCAGGACTCCTGAGACACATGTCTCTCTCATCCTCCATAGCTATCCTGGGTGTTGTTTGAGCCCCTGAGAGAAGTTTTGTATAGAGATCTGACTCTGTGTTCTTGTTAGCTGTAGCATTGGCAAAAAGGATGTTCAAGTTCTATGTCCAGCAGTCGGAGAAATAGAAAGAGCTCTCATTGTTTGTTTTTGATTTTTCCTCTTTTTTGCCAAAACTCCTGATATGTCGGTACATTACTAAAGATTTTAGGGCTTTGCTATTAGATCCCTCCAGATCTTGGGCTTCATGAGTCATAACCATCATCCTGTGTGAAAGACTATTCAGTAGCCCACATTAGAGCCCTTAAGTCAGAGAAATTGCTTTCATCCCCTTTTTAAAGATTGTTTTTCATAGAACATCACATTTGAAGATATTAAATTGCTACGGGCTCTTCGATCACCTTTCCTCCGAAAGAAACATTTTAGTGATATTCAGGTGTATGGATATGTATGTCCATTTTTCTTTTTGAGGTTTAGCTCCATTTACAGTAAATACTGTATTTTGGATTTGTTTTTACAGAATGTCTTTCTTGTATCACCCTTTTGTACTTGTCTGCTGGTATAGTGGTTAGTGTTGTGGAATGCCACTCAGATGTTGCAGGTTTGTGTCTTCTGAGGGCGATGAAAAATCACAGGCTCTGCATCATGATCAGTTACTGCTGCAGTGTGGGGTCTGCTGTGGAAGGTTGAAACCAACATACTTTGGAAGCTTGAATATCAAGTCAATGGCCCCTGTGTGCTTGTTCCATGTGAATAGGTTTCATCTACTGAAATAATAATAATAATAATAATAATAATAATAATAATAATAATAATAATAATATTATTATTATTATTATTTTGCAAGATAATAATAAAATTTTATTTATTTTTATTTTTGAATCATATTTTGTTTCTTTTTTCTTTCTTTCATGTATGTTACAAATAATGTATGATAGCAATTCAGTGCACTGAACATACCAAATTTTCAATATTGTGCAACACTTGCTGAGCTTTTAAGTAGAAAAGTTACTGTTCTTTGTTATTGTCACAGCTTCGAGTCCATCTTGGTGAGCGTATTCATCACCTCCCTGGTGAAACCCCAGAGGAATTGGCCATGAGAATTCAAAAGAGCCTTGAAAACTTGATTGTCCGTCATCAGAAACTCCCGGGTAATATATTAAGAGCCTTAATTGCTAGAGTATATGAAAATCCAAAACAAGATTGATGGCGTTTTATTGTAAGATGTTGATCATGTACAGAGAGAGATTTACATGTTGAGTTTAGGTTTGGTTTAATCATAATTCACATACTACAATATAATTTATTTGATCTCCAGAAAGAGTTTCTCACATATGTGGATCCATTGTTGTGTAGATATGTGTGACAAAGGAGAGATTTATTGTACTATACACAAGCAGATTCTAGAACTGTGCATAATTGGGAATGCCTTTTAACTTTATTTAACATATTTCATACACGGCTTTGTTATTTGTAGATATGTTTTGCTGTACCACATTAAGATGTATATATTGAAAAGACAAGAGATTTATAGTAATTTAAGTAAATATTGTGAAGCTATAGCAGCTAAGATATATTTTTTGATAAATAGGAAATAGACGACAACTTCGGTACTGTAAAACAAATTAGATATAAGAATGATGTGCATGGTGGTTTTCTGTAAAAATGTTTAGTGTGGGAGCATGGGATTTGTGTCAGTACAAACTCATCATTGACATCAGTCAACTTTCATGGTCTTCATGAATCCTAGACCTCTCATTACTGGTTTAAAAAAAAGATTATTTGTTGGCTGTCTAGCAGCATTGTGCGTGTTCCCCTTGGCTCCTCAGGCGAAAAACTGGTCTAGATTGAAATGTAGGTATTCTTTCATTATTGAAGCCTAATCCTCATTACTCATGCAAATAATTATTCCTGTTTGATCATCTTTGTCACATGTTTGTTCAGCAAGAATAGTGAAAAGCATAAAAAAAAAAGTCTTCTTTTATTGTAAGTGCATGCCCAGGCTGTTCCTCTGTACTGGGCATCCCTGGAATCACTACCAAGAGTTTTGTATGTGCTTTGACACAGACAAGTCACCTTGGAGGCAAGTAGTAAGGAAAACTTGATGATAATTATTTCTTCTGGATGTTGAGTCCCACATACACACACACATGACCTGGATTCAGCCCATTGAAGCCCACATTGAAGTATGACACATGATACCTGCTGCAATTGAAATTAGGCAGATTTATAGCTTTATCATTCTAGTCCTCTTCTTTGTTTTCATTTTGATATCCTTCTATGCATGGTTGGTCAGAAGTTATTGTCCTCTAAATAGTGGTAAGTATGATCATTCACCAATCTCAATTCCATGGAGCTTTAAGTCAGATTCTTTTTTCTTATAAGTTAATTCTGTATAGGGGTTTTCTTTGTTAGCTTGAGGCTCCCACCTAAATTTAATTTGGACTAATGTAAAAATGTTTTCGTTTGTGAGACAAAGGTCATGTTCAAAAAGTTTTTATTTTTTTTAATACAAAATTTTCATTTACATCAAATGGCCTGCTTCTCAGTGCTGCTATCTTTCATCAAAAAGTGAGACTCTGTCTCTTTGGACAGGACCCATGAATCATGTACACGATGCTAACAGCCACTCAACAGATGGTATTTGAAATCATGAATGAAATGTGTAGGACTCTTGAAGGCCATGAATGGGACCAATGCAGATGATAGGTTTGTACTGTAAAAAAAAGTGATTTTGTTTTAAAAAATAAATTTTTTGAAATTAGTGCAGTTTTTATTCTGTAGGACAATTTTATTACTAGCTCCAGTCCTGATGTTCCTTTTTGACAAATTTGCTGATATAAAAATTTGAATGACATGTACCAAAACTGCCAAATTTTGACAAACTGTCAAAGACTATTAAGAGTTGTATTTTATATTAAGATATTCAGGAAAGCAATTTAAGACTACAAAAAATCAGCTGTCAAAATTTTGTTGTTTTGTGTTAGACAAAATCATAAATTATGTTGCATGCTGTTTGATATTTAGTTCTGTTGCCACCATGGCAACGGCATATATTGCACACATGATGAGTATTAGGAGTCCCTTTTTTATGTTTACCATGGACTCATCAAAACATTCAGTATTTGTAATGATGTTCCTTGGTAACTGCCTTTCGATGTTTAAAGCACCAAAGATAAGTAATGTACACCATTTGGTCAGATGTATTACAAAGATTTTTTTACATGAAACTCAAACTTTGATAAGCAAGGGCCAAAACACTGTTCTACGTAGCTCTTGATATTCTGGACCTGTCTTACTTCAAATAGACTATAACGTATAGAAGTTTTTGAAAACTCACGATCTTTGTGGGAAATGGGCATTTCACACTTAAATGTTGCATCATTTTTAAATTCTTTTGTATGGCACTAATCTAGATGCCTGCTCATTGGTCAAAAGGCAATGATTTAACAATGAACATTGCAACTATGCAAGGATACCATTGGAACACAATGCTGTTTCCTGTCTGGAAGGCCTTTAGAACTGTGTGGAATCTTGAGCCAGCTTCATAGTAATTGATCAAGTATTCATTCAGTTCTTGCCATTTACATGTTCATGGTTGAATATGAATTTTGATTTTTTTTTAAGATCAAAAAGACTATATGTATCACATTTCTGTGGTTACCTCATATGAACCTGGTTGTTTAGTAATCAAGGACATTTCATGTATTGCTTTCCTTTTTATTTTTTGTACCAAGTGTGATTTCAATACAGTAAAAGCTTTTATGCATATCATTTGGTAGCATAAGAAAACGTGTTCATAAACAGTGTTGTATTTCAGGGAAGCTCATCACACTCTTTGACTTTTTCTTATTGTAAGTTTTGCTTTAAGCTTGGATATGTATAGTCATTCTTTTTTAATTATTGCCAATGTCCAACATTCACCAGTGATGTTAAAGGTATTTGGTACTCATGTCTTCAAAATGAAATCAACTGCTCAGCTGGTGATAAGGAAAAGTGGTTTTTAGTCCGAACCACATAAGTACTTAAAAAGATGTTCAATCTTCAGGAGTAAGGATGGACTCTTTAAACTCTTGAGGTGGACATGAAATGATGCAATAGCACTTCTTCTGTCTTTCAAGTGTTAGTTAAATGGTTATGGAGCATAGATAATGTGAAATGAACATCAGACAACGGCCTAGCTGGCAGGAGGATGCCTGCATTGGAAGTTCTTCCAGGAAGAAAGTATGGTTGAATGTGGATCATGTGAGGAAAAAAATGGCCACTAAAATGTAAAGACTAACATAAAAATGAGACTAAGGTTGTAAGTTTTAGGACAAAAGTTAGATGTTCCATCTATTGTGGATAGGTATCCTATGGGCTCTAAGACATATACAGAAGTATGTTTTGTATGTTCTTGTATTTTATTTATTTCATTCTCTCTCTCTCGTCTTTTTTCCCACAAGGGGTATTTTGTTTAAGTTTGCGCTGTAGGTTATTAGCCTTTTTCTTATTTGATATAAATATTTGTCCACTTTTAGTAATAATAATAATAATAATAATAATAAATAATAATAATAATAACTATGCTTCTCAGATTTCATCAAACTCTCATACTTTTAACATTTCTTATTCATCTGTGTGGTGCAGAGATGTAAAAGTTTGGTTTATTCTGACTGTAGTAATATTTTTTATTGTTATAAACATCCTTATGAAGGGATAATGATTATCATACTAAAGGTTCTTTTTAGATTCCTGTCACACTCTATATTTGTTGCTTTCTGTTTGTTACTTTTCATTGATTCTTTTCTCACCTAGTTGTCAAACTCCACTAGCTGTACTTAAACTTTTACCTTGCTCCAATTTTCACGTCATTTGAGAAAGAATTCTTCTGCCAAGCCTTTTGAGATTCTAGATATGGAATTCAGTAGTATTGTTAAAGAATCCCTCTGGCAAGCCCCTTGCAGCTTCAGAAATCTTGTTAAACAAATCAGTAGTAATACAGTACAGTAATGATATCTCATAAACTGGGAAAGAGCTTCCAAATGGCTCTTAAGAGATGTTGCTCGTTAACTTTGTACCCTCCATCTCGCAAGGAATTATAGATGCCCTGACTAAGTTTCAGAGATAAGAGTTTTAATAGTCCACCAACCAAAAGCTGTTGAAAATACAGGACTTTTATCCTTTGGTCCTTAAATCACATCCAGGATACACAGCAGATAATTGATTTTGTTATGTGTAAAGTTACTCCTGTGCCAGCATGGAATTTTATTAAGAAGTCAGCCCATGCAACAGATTTCTTAAGTGTCACTGAGGATCAAATAACTTGTGTTACACGGCTGCACAGAGTTTCATCTTGAGCTTGAGCTCCAGTTTTAGACCATAATGAGAAAAGAATTGAAAACCACTGGAGCTTCTTGTCGTTGTATCAGAGCTCATGGGCATTTAAGAGTGTGTGATCAAAGAAAATAGTCAGATGCAGTAGGGACTTCAGCTTGTGGTACTGAGATGCTCCCAGAATACCTGAAAATTTTCATGTGTAGTGCATACTTTTTGTTTTTGAATATCATTGGAGATGCAAAATTATGAAAGCCATTATCAAGAGGTTACCAGCACATTGAACACACCATAAGTCTTAATTGCATAGTCCCAAGAAGTACCCTATATGCAGAATGACTTTAAGATAGTCCTTAGTTTCATTGCAACATTTAAGGAAGGGTGTCATTAAAATGTAGAAAAAATGTGAAATTTTTGTTGCTGGAGGTATGAAAAGTAGTTTGAATACATAAGTGATTCAGTGTGATTGCCCGCTTGTTGATGCTTAGGATCACTGATTTTAAATCAGTGGTGTTTTATATTATTGCCGTAGGGTGTAATTCATAACTCACAAATGGTAAATACTGCATTCTTGTCAAAGGTGAGTTTTGTAAAATGCATTGGATACTCCAATTTTAGATGGCAGGATTTTTCAAGGTACATATCAAAATGGAATGGTAACTATGTAAAATTGTTGCAATCAGGATCTCTACAGGTCTCAACAATATATAGGCTAGATAAGTAAGTACAATGTGGAAGATGTGAGACAGTGAGCCTGTGACTATGTATAATTAGCTTCTTGAATAGCAATAAGTGATTTAAACAACTTCTTGACTTCTTCCAAAGAAAATTTCCATCTGTACCTTTATGGTTCACCAGCACCTGTGCTCACGAGTTTGTTCATTATTGCTCCTCGAGTAATATGGTTGGTAAAGTACTGATACTAATTTGAAGAGTGGGCATTCCAAAAATGGTTGTCCTAGGTGTAAAGAAAAACATCTGATTGCTGTAGGTGTGAGGTAACTTCTCATGCATAATATGTATGACTGACTAGGTATTGGCCTTTTTAAGGTTTTCCTTGTTGTCATTGTTGTATAGTTGTTTGCAATTATGATGCCCCTTGTATTAGTTTCAGCTTTGGACCTCAGTGCTTTACTAAACTTAGCACCAGTTCCAATATTGGCTAGCTTTATTTTTGCACTATTCTTAGAACCAAATTACTGTATTCTTCGTAGACTTTGTATGTGGCCTGATGCATATTAAATGATAATGATATAAAAAGCATCATAATGTTGTGGACTATACTTAGAGCAATCTTTTTTAGGAAATATTCAAATTGGAAGTACTACAGAATTACTCAAGACATATTAACAGTATGCCTTCTGTTTGTCATTTCATTCATGCCATTGGTTATTTTAAGTTGTGACAAGATTAAAATTTGCAGTTTTATTTTTATATGACTTTCGTGTATGCAGATTTTATCGATGGATGAGTGTGATACTGGTTTCTAAAAGAATAACCATATTTGAGACGTTAATGTAAATGTATTGTGTAAGAAAATGTTTGATCACTAAAAAAGACATGCTAATTTTGGAGGAAAATTTCCAGTTTAGGATTTTAAATAAGAAATTTATCTTGCCAATATTTTAGAGTTAATGTTGATTCAGTGAGCTTGACTGAGGTATTCATTATTATAATGTTGCCATAAAATGCTTTATATAAGGATGACAGATAGCCAAGGATGATCTGGAGGAGTCAAAGTGTTCTGTATCCTTAAATTTATATTTTACTATTTAGTTTTTAAAATATGTATGTTATACAGTGTAGCATAGATAAGTTATGGAGCCTCGCTGAGATGCTATCCTAGGTGCAGTTTTTGTGAGATTTTTTTTCCATTCAGTGGAATGGTTATTTGAATGTAGGAAAAGGGAGATTATGAACCGAAATACAGTGCTGAATACCAGAACATTTGAAATTCTGTTTAGAATTGTGCTTGCAGAAGGTATTAATTTTTTAGATAAATCATTTATGGATATTTAGCAGTCCAGGATCCTTCAAAGATGTGGCCTGAATGAAAGAATACAATACTTCTATTAAGCTTTTCTCAGATCAGAAAATGTGAATTATTCAGTTTGATAAAATGTTTGTTATGTAGTTTGCCACAGGGTACCTTGTATATAAGTTTGTTTATTGTTTTAAAGAAAGCTGCATGCATATATATGTTCAGTTTTGGTAGGTGCTTTTTTACATAGATCTTCAGGTAAACCCTATAGATATGTTTTGGTTAGGTTAAGTGTTCAAGTAATTTTCCAAGGATGCACTAAAGGCTTTTCAAGGATCGAGATCTTGTGCTAACGCAGATGTGCTGACACAGAGCCAACTTAATCCAATAACAAATAATGTTTTAAATCATGAAGTGTCATTGTAAGCTTCTGTATGTCTGATGAAGATAACATTAACTTGGCAATAAATCAGACGGTGCAGTGAGTAATAGTCATAATCTTTGTATGACACTTTTTTAATATTAAGATGTTAATAAACAACATGGTTGTTGTTTCGTAGACTTGTGTAGACTTTTTCGTATACTTTAGGTTTACCAGGCCACACTACATAACTTCCATTTGTTGGAAAGGTAGTGGTGCAATAAGCCAGTTAAAATCATCCTCAAAAGTAGTTTTTAAGGCACCAATAATTATTTAATTGTTTAAAATGCTGCAAGCACTATAAAGAGTTTGTGTTATGCTCTCTCTATTTTTTTTTTAATCTTGTTGCATTCCAGGTTTATACATTCCAGTAGTACACCTTATTACATTAAATAAACATTTGCGGTTTTATAGATGTTCTTGCAAAATAAAAAAAGTTTTATATGTAGTTATTTAATTGTAATCGCACATTTGTTCTCACTTAGCTGCCCAGCTTCTTTAACTTTACCTTGCTCCCGTTTTCACTTGCCACTTGAGGGCTCATTCTTTACATCAGCTACTCTCATGAAGGTAACTAATTGTTGGAGGAGATGCTATGCAAATTTTGTTGAGCCTAGCTCTTTCTAGTTCTAAAAAGCTGTTATCCAAGTGCAATAAAAACATTAGCTAATTGAAGAATGGCTGTGTTGTGTTATAATGATTTACAAGTAAAATGTGATTTACCATGCTCTTGTTTACTGGTAGAGCAAAGAATTAAGAGATATGATGCTTTAAGTAATATATAACTGAGATCATAATTAGTAAAATCAGATGAGTACTATTGTAGATTCTTGGTTATTCTGAGTACTGAAAAATCGCCTGTGTACTCAGTCCATAGATTTTCATGATGCTTCAAGGCTCTCAGTTATTTTAGGTACTAGGAAACTCATTGTACAGAAGCCATAGCTCATCTGAGCATTGAAAGAAGGGTTTGCAAGTACAGAATTTCATTCATAATCACGAAATTTCTCTCTTCACACCCTGCTGAGGAGGGTTACTGCTAACAGCATTCATTCCATGCCATATTGTGGATGGTAGTAAGATATCTTTGCAGCATTTTTTCTGCCCAATACTTTTGCCTTTTTTCTTACAACTCATACTTAGCTTTCCAATAACTTTCTGGCTTTTTGTAGCTCCAAAGTTCTCTCTTCATCCCTCATCTTAAAAGAAATCCTGTAGACAAGCCATATGGTAGTCTTAAAAGTATGACTTAGTGGTCTCATTAAACTACAGCTCAACTCTTTATTATGATTGTGATCATTTCTTTTCTGGTTGTTGTCATTCAAAATCCTCTTTTACAAAACCTCAATGAAAATGTTCTGACATTCATCATTTATATACCCTTATGGATGGCAAAAGTCAGGCTACAACATGGTATGCGGACTCTATGATAGTTCAACTTTGTGGTCTGGTTAATTAACCTTAATGATAATAAAAATGTAACTTAGCATGCTGTGCTAATGCTCATTTCCCATTACCCACACTTGCTTTATTCGTCTGGTATGTATTTTGATATCCACTAAAGTTTATGAGCACCTGGTAGTTTTACTGAAGAACTTGGTGGCAGGATATCAAGAAACTTTAAGATTTTTTCCAAATATTGCTTAGACATTTGCAAAATTACAAATGGCTTGCATTTTGGCAGTGCTCTCTGTGGTGTATGAATGCTAATTCAATACCAAGTACTGTAAAGGTAAAATAAGCTATATAAGAGTAATATATATGTAAACACACTATTTATTATTTAATTTGTATTCCTTCTCCCCTCTCAGAGATTTCAGCTTCACACCACTTTTGAGTGAATTAATTTTTAAGCAGTGATTGGGTGGAAGTTGTACCAGTTGTGGAAGAAGGCAAATTTTAATAGCTATATTATTGTATGGCCCTTTGCATCCCACTGTGTTGGATGTGATGATGACTATGCCTGTGGTCCATATTTTTCACTAGTGCTTCAATAAGAGGCCAGTGTGTCTCAAGTATAAGACTTAAGAGAAGGACAGATTATTCAGAGTCTGCTAGGTAGTGTTTGTGTTCAACTACTGTGAACAAATGAAATAGTATTCCACTGAAAATTAACAAATATGTACATGTTGAAAGTGTAGGTGAATTTATGGCAGTTTTAGTTAATGGATCAAAATCATTTGTGAAGCATATGTATGGTGTGATTGTGACCGACAACTTCTAATAAGATTTTAATAAATTATGGAAAACCTCTTTGATTAATTGTTTGCTGTTTGGTTCTCGTAAATGTTTTGTTATTCTTGTTATAATGTCTGATGGGTTTATGTGTGGAAGCAGTGATATGTAATTGTTATGATTCACTTGTATCTTTTTAATGAATATTATATTCACCTAGTCATCCCCCAAAGTGTGGTACTAACCATAGTGTGCTTTTGTATGGTGCACTGTAGGCATTCCTTCAACCCCCAGCTGCATTGCTCTCTGTCTTTTATTATCCATCCCTTTTGGCCTCTTTTTATCTGGCTATCCAGCTTCTCAAACTTTTACTTTGCTCCCATTTTCACCATCTTATATAAGGTCAGACTAAGGAGTTTAAAAGTGTAACTGAGGCACTGCTGGGCATGGGAATTATTCTCTTGTGATGCAGAATTCCAACAGCTTTTTTGTGATAAATATCTTTTGTTGTACGCTGCTTAGAATTAGTGATCGCTGGATTTTCAGCATTTATTATTCTTAAGTGCCTTTTGTATTTATTTTTTACTCGGAACAAAACTATGATTTGCAGTATCTGTGCCATAATACAACCATTTATCTGCTTGCTCGTTTCGCATTTACTGGTACTTTATGCCGTCGGTATGCCCCAGGTCTTTTAGTTAGAATTGAAAAACGACATATCCGTTATAGTGTACTGTTGTAGAATTGAACATTACTAGAGGATGTACATTTGCTTAAAGAAATGGGGTACAGTATTTGACATGTGCAGAAAACAGATCAATTTACAATCCAGGGTTCAAAGATGACAAAGACCTGTGTGATCGATATGTATAAAAAAAATGTTTTGTAATCATTGAATATATTATGAAAATACAACTGTCTTGCAATATGAAGTGTTTTGATAATCCTCTTATCTCTGGTTTTGTATGTGTGCTGTCTGTTCTTGAAGCACTTCAGTATAGCTCTTGTGGAATTGGTCATCTTTGGCAAATTAGTAATCTTACCTGTTTAAGAAATACCTTTTCCTTGCGGGAGCAAGCTTACAATGTGTTATGAGTGGCACACTGTAGAATTATTGAAGGATTTTTGCAGCATTATGTGGAACCAAAGCTGCATTGCTGTCTGCCTGTGGTCTCTTCCTCACCTAGCTGATCAACTTCTTGAACTTCCCTTGGTCCATTTTATGACAGTCTCGAAATGTGATTCAGTGATCTCTTTAAAATTGCGTCATATAACATCAGGTTAGTGTGTTGCATTTGATGTTTCTCATCTGTTAGCATAGGTGGCAGACAAAGTTTAAGTCAGCTAGAATCAGAAATAGAAGTAACTGAAGCTCTATAAATTTCAAGGTAATTAAATTAAACAATACAGTGGACCCTCACATATTTGTGGTTTCAGATTCGTGGCTTCACCTATTCGTGGATTTCTCTGTGGAACATGTACTGTATACACATTATTTGCAGAAAATTCTCCTATTTGCGGTATTTTTCGTAGAGAAATATTCACAAATATACAGTATTGTATTTCCATATCAATTTCGTGACTAAATGCATTTTTTGTGATAAAACTATTAAAATATTCAGGTGTAAGTATTTTTAGAGGTTCTTTTTGTATTTTGAACTATCAAAATAAGCAGTTATAAGCAGTTTTAGAGGGGTTTTTAGTATTCGCGGATTTGAGCTATTCGCAGGAGGCAGTGGTAAGCATCCTTCGCAAATATGGGCCGTTGACCTACTTGTCATTGTTGATCATGTCATACATAAAACTAATGTGATTTTTATTTTTTATGACAGTTTAACCAAGATGGGTGTCTAGTTCAGTTGGTGTGATGCGAGAGGAAGAGAAAGAAGTTTAACATTCCACTGTGAACAGTATTAATACACTTTTCTTAGATGAAGGCAAGCCATGGTGTTGAACTGAGGAAGCATAAAAGATTAAGAAAGTTGTTTATTCTATTTTCAAAGTGTACAATGCAGAGTACATGTTCCATGATGGTCTGGAAGTGTTTGGGACATGCATTTGAGCAGGTACTGAGGGTGATGCTCAAACTATTAGATAAACTGGTCACGTTACCTCTTTTTCATTTGTAGTAGAGCCTCAGAATTACAATTCAACATTTCAGTAGTTAACTGGTCTGAAAAATAAGGTATCTGTAAAACTATTTTTCACTATCAGCAATTTGTCTACAAATACAAGAACTTCATGGAAAAAGACTTCAACACTGCTTAAAGATGTTGGTGTGGGACAAGATCCCATGTATCTCAACTAAGCATTCCTTGTACTATACTGCACTCTTAATGCGTGTCATCTGCTTGCTGTGCCGTCATCAGATCTTTGCTTGGTTTCCTGACTGATCCTTTATTCATTGCCTTCTGGTTAGCGATCTTGTCATGTGACCACATTGTGGCCACATCTAGCCAAGCACAAACATTGCCATTGATGCGGAGGGTAGAGGAGCCTCTCAACAAGGTAGAAAGTGGCTAGGCTGGGTAATTTTTATGTAGTGATGATGCAGACAATGAGCATAAAAAGAACAAAACATCTTTAATTCAGCCAAAGGCGTCAGGCTTGATTTATGCCACTAAGAGGGTGCACTAGACAAATTTTCTCTATGAAGTGACAGTCCTGGAGAATGCAAGAGATGAGGATACCAGAGGTAAGAGAATGATTGGAATGGTGAGACATAATCTGGAATTGGCACTGCTCAGCAAGAACTGCCCGATGAAAAAATATTGCAAAGCAAACCGTACTAGATGCTGTTGGGGGACTTCAAAGGGATCAAGACTTGGCTTTGAGTTCACTGGCTCTAAGACATTTTTTTTACTATGGTGGTGACAGGGTCGACGAAGACAGTGTCAATGCTTGTGGGAGGAGAACAAAGGAGACCATGTGTTGTTAGAGGCATGCAGCCTAAGGGAACTTCATGTGTTCTCATCATAGAAGACTTATAATAGTATTAAAGAATTACTATACAATGACCTCAGACATGAATACAGAAACCTCATTGATCAACAACAATTATAGAGTGGATTTCAGGTAAGAGTAGACATACCAGGCCTCCAAAGTAAGGATAGGCCACCAAGTCCTAGCAAAACTCCTCTGCCTCCTCCTCCAGCACCACAGCTTGGGATTCGAAAAACAGTATTGCCTGCAGAATCCACATCTGTTGTTGACCATGGAATAGTGCTATTCAAGCTTTGATCAAAGTTTGTTTAGCCACCATTGTACATCACAGCATTTTTATAGTACACCCCACATCTCTTTAATAAAGTTAAGAATGATTTGAATACTGAATTTATCTTGCATATTCTATATGTAAGTGTGAATGGTTAATTTCTGGGAGAAAAGCTTTTTTCAGTACTCAGCTAATTGGTAAAGCTCTTAACTGAATGTTTGTTAGGATGGGAACAGGGTTTAGTATGTATTTGAAAGGTATGTTATGGTGATTTAATATATCAATATTTAGGCCATGGGTCTAAATGATTGTTAAATATCAAATAGATATCTTAAAGTGACTATAAATGGTAGGTTATTTTAGGTTCGTTGCCATGAAAGGAGTTACATTTCACTCGGTGCATTGTAGGCATTACTTAAGGTTCTTTGCAGCGTCCCTTCGGCCCCTTAGCTGCAACCCCTTTCATTCCTTATGGTATACGTCTGTTCATATTCTCTTTCTGCTATCTTTCTTTCCACCCTTCCCTAACAATTGTTTCATAGTGCAACTGCGAGGTTTTCCTCCTGTTACATCTTCAAAACCTTTTACTACAGTTTTCCTTTGGCTTAAATTCCATATTTTATCTAACTACAGTAGCTGCTGAGAAAAATGAGGTTCTTGTTCTTACTTAATAAATTTTGTATGGGGTTCTGCAACACAAGTAGGAAGAATAATGTTATAATTCTAGCTAAGACTGTTTACAGAAAATGCTGATCGTTTAAATGCTACAAGCCGCCTCAGCAATTTCCTACCTATATTTGAAAATATTTATTCTCTCTCTCTCTCTCTTAGTGTTACTAGATAAGACAGTTTCTTAAAAATACATTATCTCCCTCTCATTTGCATATTGATCTGTTAATTGGTCATTTGTAATGTTGCAATTACTTGCAAAGGCAAAAAAGAAAGGGTCTTAAATCGGGGACAATTAATGGAGGGTTCTCACGTGACGTCAGAGAGGCGGGTTTCGTAAATCAAGAGTGCTAATTTGGTTGTCTCATAATGTTGGCTTCTTTGCGTCTACCCTGCAGCTATATTCGATGTTAAAAAAATTGCATAAAAAACTTAAGTGCTTTGTCGTGTGGTAAAAAGGAAAGGGTTTGTGTTCCACACATGAGTGATTCAATCTTAGAATTAACTTAATACGTTGGCAGTCCTAAAGAGACAGCCAGAAATGGCTACAAAGGCTGGTGTAGCTTCTTCGGCCTAAGTAATTGTTCATAAGTTGTAAAGAAATGTTTTGTTTTCTTTCTTCTCTCACTGACTGAGGCAACGGGAGACGTTAAATGTCTTTTAATGTATAGTTACGCTGTACCATTAACGAACGGAATTACGGGATAGCCATCTATAATTCAGTGATTCCCGACAAAAGGCTGATCATCCAGAGGTCGGCAGGTTTTAGATTACAGATCTAACCCAAGCCAAAATGAGACCCGCGCTTTCCTTAGATGCGATGCTCAGGGCCCGATGATATACAGCTCTTGCGGCTTCGCTAAAGACGATTAGCGACCATTACTTTCGCACAGTCTAGTTTACAGAGCGAAATCTAATTAAAAATTGCTTGTAAATTGCTCGCCAAAACAATATGATTAGCGAATATCTTCGGTGAGTTCACAAGAATCATTACAACATACGCGCACCTTCATCATCTCTCTAGTACCAAGTCAGCGTCCGCGGCAGTTCTTTTGGGGGCGGTTAGGGGTTAAAAAACGTAGATGGGAAGCGCATAATATGCAGCTACTCTCTACTTAATGTGATATCATTAAGTAATCGTCTGGGATGAAAACGAACCCGCCATATCAAGCAACTAGCATTATTCAAAGTAATACTCATTACTGGGTAACAATTTTCGTAATACGACAAACAGGGAGACTTTGTAAATGCCATCTGGGGACTAACTGATAAACTACTGGCTGTGAGATGTTGCATATGGATATTCAATGATAATAGGATGAGATGAATATTGCTTATCGGTTAAATTTGTTAATTTAACACATTTAACCTGGGACTCGTGATTATTCTCAAAGACGGATAATTATTATGTGCACTTTATCCACACACACACACAACACACACACACACACACACACACACACACAACCAAAGTGTTCTGTATGTGAGACGCCAGGGGGCCTTGGTGGTCCCTGTGTATGTTGCTGATTGAACTAGTCAGATAATTCTTGAATTACGATGCCTATAATAGTCTTGCCGTAAGCATTCGGTATATCGGAAATTGCAGGGCATTTCTTCCTCGATATATTTTGGAGGTAACTGATCGCCAAGTAATTACAGAAATCCAAGTAGCCACATTTTCACTCATTTCTTATATAAACAGTATAAATAATTCGTATTAGAATGCTTTAACTTTCGAAAAGCATTGGGCTTATATGTCTCATTATACCTTATCTAGTTTTCTTTCATGGAATGGATGAGTTGGGGGAGGGAAAGAGGCCATTGGCGTTACGTCGTTATATACTTAAATCCAGTTTGGTAAGGACAATAATAAAGTTCGGTTATGACGTCATTGACCGTAGATGACGTCAATTAATGCATTGTAGCGTTATTGTTTATTCTCATTCTAGGTAAGGTCAAGTACAAACGATTATGACATAATCGTTCACCCACTGTTTATTCAAGGTCGGTCAAGTTTCACAATGGCGCCATCGCTAATCCTCCTG
>NC_089786.1:11295000-11315000 GCF_040412425.1 Macrobrachium rosenbergii | reverse complement strand
TTTTTTCTTGCCTTTGTCCGCTCGGTAATGATTTTGCAAGTTGCGTGGTTCTTTGTTTATGTCTCGAATCGACTTTTGGTTCTTGCGCGATAGTTTTTTTCTTATTATGAGTGCCTGGGTCTATAAAGTGTTTATGAATTAGTATGTACAGTGTGTATTTAATTATTTATTTATTGTGCTGGTAGGTTGTGGTGATTACGAATGTTACGGCAGGTTATCAAAATCTCAAAAGAATATTATAGGATTCTGATTATTGGTCAAGGGGAAATTGCCTCTATAAGAGTTTACCGATACGCAAATCTGTCCGTAGTGTCTGGAGACGTCTTTATATTCAGTCTTCTAGGCTCCAAACCTGGATTTAAAAAAAGAATGGTTGAGTGTGGGACTGACGGCCCTGCCTTATGAAAATGAAATGTGTGACTTGTAACAGCCATTATTAGTCCGGTTAACTGGCAGTTGGTGATTTTGAAACCCAAATGTCAACAGAGTAAGAGAATACAGAGACCAGTGGGAAGTTCAGGATGATGTCCATATCTCGCACAGGTCAGAACAGAGCACGGAACAAAGAATTGGGTGGCTTGGCCCTGAAGGGAGCGAAAGACCCACCCTGGGAAGAAGGGAAGTCTATAGAACTATGGGGAAGTGGAATTGGGAAGAGTTCCAAATCATTGGTTTGTAGAAACATGGTTGTGGAACTTGGGTTATGTGGTAGCCCTCCATCCATGCAATGAAGGTCCCTAATGTTTGCTAATTGTACCAATTGAGAGGCATTTGAGCCTTCCATTATATCAAATATAGGTCCATAAATCTCGAAAATAGTCAACTTCTGATCTGAGAGTTTAGTGAGAGTCTAAGCCTTGCTTCCAAATAGTTATTATTCTTGTAATGCTGTTACAGACTTTGCAGTCGGTACATCTGGGTATTCTTCTCATTTAATTGGAAACACTGTGTTTGTCCCATTTTACCTTGTTTGTGGATAGCGACTTTCTTCTTTAATATTTAAAGTTTTTTTCTCCCATATTTCCAAAATTCTCTTTTAAAATTTCTTGCTTTTTTTTTTTCTCGATACCTTCACTATCATTTGTTTTTATTGCTTTAATTGCAGCCCCACTCTTGACTGCGTCTCCCAAAATTTAAATGGATGGCAAAAGGATTCAGTTGCTCAGTATAGACGGTCCTGGCTGTGACATCATCAAGTGTAAAAGCCAAGATTTTGACGTCACCATCTCTTAACCGGACACCATCTTGTACTTAGCCCGTGCATCCTTTTGCGTCTGTGAACAAATTTATCATTTATGTCTGTTCTTTTAAAAAGTCTTCTAATTTCATTTGTCACTAACGCAGACAACGCAGTTGAAGGGTTATGTGTTTACACACGTGTTCCGGAGAGAGAGAGAGAGTGTGTGTGTGTGTGTGTGTACATAATAGTTGGGTATCTTAAGAACGGTTGGACGGGTCTTGATGGTCCTGTCGAATTGGTTGATTTTTGGGAGATGTGCACATAGTTGACTACTTGTTGCTAAAAGAAGTATCTCACCATTATCATAATAAATAAGGATGTCTGTCTTTCCAAGCGCCTCTGAACAGGATACATTTTTGTAGTGACATTTTCTTAGGAATAAATTTTGATGACAAGCACAGAGTTTGACTTTGAAATGTCAAGGGGCAGTGTTCATAAGTATCGGTTACCTACCTGTGTATGCGTAGAACTAAAGGCAGGGGAAGGACCTACTTCGAAATGTAAATATTGCATAGCACTCGTGTTGGCCGATATATTAGTGTCATATTTTATACTTTGTTTACGGTGAGGGGCGTTGTAAGTCTCGTTTATTTATGCATTTTTTTTTTTTTATCGACTTCGGAAAGTTGTAAATGCCGCTAGTAAGTATGCTGGATACCCCCATGTTATCCATAATGTTGGCAAATTATGTTCCAATTTAAAGATCTTAAAACAAAGGGTAGGTGAAAGTGTTATTTTCATGAGAAAAGGACCCGTTAAAAATTAGGTGCATAACATTTTGAAAAGCAGTTTCATAATAATCATGGCTATGAAAAAACCATAATCCAAATAGCACGAAGAGTTTTATTGCATACAATTCTGGCAAAAGATTTATGAGGAATTTTTTTTTAGATCACATCTCTGTTGCTAAGACAATTACATTTTTTAAAATTTATCTTACGGGCTGTGCATAGAAGCAAGACTTGCACAGATATAAAGCAGGGTTAATATTGTAACAGCAGCTGATTTCTTTATATGTTTTCATTCTCTTGCCGAATGTTATCAACACTCCTTACGGAACTCCTTTGGCGTTCCGTGTTGTTACAAGGATTAAAAAAAAAAGATGAAACCGCAATTAGCTTTTTCTGCCGTATTAGTAGAAGTAACTTTAATACTAAATAATTTTTATTATTATCTTGAGTAGCAATAGTAGAGTGAAATACTTAGACACAATAAAAGATTTCGAGTAAAAGATGGTTGCCTGTGGTGTTTGAGAAGAGAGCTTGAGCGCACACCATGAGGGGTATTACTGCTAGATGGAGCCAGAGTAGTAGCAGTAGCAGTAGTAGCAGCAGCAGCAGTATTAGTAGTAGTATTAGTTGTAGTATCATCCCAGGAAAAATCCATTCGCTTAACAACAAATATTTGCATACTTTTTTTATTATTAATAATGAGAGATTATATTAAATACTACGTTGCTTATTTATGGATAAATATAAAACGACGGAACTGCCAGTCATCAGAAATTCAACTCCTTTCCTTGCTATATTTGTCTGTGTCCACGCGGCGTCGACTACAACGGTGCTGTGACGTCAGTCATGTCAAATCTATCAATTAGTTATTTCATCAAGCAGTTGCTTCAGGAGATTTATACACAATCAACTCTGAATTTAAAATGTCCTTTTGAGAATCTCAATCATGACTATTAATATGCTCATGTTCATGGCTAATTTTCGAAGGTATTATTATTATTATTATTATTATTATTATTATTATTATTATTATTATTATTATTGAAGTTAAGAGAGAAAAAGAGAAAGGGGAATCATAGAAAATAACGTGGAAATTGCACGCAAAGAAAAGTTTTAAAAGAAAAGTTTTAATATTAATGATTCTCTTGTGTATATATATATATATATATATATATATTATATATATATATATATATATATATATATATATATATATATATATATATGTATATTATATATAAATATATGAGAGAGAGAGAGAGCGCCGTAACCCAGTTTGAAATCACTGGAGCAACTCAGACTAACATGGTTGTAATTAACGATTTTAATGGCAATCACGCATAACGTCATTGCGAGAGGATTACTGTCATCTGGATTTGAATCGTCTGGCGTCATGCCATCTGGCTTCGCGGATAGCCAGAATTTGGTCCACGTACGCTGGAACGGTTATTTATAAGCCGGCGACCGTGTTATTATTGTTATTATTATTATTATTATTATTATTATTATTTTAGTGTTAATATATTATTATTATTATTATTATTATTATTATTATTATTATTATTATCTTAAGACTGACAGTTATCTGCGATCAGATTCTCTCTAATTGCATACTCCCCTTGAAAGTGATCTTAAGAAGTTGCAGGTGATGAACTTCTTAGTAAGTTATGGTATGTGACTCTCTCTCTCTCTCTCTCTCTCTCTCTCTCTCTCTCTCTCTCTCTCTCTCTCTCTCTAATTGCCTTTAATGAGAGAGTGAGGACAAAGAGAGAGGAGAGAGGTATGACAAGGACCTGGGAACCCAAGCGGAACAAATCACTAATAAAGCCGGGGATATTTGTTTGGCTTCCCACAGCCTCTCGTGTGGAAATTAATTGGTAGCTTCATATATATATATATATATATATATATATATATATATATATATATATATATATATATATATACATACATACACGTATATATTATATATATATTATAAATGTATGAATGTGTATGTAATTGACAGTTATATTGAAGGTCTTAGCTTAATCTTTTGTATGATTGCAATTAAATTAAGATATACATACACACACACACACACACACACACACATATATATATATATATATATATATATATATATATATATATATATACATATATTATATTTTAATTTTTATCTGTTTGCTCTCTCCTTCCTACGCTATATAATGTGGGAGAAAAATAGAAACGATTGAATTCATACAAGAGAGAAAGGATAAGTCACAGAATAGGTGAATCAAGAAAGGTAACAGGTTGCATGCAAGAGATTTGCATGTTACCCATTAAAGGATAATTTAGAACGTATGAAGGTATTGTATAGACAAGTCTCCTTTATGGTAGAGAAGTGTAGATGTTCATTGGAAATAAACCCCTTAGAAAGATGCAGATTTGAACTATTTGTTCTACCTCTCAAATTAATTTTGTACTTATCTTCGTAAAATCGTTTGTGCAATTGTTGTTTTTCCCCTTAGGGGGCTGGTGCCGTCAGTGCACCTCATGCGGTGCACTGTAGGCATTACCTATGGTTCTTTGCGGCGTGCCTTCGGCCCCTAGCTGCAACCCCTCTCGTTCCTTTTATTGTATCTCATTTCATATTCTCCTTCTTCCATCTTACTTTCCACCCTCTCCTAACAGTTGATTCATAGTGCAACTGCGGGGTTTCCTCCCGTTACACCTTTCAAACTTTTTATTGTCAATTTCCATTACAGCGTAGAATGACCTCATAGTTCCCAGTGCTTGGCCTTTGGCCTAAATTCTATATTCAGTTCAGTTCAGTTCAATTGTTGTTTCTGGGCTTCTGCCGGGACAGATGTGGAACCGCTTGTCTTTCTTCAGCACGTCCACGTATGCGTTAGTTTTTCCTTCATGGGGAGACCTTTTTTAGTCTCTGACTGAGAATAGTCTTTCATAGATCAGCTGCCTTCCTTGGGTATCTGATGTAGACGCTTATTGCAAACTTTAAGCGTTTCTCCCCCGTAGGCGGGTAGTGCCGTAAGTGCACCTCACGTGATGCACTGTAGGCATTACTGAAGGGTCTTTTCAGCGTCCCTACGGCCCGTAGCTGCAACCTCTCTCATTTCTTGTACTGTACCTCCGTTCGCATTATCTCTCATCCATCTGACTTTCCACCCTCTCTGAAAATTGTTTCCTAGTGCAACTGCGAGGTTTTTCCTGTTACAACTTTCAAACCTTCTTACTGTCAGTTTCCCTCATAGGTCCTAGCGCTTGGGCTTTGGCCTAAATTCTATATTCTATTCTAAGCATTCCGCCATTTTCTGATAATCCTGTCATCTGACATCTTAACTCAGGAATGACATGGGTGGCCTTTTTTTTTTGTTTTTGTTTTTGTTTTAATCTCTTGAAGAGGTTAATTGTTTCCTTCATGGCCTTCGTCTGTTGACACCCCCAATACCGAGGCTTGAAAGAGCTGTCATTGGTAAAACAAATTGTAAGCTCAATTTTACGCTCAATTGAGCCGGGAGTTTTTAGAAGGCTGTCGGCCGATCTCACGTACGGTAGGTCTACTACGTGCAAGTATCTCTGGCAGCTGACAGGCTTCACTCACCCAAGTTCTTGTAATAGATTGTCAAAAAATGATTGACTGGGTGAATTCTGCTCTCCTCCCGTATTAGATAATACCGTACGTTAGGATTAATACGGAATCTTCTTCAGCCAAGACTGATCTCACGTAGCTGAATTGTACGTGCAGACATCGTTGGAAGCTGACTCACTCCGCGCTCTTGTTCTTTCTCTCATTTTCCACGTGTTGCCGAATAAGGAAGAACTGACAATTAATCTGCATTGCTGAGGTATAACGTCTGTTGGGATTAAAGTCGGCGGCCTTAGTCACGTAGAGAGTTTTTGTCAGCGAGATGACCATTACTGTTGAAACGTGATTACATGATTTTTTTTTTCCCCGGACGGAACGCTCCAATGAGTGTGGTATTTAAAGGTCAAATTATATTTGCGAAATCTTGGTCATTTCATTTTCTGGCTTTATTTGGGATTTTATAAAATTCGGCGGATACCAATTGACGATCTTGTTCTTACACAGTACAGAGAGCATCAAGGATCCAGAGTCCCCTTCAGAGACCTGTCAAGGCTCACAAGGATAGAGAGGTTCCTGAGTTGCAATTCAAGGCGCTCGTGATGGCATGAGGCTGGCGTATCATTATTATTATTATTATTATTATTATTATTATTATTATTATTATTATTATTATTATTATTATTTTACCAGACCACTGAACTGATTGTCAGCTCTCACAGGGCTGGTCCGAAGGATTTGTTTTTATTTATATATATTTTTTTATATTTTGCCAATTACAATTTTTCAAAAACTTTATAATTGGATTAATTACAAATTTCGAAGTTGCTGACAAAATATCACTGATCGATTTATTTCCAAAACCTGATGTTCGTTGCTGATTATACTTCGGACACTCACACAATAAATGTTTAATTATTATCATTATTAAACTAAACCAAACAACTGCCATCTGTTTTATTCCACTCAGTTATGCGCATTCATTTTTTTTAATGAATAATAAGGTTTCCTAATGTATGTAAAGTGAAGATACCTTTGGCCGAATTTCGGGAAAGTACGTAACGTCCCTTGTGTCGGGGCTTGAATTTTCGGTCCTTTCTCTTATATTACTGTAATTTTTCACGGTATGGATATACTGGTCATAATAATAATAATAATAATAATTATATAATTCTTTATTTGCAGCTTGTAAAGTTGTTTATTGAATTTCAGTTTTAAAACGAATTGTCCAGTAAACATGTAATTGTGGCAGGGTTAATGGAGGTAGGCATTATCATTTTAATTTTTCTGTTATAATTGTTGTTATAATTCGTGTACTCATATTTGGATTTGGTCAGTTTTTGGACGGGTAACCCATAATAAATGTCAAGCAAGAACACATCCGTTTCACCGCCGTTCTTTCGACCTGTGAAGCCAAGCAATATTAAGTCTGGGTATAGTATTTGAATTGCCAGACGCTTTATGTAATGACCTGCTGTAACCCATTACTGAAATTTAGCGGCAGAGGGTCACATTGAGACCTTAAAAGAATGAATTAGTAGTACTGTGGCCTCATAACGTATACATAGGATCAGCTGATATCTGTGCCCTTAAATGTTTCATTAATCTCTCTCTCCCTTTTTTTTTTGTCTGTGATCTCTTTTGAATCCCTCGCATGCTGTAGGAGATGGAGCATTGGAGCGCATTTTCAAGACTCATGTAATAAAGGCTGGTTTTAAGAGGTTTTTAACCTTCCATTAGTAGGGGTACCTTTTTCTGTTTTCAAGAATTAGGTGGAACGAAACTAAAGACGTCGTTGAGTATTAGTGGAACTTAGGCTGTTTTTCATATTTTGATTTTCTGCTGTTTTTCATATTTTAATTTTCTGAGATTTTTTTTATAATACCTATCGGATTTTTTATGATATTTTGTGAAGATTTTTTATCACTACAAGGGATATATATACCATCTACGTGCCTTTGCCAATGATTAATTTTTATTCTCTGTCAATTGTTGTGCAAATTTTTTTCCCAGGCATTATAGCTTTCTATCTTTAAGGCGGGTTAAACCAGTCCTTGCGACGTCCTCCTCCTTTGATTGATTGTTAAATTGTACCTGGCCCAGGTCAGTGCATTAGGCTGCCCGCCCCTATCGGCCTCTAAAGTAAAAAAAGAAAAAGTGATAAATATTGCAGTCATTTTCCCAAGGCAAAGCTTCTTGGTGGCGGTCCCACGTTCCACGTCTTGTCGTCCTACTACGTTGTTTACCTAACCTCAGTGCAGTTTACTCTTGGCCATAGTCACGAATAGAGATGCCTGTATACAATATCTTTTGGAGAGTCTTGATCGGAGTCGCAAACGAGATTTATAAAGAGGGAGGAATTGCAAATAGAAAGGGGATCTTTCTCTGTAAGCAAGACGCCTTGAAATGTAGTTGAAAGCACGTTGCACAAATATAATATTCAATTCGTCAACCTTAGGGAGATTTCGTTTTTAATAAATGGCTTCATCTGGTCGCATTGCAAGTTTGGAGCTCATGACTTGCATATATCTCCTCTTGGTGGAGGGAGGGGTGAAATTCTCCCTCTCGTCTCGATAACTTCGTAAGCATGGAAGGGAGGTTGGGGCCGTCAGTGCACCTTCTAGCTTTTTTCTTCAGTATTGCTGTCCACCACCTCTAACTGTAACAAATATACAGCTGTGGGGTTTTCTGAAAGTACCCTAGTGCTTGGCTTGACAGCCTGAACTTCATCAATCAGTCAGTATACGTGTTTAGGCAGCTATGTGCTTGATTGTTAGTCGACTATTTTGAGTTGCTGCCAAGTTTCGAAACTTAAAAAATAATCGATGTGAGGAATCATTGTTCCATCAAAATGTTTATCATTGAATCACTCAATTGAATATGTCTGTTCATGGTGTGTGTGCAACTTCGTCGCCTTTCCAGGATTGGATTTTACTGTCCGTCTCTCAAACCATCTAACTAAACTAACGCCTTTGGCGCACACGCTTAGTCAGAGAGCGGCAGTTGCCAATGGCTAATTCAGTTCCCTTTTAGGCGGAACCACCTCCTTCAGGGGCAAAATAAATCAGGACAGCTAAAGAGTAGAGTCAGTGTAGCTTCTGCCGGAGTAGGTTTGGAATCCTCTTATGTTCATCTAATGCGTCCACAACTGCGGCTTTTCTTGCCGGTAGATCCCTAAGCCTCTGATTAAGTTGGAGTGAATAGTCGTCCACAAGGCAGAGGCGCTGCTCCCCACAGGGTTTTGATACAGTTTATGCTGATATCCAAGAACATATACTACGAGCTTGTTGGCACGCGCGCTACGCATATTGGAACCCGGAGCTGCTGTCTCCCCTACCCTCCCGATCCCCTACCTACCCCGCCCCCACCCTGGGCGGACAAACAGGCTTGCAGGAGGAGGGTAGATGTCTCCCCTACCCTCTCGTTCCCCTGCCTACCCCTCCCCCACCCGAGGCGGACAAACCGGTTCGCAGCGGGTGAGTGGCTGTGTCATGTCTCCCCTACTGTCACCTGGGGGAGGACAAACAAAATCCACTGGGATTTTATTATTACAGAATATTATTATAGTCGACGACATAATCCACACCCAGCGCGAGAAAATCTGTTCATCAGATGTTTATCAGCAAAGGTGTACAATTTGCTGCCAGTTTAGTTAATCCAAAGGAAAGGCAGCTTCCTTTTAGAATCGAGTAACATTAACTATCGCTTCTGCAAAGATCAAAATCTGTGTCCGAGTCAATTTTACTTTTTTTTTCCGGTGAACTGATATTCGAAAGCAATCTAGTGTGACTGCACGCTGAGTAAATCAGTTACCACCTTATTGTCGTGTTAAGAAGCTACTAGCTCTGAATCACTTCATTGCAATACCCTGATTTATTTTTAATTTCTTCGTAAAAGTGAATTTTCTTACGTCTGTACGTAACTGTGTTGATTTTGTTGCCCTGAGAAGTCACCATGAAAATGGGAGAAACTACGAGTTAAAAAATGTTTTTGAAAGGGCGAGTCTACAGTACTGCGTGGCCCCTGGGGGCGGGGGGACTCTGTTATACACTTAAAACCCAGTTGGGTTTATGGCATTGGTTTGTGGAAAATTCCGATAGTATTAATAAGAACCGTTACTGTTTATGCGCGTATATAGGCTATTATGTATGTATGTATGTATGTATTTATACATATACATTATATATATATTATTTATTTATTTATATATACACACATACCTATTGAACACCATGTTCTTTGGAAACTTGAATTTCAAGTCAATGGCCCATGTGGACTCGTTCCATTAGAATAGGGTCATCTTCTGAATAATAATAATAAAAAATATACATACACAAACGGTATAGACATGATTCCTTAAAAAGTCACTGTGCCTCTGTTTGAATACACCTGCAATTATGAACAGGACTGTTAGTCGACTGCCTCTGCTACAGCTAAGCAGTCGATAGGAAGAGAGAGAGAGAGAGGAAAAAAGAGGTTGGAACAACAACATAACTAAGTGTTGTAATGGGTATTCCGCAATTATTGTCAACTATATATTATGATATGACAGTATATCATTTGAGGGAATGGGGGAGGGGTAGGTGTTGAGGGGGAGGGGGAGGAGGCGTCTCGACGAGGCAATCCTCAACCAACGAGGGCGAAAGCATTCAAAATATAAATATTTCCTTTTTTTTTTTTTTGCTGAAGCGAATTCCTGGATGAACATCACACTCCACAGCAGTCTTTCTCCTCATGATTTTTACGACCAGAACTCTACAGGTCGCAATTTGAGTCTCTTTATGCGGCTGGCATATTCAAATTAGCTGATTGGGCGAGGGGCCGAGGGCGTAGTGAATTGACAGGGGGAAAAAAATACGGAGAGAAAGAGGAACAAGTATGATGATGGATTCGATTTGCCCTATATGCTTATTCTGCACGTAAACCTTCTGGCTTCCAGCTGTGCTCGTTAGAGAGAGAGAGAGAGAGAGAGAGAGAAGAGAGAGAGAGAGAGAGAGAGAGAGATGAGATTTTAAGGTTATTCAATGTCTGTAGCGTGTTTCAGTAATGGACGCAGGAGCTTATGTAACCGACAGCTTCTGGCAGTCGGTGGTGGTAACCATCCAAGGGTTGACCGAACCCAGTGTAAGTCATCGTATGTTATTCGAAATTAGTCTGGAGGAAGGTGAAATTTCATCTGAAATTCTCCTATGAATTTCAGTGTCTACGCTCTGCACAGTACGGTGATGGAATGCGGTTCACATTCCACATCAACCGGTAGGTTATATGACTAAATAACTATCGGATTGTACGGGTATAACTTCTTTCTTGCCATGCACATTGTACCTGCTTATTCATTTATTTATATATTGTCTTACTGTCAAGTTTTGGCATTCCCTTCATGCTTCTGTTTTCCTGTCTCACAATCTTTGTAAGTCGGGCCTCGCTTTTCTTCCCTCTTCCTGTTTTTTCGGGCCTGGGCTAGGAAAGGACGTTGGATTGTCCGTTCCGTCGGCCTTTTCATATAAAATAAATGAACACCAGTTAT
Source organism: Macrobrachium rosenbergii (assembly GCF_040412425.1). Taxonomy (NCBI): domain Eukaryota; kingdom Metazoa; phylum Arthropoda; class Malacostraca; order Decapoda; family Palaemonidae; genus Macrobrachium; species Macrobrachium rosenbergii. The sequence continues at coordinate 11,303,931 of NC_089786.1, read as the reverse complement.
TTTGTGTGGTGGTCAATATAATGGGCAATCAGATATCTTTATTTGGGCACGGTAAGCCGCCCCGTGGGGGGTAGTGTCGTCAGTTTTCCTCATGCGGTGCACTGTAGGCATTAGTTAAGGTTCTTTGCAGCGTGCCTTCGGCCCCTAGCTGCAACCCCTTTCATTCCTTTTACTGTACCTCCGTTCATATTCTTTCTTCCATCTTACTTTCCACCCTCTCCTTCGCAGTTTGCAATTGTGAGGTTTTCCTCCCGTTACACCTTTCAGACCTTTTAACTGTAAATTTCCGTTTTGGCGTTGAATGACCTCATAAGTCCCAGTGCTTGGCCTTCGGTTAAATTCCATAGTCTATTCTGTTCTATCCTCTTGTTAAGTACGGATTGCCTAAGGCAAGACAGTCACTAACGTAATGTTGTTGGTTTCACGGTCAAACTGCACAAAGAACTACGATTGCCTAATGTCATGTTCCCGAGTGCAACTTGCCGAAGAAAAGCCACTTCAATTAAGATTTCCATTAAATTAGGGAAATATTGGATAATGGAATTTCCTAATGTAACATTTGTAAAGGCCAGATTGCCCAACAAAGAATAGTCCCAGTAAGGAGACGACCATTCTCCCCGCCAGGCCAATCTAAGACGATAATTGTCCATTGTATGGGAAGTGTGTGCTTCGCGTCAGAAGCCGGTTTTTTATGGTCTTTGTTGATTATGCTACATGCCTGAGTGGTAAGTGGTCCTCCACTTACCACTCAGACATGTAGCACAATCAGCAAGATCTCTTGCTTCTCTGAAAGAGGGAGAGAAAAGGAATGGGGAATGAAATTGTATTTTGGGGAAAAGGGAATTTGACTAAGTTAGCTTTTTATTATTATAAGTTAACTTTTATTATTATTATTATTATTATTATTATTATTATTATTATTATTATTATTATTATTATTATTATTATTATTATTATTATTCAGAAGATGAACATATTCATATGGAACAAGCCCACCACAGTGGCCATTGACTTGAAATTCAAGCTTCCAAAGAATATGGTTGGTATTCATTCATAAAGAAGAAGCAGAAGGTGATGGGGAATACAGAAAGAGATCATTTATTCTAAAAACAGATCAATGAACAAATAAATAAATAAATAAATTTAAGTAAAATATTAAAATACAAGTTGAATTGTATTAGGGTAGCAGTGCACCGAATGTTTGCTTGAACTTCTGAATTTCCAATTGCACGACATCTTCTTGGAGGCTGTTCCACTGTCCAACGGTGTGAGGAATAAAGAACCGATGGAACGGAGAAGTTCTTCATCGAGGCACATTACTGCATATTGGCGCAACTGCTCAGCGAATCTAGTTGCTCTGGGCAGAAAAATGGGATCAGGGATCAATCGTGAATGTGGAAGATCTCTTAAATTACAACTCATGATGAAGAGACAAACAAGAGACCATTGTTGATGGTCCAAGTCATAACTGCTAATACTAAGGAAGAAGGATAAGAATGCTGTTTAAGGAAACGAGAATTACGATTTAAATGCCCTTCAAGCCAGGGGAATAAAAAGTAATTTTACGGAGGAGGAAGGTGGGATTTCAGCAAAATTTATTTTTTAGGGGAGTTGGGAATGAAGGAATGAAACAAGAAAGTATCTTAGGGCAGAAGGGAGTGGAAGAAGACTGCATTTCAGCCGGAGAGGGAGAAGGGACAAAGTAATGTATAGGAGAGTAAATGGAATGAGATGGTGGATTAGGGGGAGGTGGAGAGGAAAAAGAGAGCAATGCATGGGAAGAAGGAGAGGAACAAGATAATAATTTAGGGGAGAGATGGAGGGGAAATAAGACAGTAATTTATAGAAGTGATTGGAAAGCCATGATACTGTAAGGGAGAAGGGAACGATATAGATAGCATTTAAAAAAAGAGGAGATATGGCATTATAGCGAAAGGGGATAGACTAAGAAGACATTTTAGAAGGAAGGTGTGAAAATAAAGACAGGAGGAGGTAAGGCTTATCAAGAAAAGGGAATAGATTAAGAAGACCTTTTAGAAGGAAAGTGTGAATAGAATTTTAAGATATGTAAAGAAAAGATTGCACCGGTTGGCAGAAATAGCAGTCGAACTGTCAGATCAGCTATATCGAGAATAATCACTCGGTAATGAGCTCATTAGGGGATTATTTGTACTTAGAAACTGTTGATGAGTGTTTATTTTCATTTGTTTATTATCGTATTTATACTTATTTACATATTTTGCATTTACTTTTATTATTATTATTATTATTATTATTATTATTATTATTATTATTGGTGAAAAAATCCATATTGGTTTAAATATAAATATATATATGAAATATATATACAAACGAGAGCTTTCGAGAATCGAGCAGGTTCTCAAAAGCTCTCGTTTGTATGTATATTTCAAATATATATATTTACATTTACACCACTGTGGATTTCTTCACCACTTTAGTGACTCGTGCTATTATGAGATTATTAGTTTTCTGTCAAAGAAAACTATTGTGCCGGCTTTGTCCGTCCGCACTTTTTTCTGTCCGGCCTCAGATATTAAAAACTGCTGAGGCTAGAGGGCTGCAAATTGGTATGTTGATCATTCACCCGTCCGTCATCATACATACCAAACTGCAGCCCTCTAGCCTCAGTAGTCTTTATTTTATTTAAGGTTAAAGTTAGCCATAATCGTGCTTCTGGCAATGATACTAGACAGGCCACCACCCGGCCGTGGTTAAAATTTCACGGGCCGCGGCTCATACAGCATTATGCCGAGACCACTGAAAGCTAGATCTGTTTTCGGTGGCCTTGATTATATGCTGTAGCGGCTGTACAGAAAACTCGATTACGCCGAAGAAACTTCGGCGCATTTTTACTTATGGATTATTATTATTATTATTATTATTATTATTATTATTATTATTATTATTATTATTATTATTAAAGTACTGTAAGGGTTCAAGATTGGATTGAGATGTTTTGAAAACAAGCTGTGACCAGCGTTGGACACGGAGATCATTCGAGTGTGGTAGGGAGGGGCTGTAATGTTATTCGGTAAGTGCGATAGCATGCCACTGATGCATCGTAGTGTAACGATTACAAAAAAGAGAGATGGGGGAAAATAAAAAGAGTTGTTTGCAGCTGAGAAGGAGAGAGAGAGAGGGAGAGATAAGAAGAAAAGTAAGAAGCCATGGTTTAGTTTGCAAAAGAGAGAGAGAGAGAGAGAAAGCCATGGTTAAGGGTAGTTTGGAAACGAGAGAAAGAGAAAGCCATGGTTAAGGGTAGTTTGCAAACGAGAGAGAGAGAGAGAGAGAGAAGCCATGGTTAAGGGTAGTTTGCAAACGAGAGAGAGAGAGAGAGAAAAGCCATGGTTAAGGGTAGTTTGCAAACGGGAGAGAGAGAGAGAGAGAGAGAGAGAGAGAGAAGCCATGATTAGGGGTAGTTTGCAAAAGAGAGAGAAAGAGAAAAGCCATGGTTAGGGTAGTTTGCAAACGAGAGAGAGAGAAGAAAAGTAAGAAGCCATGGTTAAGTAGTTTGCAAAAGAGAGAGAGAGAAGCCACAATTAAGGGTAGTTTGAGAGAGAGAGAGAGAGAGAGAGAGAGAGAGAGAGAGGGAGAGAGAGAGAGAGAGAAACCATGGTTAAGGGTAGTTTGAGAAAAGAGAGAAGCTTCTTAAAATCTGAAGGGTGGGAGATGAAGGTGACCAATGGTCGATTGAAGAAATAAAGGGGTAAGAATAATTTGCAAATGAGAGAGAGAAGCCAAGCATTAAGAACACAGATCACGATCCTTGTTAACTGCATTTAAATGTTAATTACACCGTGTTTGCCTCGTTTGTTAGTTTTTCGTCTTGTTTGTGCATAAGGAAATTCTCTTTGTACAGTCTCGCTTCGGGAGACAGAAATGGAGAGCCTTCTTCTTCTTCTTCTTTTTCTTCTTCTTCTTCTTCTTCTTCTTTATTCATGGGTTGGGAATCTGGCTTGTGTCAAGTATCTAATATGTGTTGGTCTTCGGCTTGGCTTGGCAACCTTGGGCATGAAAAATGAGGGTCTTGATATTTTATCCAAATGTAAGCCAACAATATAGGGATATGATTGGTATTTTCTTATTTATTCGAACATCAGCTGGATACAAAAGATATTTATAGTATGTACATATATATATGTCACATTGTAATATGTATATATATATATATATATATATATATATATATATATATATATATATATATATATATATATATATATATATATATATACATACATATATACATATATATTCTTCATCTGAGAGGGTTGACACCAGAGAGTGTTACTCCCTGGTTCTGAAGAAGTCTTTTTGAGATAGAGTCATTAGTCCCATACCCTTCTCCATCCATATGTATATATACATACATACATATATATATATATATATATATATATATATATATATATATATATATACATACATACATATAATGTGTGTATTTTTGTGTGCTTATATTTGTCAATAAAAGCCACAGTTAGCAACAAAAATGTATTAGAATATAAAAGGAAACAAAAAAATAAAATCAAAGAAGAGATATTCAAGAAACATCCTGGCTGGATGTAAGCACCGTGGCCACTTTCACCAAGATTACCAAAATTGGGACAATCTGATTCCACCCAATGGCAATTTCGACGAGTCTCGTGTTCCCTTGAGGATAAGATAGACATCAGTATTGAGACTGAATAGTCTTATAAAAGAATAGAATTAGTTAAATAGACAAGTAAATAGAAGTACACAAATTAATAATAATGGTAGCAATAATTATAGTTTATTATTATTATTATTATTATTATTATTATTATTATTATTATTATTATTATTATTATTATTATGTTAATCATACTTTTTCATGATCATTGGCATTGATATAATAAAATCCGCAACTTAAAAGTTTTGTAAGCTTAAGACTTATAAGCGCCTGAAAAAAAAAAAAAAAAAAAAAATATATATATATATATATATATATATATATATATATATATATATATATATATATATATATATATATATATATATATATATATATTAAAGTATTTAACAGCAAAATCATCATCATTATTGTTATTTTTATACTATTGTTGTTATTTATACTATTATTTTATTGATATTTCTCTTTATCTACAGTAAATAAAGACGATGATCCACGTGTTTTATTCAGCATGATTGATTGTTTATTGTTTCATAAAGTTATCCATTGCCAAACGTAGTCCATGATATCATATTCAATTAAAAAACTAATTATACTCTAATAAGAAACAAGAAAAGCTGATATCTTCGCAGGACATAAATCCTAGGCAAGAATGCAAAGAAAAGACGTAAAACATAGGAACTTCGTGTGAGGTCCAGAAGACGAGGCATTATTGCGAATCAAGTAATGTTATTGGTTAAGGTTTATTAAAGATTATTCATGCATGCTGAAATATATCGGCCAAGTGTTGTAAAGGGCAGTCTCTATTACGTCAGATTACATTTTTTTGCGGCTCTGCAATTTGTTACGAGGCGTTCTGATTGGACATTTTGATATTTTCCTTTTTCTCAGCCACGGAGGAACTTTCTTCTCTCTCTCTCTCACAGACACACACACACACACACACACACACACACATATATATATATATATATATATATATATATATATATATATATATATATATATATATATATATATATATATATATATATATATATATATATATATATATATATATCAAATATAAGGAGCCCATAAAAACGCCAAAATGTGAAAAATAAAGGCCATATTTCAGAGACCAAACTGTCTCTCTTCGCAGGCAAATAGTGAATGAGAGAAAGTTTCAGAAAAGCGGTATTTATACCAGATGGTCCATACCGCTTTTCTGTAATTTTTTCTCATCCACTATTTGCCTGAGGAGAGAGACAGTTTGGTCTCTGAAATATAGCCTTCGTTGTCCACATTTTGGCATTTTTATGGGTTCTTATATTTGATGGAATTCTGTTTTAACAGAAAGTATTTCACAGTCATTTATATATATATATATATATATATATATATATATATATATATATATATATATATATATATAATATATATATAAAATATACTCTACCATTCTTCTGGGGTTTTACTGTAATTTCTGAAGACAGCCTACCATCTTAGAGTTGTTATTCATTCTAACGTTTAATATTTTATCATTGTTATTCATCGAAACTTTCGTTTCATAAGCTTCAGATTTTTGCATTTGTCACATCCACCCGCCTCCATTCCATTAGGTATTCTTAAGCGCCTTATGTGTAGTGCGATTGTTTTTGTCAGCGTCTTGTTTTTGCTTCTTTGTCATGTTTTTTTTTTTTTTGTAGAATCATGTATATGTGTCAGTTTGATTGTTAGCATTTTTATTTTTCATATTCATTAATCTAGTACCCTCTTAGGAGGCTAGTGCCGTCAGTGCACCTCATGCAGTGCACTGTAGGCATTACTTAAGGTTCTTTGCAGCGTGCCTTCGGCCCCTAGCTGCAACCCCTTTCGCTCCTTTTACTGTACCTCCTTCCATATTCTCTTTCTTCCATCTTGCATTCCACCATCTCCTAACAATTGATTCATAGTGCAGCTGCGAGGTTTTCCTCCTGTTACTCCTTTCAAACCTTCTGTCAGTTTCCGTTTCAGCGCTGAATGACCTCATAGGTCCCAGTGCTTGGTGTTTGGCCTAAATTCTGTATTCAGTTTAATTCAATCTAGTACGCTCACTTACATTACTCAGCATCCTTCCCAGCGTTATTAACATGTTAATTGCTAATTAACCTGGCAGGTATTCCTCTTCCTTCGTCTCTTTCCACGTTTCATCTGCTTCCTTGCACCCGAGGAATGTCTTGGTCCCTCTCCGCCTTGGCCAGGCTTCTGTATAGAGAGCTCAGTGCACTGGGAGGTTTAAAAATTACCCAGTTATATCTGTTTGCTCTGTGAATGTTCTTCTGAAGTCAGTTTCGTTTTTCTTTAAGCAGACCTCCATTGTAACCATTTTTATTAGTTAAAGGCATCTTGATCTTATTGGTGCCGGGCCACCTGGCCTAAATTTCGTACATTCATTGACAATCTTATTGTTTCGTGAAGACCTTAATTATAACTGTTGATTTGTAACTGCTCCCATGACTGTAATATTTTATAAATAGATTGACTTTGTTTGTTTGTTTGTTTGTGTGTTTGTTATCAGGGTAACGCAAATCTCTGTGTGCGTAATTTTAGTATTATTTGACCAAGGTTATCCTCTTCCCCGTAGGAGAGTAGTGCCGTCAGTGCACCTCATGCGGTGCAGTGTAGGCATTACTTAAGGTTCTTTGCAACGTCCTTTCGTTTCCTAGCTAAAACCCCTTTCATTCCTTTTACTGTACCTCCGTTCATATTCTTTTTCTTCCACCTTACTTAAAGTTACTTTCCATCCTCTCCTAACAACTGTTTCATAGTGCATCTGCGAGGTTTTCCTCCTGTTACACCTTTCAAACCTTACTCTATTTCCGGTTCAGCGCTGAATGACCTCATAGGTCCCAGAGCTTGGCCTTTGGCCTTAAAAAAAAACTGTATTCTAAGGTTAGCCTCGTGAGTACTGATTATTTTTGGGAGACATTGGAATGTAAGCTTGTCGAGAAGGAACCTTTAGTGGGTTGGATAGTTCAGGACTTCGATTATGGCCCACAGAAAAGCGGGATGTCGAGGAACAGCCTCCCAGAGGAAGTCGTGCGATTGGAACTTTAGAAGTTCAAGCGAAGATGCAATGCATTTCTACCCTAATGCTACTTTCCTAGCACTAATACATTTTTATCTATTTGTTAATTTTTTTTTCTTTTTTAATAAGTGTTTTCTTTCTTTGTGTATTTCCCTTTCTCTCCTCTTACTTCCTCCTAATGAACACCATAATCTTTGGAAGCTTGAATTTCAAGTCAGTGGCCCCTGTCGTTAAAGTTTCATGGGCCACGGTTCACACAGCATTATATCGAGACCACCGAAAGATAGATCTGCTTTTCAGTGGCCTTGATTATACCCTGTAGCGGCTGTACAGAAAACTCGATATTGCCCCGAAGAAACTTCAGAGCATTTTCACTTGCTTTTTTTACGTGCATGGACAAAGGAGACGGGAAACGCAACGTCCTCATCTAGCCCAGGCCCGAAGAAACCCACAAAAGAAAGGAAGGATAATAGGGTTTAGTTGCTCTGTTGTTTCTCATCTTATTGTAAACCACTGTCTTACAACGGCAGTCTATCTTACTTCGATCTCGTAGCTGTCAAATAATGAGCCAAGGATTTGATAATAATCTTTTTTTTGATCAAACAACTAATTGCCTTTTTTTTCAGCCAAATTATTATTTCAATTATTCTTGCAGGTAATGGCTACTCTGACGCCAGTCGTGACCAGTACCTCATGGATAAGGGAAGCGATTCCGGCCATGTCGACCAGTTTCTGCTGTTCAAGGTAAAAGAAAAGTTTCTTTCTCTTCCCCTCGTCTCTTTGTCTCGGTGCTGGCTTCATTTGTTGTAGGGTTCCCGGCTTTTTTTTTTTTTAGGACGTTGTTTTGTTATAGGGTAACAAAAGTCTTTCGGCTGTGCTTATATCTTGAGGCATTTTTTATCATTGCGTGGTTTAATTTTTCAAGGCTACAAAATCTATTTAAGATGTAAAAAAAATTTTTTTCCCATATTTTAAAACCGTTTTCTCTTAGTGCGTTGTTTGCTGTTTTTTTTTTTTTAAGTCTTCTAGATTTATGTGCTTATCTGAGAAGGGGTTTAAATATATTTTTTTAAAACCATCCTCATTTCTGTTCGAGATAGATAAAAGATTTCGGTTCTCTTTGCATATTGTGTTCGGCAATTTTTTTTATCCAAGGCGTGCAGTTTTTTAAGGCAGGATATTGTTGGAAGTAGAAAAACTTTCGATT
>NC_089786.1:11285000-11290000 GCF_040412425.1 Macrobrachium rosenbergii | reverse complement strand
CGTCTGAAGCCAATAACAGTATTCGAATCACAAATGTAATGAAACCTAGACCAGAAGTATTTATTTGCCCGCAAATCGTAAGTTACGAACAGCCGCCATCCTTCCGCGGGGCAGCGCGCTCTGAAAGACGAGTCTGCTAACGTCCCTTGATATTTCCCGAGTTCAACAATAAATTACAGGTGTCCGGGAGCAAATGATAATAAATTTAGGGCTTTGCGTATCTCTCGTCGTGTTCAGCGTTGTTTATATTGGTTAGGAGGAGAACGTCGTAAATACCTCGCAGAATGTGTTGTTGTATAAGGGAGATGCTCATTTGTTTTGCTCCCGAGTTTTATTGCGGTTGATAGATCAGTTAGCGGAATTGATGGGTATTGAGGTTTGTCGTTTGTCTTGGTGAACTTTCTTTTAGTACGTGATATTATATATATACATATATATATATATATATATATATATATATATATATATATATATATATATTATATATATATATACAATATATATATATATATATATATATATATATATATATATATATATTTATATGTATATTTCCTCGTTGGACGGGTCGATATCGTTCTCGACTAGCACTTTGCTGAGCCTGCGTTCGATTCTCCGGCCGGCCAATGAAGAATTAGAGGAATTTATTTCTGGTGATAGAAATTCATTTTTCGGTATAATGTGGTTCGGATTCCACAAGCTAAGGTCCCGTTGCTAGGTAACCAATTGGTTCTTAGCCACTTAAAATAGGTCTAATCCTTCAGGCCAGCCCTCTCTAGGAGAGCTGTTAATCAGCTCAGTGGTCTGTTAAATTAAGGTATACTATACTATATATATTATATATTATATATACATATATGTATATTATACAGTATACATTATATATATTATATTATAATATATATATATATATATATATATATATATAAATATATATATATATATATATATATATATATATATATATATATATATATATATATATATATATATATATAGAGAGAGAGAGAGAGAGAGAGAGAGAGAGAGAGAGAGAGAGAGTGCTATTCATGTACGTTACAATAAAAAGGCTGGATCTCTATCATGTTTTATCCATAAACCAGTTATCTGGGTAGATAATGTTGATAATTTTAAACAGAATTTTATTATTTATACATGTTTATTGATTTTATTTCGCGTTTTAATTATGTATTTTTATTATTCATTATATATATTATTTATTGTATGTATTATATATAAATACGAAAATCACATAAGCTGTACAATTTCTAGATTTCTGGTGGCAACATCTATCAGATTAATAGCAACCGCCTAATGAATTTTTACAGGCGATTTGAAACGTCCCCTCCCCACCCGCCTTTTCTTTGTTTAACAGAAATTACACGGTGTGACATTGCTTCTCCGTCATCTACGAAGCACATGTTAGGTTTCGTGTTCCCGCAGCTATGAAAATTTCAGGTTCTTGCTTTAGTTTTGGCAGGGGTTGTCCTATCTTAAGTTCCAAATCAGGCTGAATGAAGTCTTTTGGGATTTACCTGTCTTCCATTTCCTGCAGAGCATCCTGAAACTTTTGATGTGGGACACAGTTAGGTTATGGTTTTTACGGTTAGTTGTCTTCCCTACCCTCTAAAACATTGTGAAACGATGTGTCTTTATTTTGCAGCGTTGCTGTGATGTAAGTCCATTACTGCCATAATTAAGTGAACATAGGCAAAGGTTTATCCTTCATTTATAATCTTTCATCCACTTTCCTAGGTGCTACCATGTCGGTTCACTCGTCACCTGTCAGGTCTTGAATTGTCAAACACAATTAACGGTTTCAGTTTATTTATGTTTCGGGCCGATGACCAAACGGCGGTGATATTGAAAACAAAATACAAAATGCGGAAAAATATGTTCAGGAGCTCTGATGGGTGAGAGGTTCATCCTTCAATGTAGATGTGGATGAATTCCCGACTTCTTAACTAGAGGGAAAAAATACAAAACCTCGGTTCTGGAACATCCAAACGACAGTAACATCGCTGTTTGGTCACCAGCCTTCAAACTACCGTGATTTTGGGATAACTGGCAATTCCCTCTTTTTATTCCGACATTCCTGTACACTCGTTCGGTAGCAGTTTGTATTCGTCCTAACTCCCAGAATCCAGAGCTTTCTGTCTTTTCATCTCTTTTGCTCTCAGTAAAGAGAGTCCATGCTCATCAGCGGTCCATACATTTTTCCTCTTGGCACATGCAAAATTTTCCTGACCATCTGTGTTTTCCTCTAGGCAAGGAATGTTATTAATTTTATTTTTTCTGTTTTTTCTTTAATTACTTAGCCATGATTTGTATTTCGTCGGTGTGTGAGGATATGTAAGGCAAACTGAAGAAATGCTTGTTCATTTGTGTCGTTGCCGTGTGCCTTACTGAATATTGATTGTCACCTGAGGCATTTCAGGTTAGGTGAAATCGTATATTAGTAAAAGGATTCTCCATACATTTTTGAATAATTAAGTCTAGAAAATATAAATTTAGTTAACCTGCATTGTCTATGAAATATGAAGTTTTATTATTCAGAATTTGACAAAATATGAGCAAAAGTAAGGGATTAAAAACCCTCTCAGAGTTTTTCTTGTCAACAATAAAAATTAAGGAAAGCTGAAGTTGAACATCTAGGAAAACAAACGTTGTATAGTTTTTTCACGACATGGAGATTATAAACAGAGGAGAATGCAAAACACTAACCACAATAATGGTTCCGGCAGCAACAAGGAGATTAAAAAAACAAGTAAAAATTGCTCCGAAGTTTCTTCGGCGCAATCGAGTTTTCTGTACAGCCGCTACAGCGTATAACCACGGCCATCGAAAATAGATCCATCTTTCTGTGGTTTCGGTATAATGCTGTATGAGCCGCGGCCCCTGAAACTTTAACCACGGCCCGGTGGTGGCCTATCCTATATCGTTGTCAGACGCACGATCGTGGCTAACTTCAATATTAATAAAATAAAAACTGAGGCTACAGGGTTGCAGTCTGGTTTGTTTGATGATTGGAGGGTGGATGATCAAAATACCAATTTGCAGTCCTCTAGCCTCAGCAGTTTTTAAGATATGAGGGTGGACAGAATAAAGTGCGGACGACCAGACAAAGCCGGCACAATAGTTTTCTTATACAGAAAACTAAAAAAGTAGTATCAAAAACAACAAATATAAAAGCGATCGCAAATTTACCCCGGTAACAGCAGGTAAGATCAAGTAAAGGAAACTTGAAGCAAAAACTGAACTGTTCAAAATTTTATCCCAACAACAGCGAAGTTACCCATCTCAGACAGTGAAACCTTTGGGCTAAACTTCTATAAGCCGCGAGTTTCAGTGTTCTTCCTTTGCCTTCTTGCCGTCGACAGAGAAGAAGAAGAAGAAGAAGAAGAAATGAAATCACAACGCAACACGATACCCGACCCACAAAAACTCGGAAGAATCAAGTACCCAGCGAGGATTATGGAAATGCCCAGGTAGAGGAGCCGATACCCTGATAAATTGGCAGTGTCCCAGGCGGACGAACATTACCGGTAACGAGTTCTGGAAAATGATGATGATGATGATAGGCCAGGCTCCCCGCTGATTATATTGGGTTGATGTGGTTTACTGCAATGGCTACGTGTCTCGTCCCGTAATCAGATAATTTTTACGTTGGGGCTGATTCCAGATTTGCGTTCCTGGAGACAGTTTTTTTTTTTTAGTCGAGTTTGTTTCTGGCAGACTGCTGCTTTCTTGCAGTTCATCGTTTGGATCCTGCTTGAACCTCTTCTTTCTACATTTGAGAGTATTTGATCTTGATACTTTGTTGTATCTGCAATTCCGCTGTTTGGATGTAATTTCAGGGTACTACTTCGTTGTTTGAGTCTTCTAATTCGGTCTTTGGAGACTGTTTGAGTCACGTGGTTCTTGGCTTGGCTTGATTTTTGAGTCTACTAAATGATGTTAAGAAACTACAAGAGTCAATTGGTTCGTTGTTTTGGAGGAAATTTTAGCCAGCTGGTTCGTTGCTTTGGAGGAAATGTATGTCAACTGGTTCGTTGTTTTGGAGGAAATTCGAGTCAACTGGTTCGTTGTTTTGGAGGAAATTTGAGTCAGGTGGTTCGTTGTTTTGGAGGAAATTTAAGTCAAAGGGTTCGTTGTTTTGGAGGAAATTTGAGTCAACTGGTTCGTTGTTTTGGAGGAAATTCGAGTCAAGTGGTTGGTTGTTTTGGAGGAAATTCAAGTTAAGTGGTTCGTTGTTTTGGAGGAAATTTGAGTCAAGTGGTTCGTTGTTTTGTAGGAAATTCGAGTCAAGTGGTTCGTTGTTTTGGAGGAAATTCGAGTCAAGTGGTTCGTCCTATTGGAGGAAATTTGAGTCACGTGGTTGGTTGTTTTGGAGGAAATTTGGGTCAAGTGGTTCGTTGTTTTGGAGGAAATTCGAGTCACTTGGTTCGTTGTTTTGGAGGAAATTCGAGTCAAGTGGTTCGTTGTTTTGGAGACTATTCAGGTCATCTAGTGTGGCGACTGTTTGAGACTTCTATTTTAGTCTTAGAAGACTATTTGAGTCATGTTATTGTTTGCCCACTCGATTTTTTAGTATGCTAATCGATGTCAAGGGACTATTTCAGTCAAGTAGTTCGTTGTGTTGGAGACTGTTTGAGTTTTCTACTTCTGTATTTGGTTACTTTTCAAGGCCAGTGGCTCATTGTTTAGGAGACTAATTGAGTTTACTAATCACCGTTCAGAGAATTTTCAGTCAACTGGTTCGTTGGTTTGTAGACTAATTGAATCTTCTAGTTCGGTAATTGTTGACTATTTGAGTTATATAGTTCGTTGTTTTGGCAGAACTTCTCTGAGACTACGAATTCTGTTTGGACACTATTTCGGTCTAATGCTGAGCCTCATGGAGATTATTTGAATTAAGTGATTCTATGTGCAGTGGCGTCATTTCAGATTTTTCGGGGTTGGATGGGTGGGTAAAAGTTTAGAACTCATGGTTTGGGAGG
>NC_089786.1:11275000-11280000 GCF_040412425.1 Macrobrachium rosenbergii | reverse complement strand
ACAAGTTTCATTTCGGTTACTTGAAAGCCTTATTTAAGTGAGAAAAGCTGCGTAGTCATTCATAAGTAGTAGTGGTTCTCCATAAATCATAAATGTTATACTATAGTTACTCGAGAATATTGATTGAATAACAAAAATCCTTAGGCGTTCATTGGTAAGGATGACTCTGAATAAAAGCTTTCAGTTATTGTTATTGAGGAAACCTCCTTTTGAACTAATAAGTTCAAAACTAATAATGGTTCTGAATCAAGGCTATATTATAGGTACTTAAAATCCGTATTTGTTAACTGATAAATACAACCATTTGTTCAGTGGTACTGATGGAAATTCCTGATCTTTTTATTTTTGTAAATAATAATTGAAATATATCTCGATTTTGTGATATGAATCTCATCAGGATATGTCAAGATGAATACAGGCTCTTGGCACAAACGTTATATATTTCGCTCCGTCTTCGTTGGTTGGGCAGTAGTCCAAAGGTCCGCAGCTGCCTCTTAGCCCCTTTCACTCCTCGCCGCTCTTACTGGCCGCTTATGGGCAAGGACCCTTGGTGGCATAAGGCCGGCTTAATCTAAACCACCCCTATATGTCGTGTATGCTGATGTCATAGGAATTTAAAACAGACTTAGCATTAAGTGCAGAGAGAGAGAGAGAGAGAGAGAGAGAGAGAGAGAGAGAGAGAGAGAAAGAGAGAGAGAGAGAGAGAGAGAGTCCCAAAGGGAATGAGGCTCGCATCAGTATAGCCTTTAGTTCTTCGATAACAAATGGGATATTAAAAGCTTTGCCATATGAACTCGGTGCTGTTAAGCAATCTTGAAATTGTCAGAACGACTTTAGAAAGTAAAATAGAGAAAATTGCTAACTTCCACTGAGTTACCCTCAAGAGCGTTAGCCCTTTGAATGGTAATGTGCTTTCACCATATGGGTTTTTTCCGGTTTTTGGTGAGGTGGCACCAGAAAGGTAGAGAGCCTTCCGGTTCTCAGCTTCCGTAGAGGGGTAGCGCCATCAGTGCGCCTCAAGGGGTGCACTGTAGGCATTACTAAAGGTTCTTTGCAGCGTCCCCTCGGCCCCTAGCTGCAACTCCCTTCTTTCCTTTTACTCCACCTCCATTCATATTATCTTTCTTGATATCCGGCCTCTCCTAAAAATTATTTCATAGTGTAACTGCGAGGTTTTCCTCCAGTTACACCTTTCAAACCTACCTATTCTCAATTTCCTTTCAAGCGCTGAATGACCTCATAGGTCCCAGTGCTTGCCCTTCGGCCTAAACTCTATATCCCATTCCATTCCATTCCGGTTCTCAGCAAGTCTTTTAGAGATGAGGTTGCTAGCCCCATGACGTTGTCTTTTTTTTTTTAGAAATTCCAGGTTCCACTGGAATTACTCACTTCTGAATCGACTAGTGGCATAGGCCGGCTGCAAACCACGGATTTTACAGTTACGATTCGAGTGTCTTGCCACTGAGGTACGAAAGCCACTAATAGTGGTATTGATAACAGAAATTGTAATTTCTTATATTATAATAGGCACTATAATGGAATATTTAATTTACATTTATATGTTGTCCGTATATATATTAAAATCCACGTAGAGAATGTTCATGACTGTGCAACTCTCACTATCATCCTCAAAAGAGTATTTTGAATTGATTCGATTTGTTGTAAGTTTTGCTCTTCAGTAATGATTATGATACAGTAGTTCTCTCTCCAAATCCATCAGACAGTTATGCTTCAAAATTATCGGTGTCGCGAGTGGTGTTCTTTCTTTTGAAACCGGTCTTGACTGGAGGGAATTCATAAATCGTAATGCAAAACTTGAACAAATTTCCCGCATCATACTCGAATCGTACTGGAATCATACGGCGGCTAGTGGAAAGCGTTCGGGTCACGGGATCCGTAAGCGTTTGTTTAATTTCAAAAGATGATTAGGCATCTCTTGGCTGCTTTGTCTTGTCTTTTTGTCTTATTTTGGAGCTTAACATCTGAGGTGATTATTGTTACAGCAACAAAATTGAAAATGATAGTAAAAAGTCCATCCGTTAGCTTCAGATTTTGTAATGAACTTTGCATCCCTCTACAAACACAAGTTTTATTTTTAAAAATTATTTTTTCGGAAATATAGGCATATCCACCCGAGCTGAATCCACTTGTGCCGGTTTCAGGCTCATTCATACCTTGATTCTATGGCAGAGCCATAAATACACTTCTGCATTTCTTGTTTCACGAAAATCTGAGTATCTGTTGTCTTGGAGACTTGATATATGCCAATTTGCAAGTTAATATTGAAATTATAAGTGTACCATATACTGAAGTTCCTTCTTCCTTGTACATTTTTCTTTTGTTGTTTCGATATTTTGGTATCTTGTGAAGATATCGAGTTTTAATGAGGTCAGTAAATCGCTGGATGAATGACCATGATTTTAGTAACTGATGGAAAATAAGGTGACGAGATTTTTATACCGCCGTTTCATGTTTTTTTATATATTATCTCTGTTCCTAATAATTTGGAATGAGATTTTTTCTCATAATGTTTAAAAAGACGTATAGTGAATTATATCGTAAGCTCTTGTATTCACTTGCGCGCGCGCACACACACACACACAAATATATATATATATATATATATATATATATATATATATATATATATATATATATATATATATGTGTGTGTGTGTTTATATACATACACACATACACGAACACTACCAGTAGTTAGTAGGTTCGTCACAAAGGCTTCTTATTTCATATTGAGCATTATAGATGATCCATTTTTATATATATAAAAAAGGTCTTATTAAACAGAAGAAGCCAGAGAAATGAGAAGGACCATTCCCTTTTTCAATTCCGCAAAAGCGTCACTATATATACACTAATGTGAAAGGAAGAAAGATTGGCCTGAGCAGTCGACGACCTTAAAGGAGGAGGAGGAGGAGGAGGAGCAGAAGAGGGAGACATCGAACCAAAATAATTTGACTGTGAACATCGTTCCTGACCTCTGACCCCGAGGAACTAAATCTTGAATATCTGATTCCATTATGTTTGCTCTCTGGTCCTCCCAAAATGAAAGTGTCGGGATGACACCCTCGCCGCGAAGGAGCCAGTCCCTTTTTGGAGGGCTTGTTGAGACCCGTTTTGGGCTGTTATCATGCCTGTAGTAATTGGGGAGAAGAGGAGGGGCTTGTTCGGTGCGTGGAGAGTTTTTGTTGCGGAATATTTTGAGAGTGCTTTTTAGGGATCTAGGTCGTTTGTTATGCTGGAATTTTTGTAACTTAAGTTTTTTGGGTAGTTCCTTAGATATACATATTAACTTCAGTTTTTTTAAGTAATTCCTTACATATACTTATTAAAAATTCCTGTTTTTAAAAGCAATTCTTTATATATACTTATTAAAAATTCCTCAGTTTTTTTAAGTAATTCCTTACATATACTTATTAAAAATTCCTCAGTTTTTAAAAAGTAGTTCCTTACATATACTTATTAAAAATTCCTCAGTTTTTCTAAGTAATTCCTTACATATACTTATAAAATTCATCAGTTTTTTAGGTAATTCCTTACATATAAAGTCCTAATTTTTTCGTAGGTAATTCCTTACATATACTTAGTATAAAGTCCTAATTTTTTTTAGGTAATTCCTTACATATACTTATTATAAAGTCCTAATTTTTTTTAGGTAATCCCTTACATATACTTATTATAAAGTCCTAATTTTTTTTTAGGTAATTCCTTACATATACTTGGTTAATCTTGATATGATTCTTAGAAATTTCCATTCCAGGAAATTGTGATTCCTGCCAAGTGGGAAGCTTAAATATAATTGGGGGAAGGCTCATTGAATGCATAAGAATATCTTTTCCCGGATATTTCGAGACTTCTGATTGCTAAAAACAAGATAAATTTAAACAAACAGCCTCATTCATTACATAGGAAGGATCTTTCCTAGATAATGACCCCCAGGGGTTTTCGGGGTCATTATTTAGGAATAATATTTCTTGGGGGTCATTATCTTTGTGATATTTACAGTCTTTTGCTCATGTTTTTACGGTAATCCCCGCATAGGTGGATACATACCGGGTTAAAATCCTTTGGGGGTCACTATCTAGGAAAGATCCCCATAACAGGAATTATTCGCTATTCCAGACCCTATGTACATAAGCCATAGAAATAAGAAGTAAGTCACTTATAGGACCTTGCTTAGGACGTCGGGGATTATTATACCAACCCGGACCACTTCCGTTTGGGAATGGGCTAAGGACCCACTGAGAATGGGCCAATTGGCGAGGCGAGGGGACGCTGCTCTTCTCTTTCATTGCTGTCTGGGTTACAAATGAAGCAACTTTATTCAAATTAGTCGTGCTCTGCATACGACGAGGAAACGGACTCTGGTCAAGGAATGAGGGGGAGGAGGAGGAGGAGGAGGAGGGCGGGGGGAAGGTTAGAACGAGGTGGAAGGTGAATGAGAAGAGGTGGAGGAAGAACTTGATACAAAAACCAGCATATGATGAGGTGAATGTTTCTAGTCAGGGAATGGAAGAAGAAGAAGAAGAAGAAGAAGAAGAAGAAGAAGAAGAAGAAGAGGAGGAGGAGGAGGAGGAATAACTTTTATAAAAACCAGCATATGATTAGGTGACTGTTTCTAGTCAGGGAAGAAGAAGAAGAAGAAGAAGTAGGAGAAGAAGAAGAAGAGGAGAAGGAGGAGGAGGAGGAGGAGGAGGAATCACTGCTTACAAACACCAACAAGATTAGTTTTTATCAGATCTTCACTTGACTCTCGAGTTACGCTGTATTGCTATTCAACAAAACCTGTATTGAAATTACCTCTCAAGAGGTAAAAAGTAATTGAATTTTCAGAACTGTTTTTTAAAGTCAACGAACAGGCTGGGGATATAAAATCCTTCACAAAGACCGTCCTGTATCGCTCAGACCTTGGCGCTCTCAAAGGATTATGTTTCTGCTTAAGGACTCACGAAGCGTAAGGTCGGGTTTGGTTAGAATAGTGA
>NC_089786.1:11267500-11270000 GCF_040412425.1 Macrobrachium rosenbergii | reverse complement strand
GTATGAATGAAAGGGTTAGTTATTTAAGCGATTTTATTTAAATTAAGCTGTTAATTATTAAAACGAACCTGTATGAGGTAAAAGATTAATTATCAAGCCGATTCTGTATGAGTTAAAGGGTTAATTATTTAAGCGATTTTATTTAAATTTAGCTATTAATTACTAAAACGAACCTGTATGAGATAAAGAATTAATGATTAAAGGGATTCTGTATGACTCAAAGGGTTGACTATTAAGGTGGTTTTGAAAAAGTTAACGAGTTATATTAAAGCGATTCTGAATGAGTTAAATGACTGATTATTGAGGTGATTCTGCATAACTTACGGTGTTTTATTAATACGATTCTGTTTGAGTTAAATTTTAGCTTAATAATTAAGTGATAAATTTTGGCTTAATAATTAAGTGATTCTGCATGCGTTAAAGGGTTTTATTAAGGCGATTGTTTGAGTTCAATTTAGGGTTAATAATTAAGTGATTCTGCATGAGGTAAGGGGTTATATTAAAGCGATTGTTTGAGTTAAATTTAGGGTTAATAACTAAAGTGATTCTGCATGAGTTAAGGGGTTATGTTAAAGTGATTGAGTTAAAGTGACACCGCATAAGTTTAGGGTTTTGTTGAGGAGATTGAGTTCAAGGATTAATGAAGTGATTGCGCACGAAGTAAAGGGTTATATTAAGGCGATTATTTGAGCTGAAGAAAGAGATAATAATTAAAGTGATTCTGCGTGAGGTAAGGGGTCATATTGAAGTGATTCTGTATGAGTTAAAGGGTTCAATATTCCAGAGACTGATTTACAGAGCAAAAGAGGAAATATATATATATATATATATATATATATATATATATATATATATATATATATATACATATATATATTATATATATAATATACTAATATATATATATATATATATATATATATATATATATATATATATATATATATATATATATATATATATATATATATATATATAAAGCACAAAGGCAACAATAAGTATTTGGAATTATGAAACTCATGAGTACGGAAGACCTTTTGAAATAAAAGTGTAATGATTTTAGAAATTTAGCCCCCGTAGGGGGGATAGTGCCGTCAGTGCACCTCATGTGGTGCACTGTACGCATTTCTTAAGGTTATTTGCAGCGTGCCTTTGGCCCCTAGCTGCAACCCCTCTCATTCCTTTAACTGTACCTCCGTTTATATTCTCTTTCTTCCATCTTGCTTTCCACCCTCTCCCAACAATTGATTCATGATGCAACTGCGAGTTTTTTCTCCTGTTACACCTTTCAAACCTTTTATTGTCAATTTCTTTTTCAGCGCTGAATGACCTCATAGGTCCCAGCTTTTGGCCTTTGGCCTAAATTCTATATTCTATTCTAGAAATTTAGCATTTAGAAGGGAACTGATGCAAAAGATAACAGATGCTAATTCGTTTGTCTTGATTGCCGGTATCGATGGCTGTTGCTGTTGGAACTCTAAAAACGATTAAGTCTTTACAGATGTTCTTTTTGGGTTTTAGGGAGTCAACTTCAGGTCTTGGTGATTTGATGTGGTGTATCAGATTCTCATATAATGTAGAATCAGCATCTTTGGGACGCTGTAAGATAAACACACGTCAATGAATCTATCAGGTATTGGGAGTTATAAGTGCAAAAATTTATTGAAACAATATGTGTTCTAGTTTCTGTTTTGTTATAAAATAAAAAGAAATAGAAAATTTATGATACAAAATTTATGATACAAAAGTAATTAACTGCCATTTACAGATAGATTATCACACGACAGATCTTTGGGAAAGGTGTAGCAGGTCTGTGGATGATACATTTTAGAGTGGGTGATGATACATCTAAAAAGAGGTAAATCTGGTATATATGGGAAAAATTTATGCATCATACATTGGGAAATTATGTACCAGATTTTTTATATTAATGAATTATTTATTTGAAACTTGAGTAGGTGTGGCTCAGTAGGTGCTGTATTAAAGCTTTAAAAAGCAGTTTATTATGGATTTTTCAACATTTTAGATTAAGCTCATCTTGAAGCGACAATGACTCTTGCTCCCAGAACAGTCTGGGTCTTTGCAGCGTCCCTTCGGCCCCTAACCGCAACCTCTCTTATTTCTTTTACTGTACCTCCGTTCATATTCCTCTTTCTAACATCTGACTTTCCAACCTTTCTAAAAATTGTTTCCTAGTGCAACTGCGAGGTTTTCCTCCTGTTGCATCTTTCAAACCTTCTTAATGCCAATTTCCCTTTCAGCCCTGAATGCCCTCACAGAGTCCAGCGCTTGGCCATTGGCCAAAATTCTATATTCTATTCTATTTCCCATGTTCCACTGGGTCTCTTTATAGTGGTCTAATGGAATAAACCTGCCGGTAATTGTATAACATTCGCGAGAAATTTTGAGATATTGCCTAACAACTTTCAAGAAAATTGATCAGTATATAGAAAAGATCGGTCAGATCTTGGTGTGTTGATATATAACACACCAGGCCCTT
>NC_089786.1:11245000-11265000 GCF_040412425.1 Macrobrachium rosenbergii | reverse complement strand
GAGGGTCCGGGTCAGGGATTAAGGCGGACACCTGAGGTCAGACGAGCACAAAAACTGGTCAGATCGCCTGGTCCTTCTTCTTCTTCTTCCAGTCCTTCTCCCTTCCTGTCTGTCCCGCAGTTTTTAGTCTCTCTCTCTCTCTCTCTCTCTCTCTCTCTCTCTCTCTCTCTCTCTCTCTCTCTCTCTCTCTCTCCCCAGGTCTTCCTTTTATGGTATTTCACCTTATAATCTCTCTATTCCAGACAGTGTTCTTATTCTCTTCTGAGTCTTCATATTAATAAATTCACTATTGGAATATCCTCTGTCTCTCTCGGTTATACTTTGATGGTATTTCAGCTTATGATCTCTCAATCTCCAGACAATGTTTTCATTCTCTTCTGAGTCTTTGAATTGATAATTATAACTACTTAGGTTATTATTATCTCTCTCTCTCTCTCTCTCTCTCTCTCTCTCTCTCTCTCTCTCTCTCTGGGTAATACTTTAAAGGTATTTCAGTTTAAAATCTCTTAATCTCCAGATAATATTTTTAATTCGCTTCTGAATCTTTGTATTAATAGATTCACCACTTTGGATATCATTCTCTCTCTCTCTCTCTCTCTCTCTCTCTCTCTCTCTCTCTCTCTCTCTCTCTCTCCCGGTTATACTTTTATGATATTTCAGCTTATAATCTCTCAATCTCCAGACAATGTCTTTATTCTCCTCTGAGTCTTTGTATTTGATAATTTACCTACTTGGGATATCTCTCTCTCTCTCTCTCTCTCTCTCTCTCTCTCTCTCTCTCTCTCTCTCTCTGGGTAATAATTTTATCGTGTTTCAGTTTAAAATGTCTTAATCTCCATATAATGTTTTTAATTCTCTTCTGAGTCTTTGTATTAATAGTTTGGTTATCATCATCATCTCTCTCTCTCTCTCTCTCTCTCTCTCTCTCTCTCTCTCTCTCTCTCTCTCTCTCCAGGTAATACTTTTATGGAATTTCAGCTTATAATCTCTCTATCTCCAGACAATGTTTATATTCTCCTCAGAGTCGTTGTATTAATAAATTCACTAGTTTGCTATATCTCTCTCTCTCTCTCTCTCTCTCTCTCTCTCTCTCTCTCTCTCTCCAGGTAATACCTTTATGGAATTTTAGCTTATAATCTCTCTCTCCCCCCCCCCACTCTCTCCAGACGATGTTTTTAATTTATCTTTTCTTGGCCTTTTATCGATAAGTTCGCGATATTCTGAATATCATCTCTCTCTCTCTCTCTCTCTCTCTCTCTCTCTCTCTCTCTCTCTCTCTCTCTCTCGCTCGCTGTTAATTATGAACATTTTTTGAATAGTCTGCCTGATTTCTTAGTTTTAATCCCTTACGTAAGTTTACATTTGACGTGGACTTAGTTATGATATATAAATATATATATATATATATATATATATATATATATATATATATATATATATATATATATATATATATATATATATATATATATATATATATATATACATACACACACACACACGCACACATGTACACAATCAAAATACCGCAAGAAGAAATATGCAATTTTGCATTAATAATTTACCTGTTCCTCTGAGGTATACTCGTACACATAATACGTCTGTTCTTAAGCGAGTTCATCTTACGTCTTGCTAACGTAACGATCTTTCGAGATTTATTCTTTTCTTCCCCGACTTATTTATCAAGCCTTATCAGGCTTTTGTCTCTTCCGATTCTCACCGCAGGAAGGAACTTTCCTTTTAGCTCGGCCATTTCACTAACGAGTTGCGCGATTTCACCTCCCGATGCGATCGCTTGATATCCATTATCGCTCTTTCTTCTTCTTCTTCTTCTTCTTCTTCTTCTTCTTCTTCTTCTTCTTCTTCTTCTTCTTCTTATCTGGATTATTCTTTTAGGGACATGAGGCCCGTGCTGGGACGCAGCAGGCGTAATGTATTGAGTAATTGAATAAATTCTTGTTACTTCCTGGATGTAGACTGTGATTTTCGAACTCTGAATTTTGTCATCATTTTTAAAAACTATACATTTTTTTTTATTCGCCCAAAATTTTCTAAAATTCCACCAAAATTTTCTGATTGGTTCCATATTTGTGGATCTGAAACTCTTGACTTAACCGACAGAGATGGTATTTCTTATGGTGAGTTCAGTTTGGTAATTCACCGATTAATTTATTTATTTATTTATTTTATTTTGTTTTATTTTATTTTATTTCATTATGCATACCAAAACCCTCATTGTTGTTTTCAGTTTTCTGCAAAAGAAAATTATTTTGCCGACTTTGTCTGTCCGTCCGCACTTTATTCTGTCCGCACTCTTTCTGTCCGCGCTCAGATCTTAAAAACTAATGAGGCAAGAGGGCTGCAGATTGGTCTGATGATCATCCACCCTCCAGTCATCAAACATACCAAATTGCAGCCCTCTAGCCTCAGTAGTTTTGATTTTATTTAAGGTTAAAGTTAGCCATGATCGTGCATCTGGTAACGCTATAAGACAGGCCGCCACCGGGCCGTGGTTAAGGTTTCATAGGCCGCGGTTCATACAGCATTATACCGAGACCACCGAAAGACAGATCTATTTTCGGTGGCCTTGATCATACGCTGTACAGAAAACTCGATTTTACTTGTTTAATTTTGGAATGAATTCACTGGTAAGCTTCTTGAAGCATGTTTTCGTAATTATGACCTTGGTTGATGTTTGGGTGTGAAAAAATAATTAATATGCAATATGCAGAGGTCACGGACAAGCGTGTGGCCATATTGTATTATGATTTGTCCATGATGATGTTTAAAGTGACCTTTGATAATCCTGACATTTATTCGAGGACAAGCAGACGCTAGATTTTTCTTCGGCGCAAGGCTTCTTGTTTTCACATATCGCAGCGTTTGCTGTGGTGATAGTGAGGATAAATTACATGGATGGTAAAAGATTAAAAGCGGATTCTAATACAAGTGAGTGATGAACATAAATGTAAGATAGGTATTATGATAATAAAATCCGCTATTTAGGTAGATTATGTGGTGACAGATAGGAACACAGAAGAGATTCATTGCAACGATATTCCAAAGTTAATGCAGGGACATTGTCAAGATGCGTGCCAAGGATTAGCTAAAGATTAACCCTAAGCCTCCCATATGGTATTGGCAATCAAGCTCGCTTGCTTCAGGAGCTGATATGCATCTATTCTCTCTCTCTCTCTCTCTCTCTCTCTCTCTCTCTCTCTCTCTCTCTCTCTCTCTCTCTCTGTCCGCTTCTTTTTCTTCCTTTAATCTTTTTTAGCTGCAGGCTAATTGCTCCTTTCCGGCGCCACAAGGTCGTGCGCACGCCGCCCACGTGCCGTTCTTTTTCAGATGGTGTTGTAGAAGCATCATCATCACCTGGTGCATAGATTAGATGATGATGCTCTCTCTCTCTCTCTCTCTCTCTCTCTCTCTCTCTCTCTCTCTCTCTGTATATACATGGCTATTACAACTACATATGTATTTGGTAAAAAGTGACCAGTAGGTTATATTATTATATAATATACATTTATATGTATATATATATATATATATATATATATATATATATATATATATATATATATATATATATATATATATATATATATATATATGACGATATTTACGGTATTAAATTAATCGATCTTTCCCCGCCACAAAAAGGTTCTCTTTCTCAATAAAGGTTTTTTTTTTCTGGACGTTCATCTGTTTCTCTTTTACCGTTTTGTGAACACTGCCTATGTCCTATTCTTTCAATCTCTCTTGGTTCTTTTATCCTGGCTTTCGTTTTGCTTAGTGACTGCAAGGTACAGGCCTTCGCTTTACCTCCATTCCCTACTTTCTTATTTATAAGTTATTTTTCTGTCTGGATATATATATTTATATATATATATATATATATATATAATATACATATTTATAATTATATATATATATATATATATATATATATATATATATATATATATATATATATATATGAATTTATTTCTCTCTCTCTCTCCCTCTCTCTCTCTCTCTCGCTCAGCAGCGTATTGAAAATTGGCTTATAATGCAAGCATCCACATTGAGCAGCGGAGAAATATCCGGCCGTGACCGGGCATTTGAGACCTTTACGGAATCTGAATTGATTTTGCGGTTATTTATCGCCGTAGATTAACTTTGCATAACTTTGCAGCCCGTCGCTTATGAAAGATCTCAAAGCCTCATTGTAACCCTTTGCCATTAGCAACAGACCCCGTGGCCTCCTCGACCTAGTTCATCAAGAATGATGAACTAGGTCGAGGTTTTGGTGGGTTCACTTTTAGGTTTACTTATCGTGAAATAATTTTGCCTTTTTTAAAGGTTCGCTCCAGCCACCTTTATTTGGTGGAATGAGTTTTGAAATCATCAGGCCCTTGGAAGTGGAGCAGTTTGGAATTTCCAGTTGAATATTCTTAGTTTCATTAAAATCCTTTGCACGGGCTCTTCATTCAAAAGAAAATCTCAGAAATGAACACTGGATTTCCTTGGGATGCCCTTTATCGTCGCATTTATCAAGTTCAGTTTCTCTTTTATATATCGTCTTAGGGGCGGTAGCGCCGTCAGTGCACCTCACGGGGTGCACTGTAGGCATTACTAAAGGCTCTCTGCAGCGTCCCTTCGGCCCCTAGCTGCAACCCCTTTCATTCCTTTTACTGTACTCCCATTCATATTATCTTTCTTCCATCTTGCTATCCACCCTCTCCTAACAATTATTTCATAGTGCAGCTGCGAGACTTTCCTCCTGTTACACTTTCAGTCCTACCTACTTTCAATTTCCTTCCCAGCGCTGAATGACCTCATTGGTCCCTGCGCTTGGCCTTTGGCCTAAACCCTGTATTCCATTCCATTCCTCTTTTATAGATGGTGTACCTTTATGTTCCTTTCCTCCCTGTTTTTTTAATTTTTTTATTTCTTATTTTTTTTTTTTTGGCTAGTCAAGAGGGCCTCTTAGTTTTGTGTGAGGAAGAGAATATTGATATTAAGCTGTGGTTACAAAATGGAATGGAAAGAAGGTAACATCTCGAGCTAAATTACAGATAGTAATAAATATTTCGAGAATCTTTTCAAGACATTTCGGGATGTATTCGAGAATGAAAGAGAAAAAGTTCAGCAGTCTTTTAAGTGAATAATTAGATGTATATTGTTTAGATTATGTATTGCTTTGATTATCTTAAACGGTCTTACATTTTGATGTCTTACAACAAAAGCTATCAGTCATATATTATTAAAGAAATAGTGCACAGTGAAAAATAAGTAAATTATCATATACTTTATTCAGAAAAATACATAAATTCTTATTAAAAAAGCCAATTTCTTATCAGCTTGTTAATATTTACTAACACATGTTTAACAGTGGCCGAAATGATTCCCTTATACCTTCAAATACGGATTAAGTTTGATTTTTTGTTGTTGGACGGGGTTAGGGTATAACTGGTCTCTCTCTGGGAATAAGTAGTAGCCTAACCTGATTAATCTATAAACCTCTATAATCAGCTCCCTGTACAACCACTAACTTCCCCTAGAATTACACGAGTATCTGTCCTGTTGTAGATCACTGATCTATAGTAAGGTTCGATCAGGCGTTGCAGCTACTAAACACATCGGTGCTGAGATTTTTTTTTTTTTTTTTTTTTACGGTCAAAGGCCATAAGAGGGAAGCCCAATTCTTCCCTCTAGCCCAGACCCCGTATCATTCGGTGCATTGTAGGCATTACCTAAGGGTCTTTGCAGGGTGCCTTCGGCGCCTAGCTGCAACCCCTTTCGTTCCTTTTACTGTACCTCCTTTCATAATCTCTTTCTTCCATCTTCTTCTCCACCCTCTCCCAACAATTGACTCATAGTGCAACTGCTTTGATGTTTTCCTCCTGTTACACCTTTTAAACTTTTACTGCCAGTTTCCGTTTCAGCGCTGAATGACCTCATAGGTCCCAGTGCTTGGCCTTTGGCCTAAATTCTATATTCAATTCAATTCAATCCATGGACTCACAGTGCTTTCATTAAATTAGGAATAAACGTGAGGATAAAAATCTCACGTATGCCCAATGAAAACAATGTTGTTTCGTTGTTAACTTCCTTGCTAATATTTTGATATTTCATATGTTATTATTATTATTATTATTATTATTATTATTATTATTATTATTATTATTATTATTATTATCTGTACCTTTTTTGTTGTCTCCCTTCAAAGTCATAGATAGACAAACTTATAAGTAATACGTAAAAGCCATGTAAGGCGTTGCTTTGGTAATCATTCATTTATTATCAATTGATTTTCTACTCCTTTACCTTTTTTTTGCCGTCCATTTTTTACTTATTTTATTGTAAATCTATAGAAGTAACACATGTGTTTCTAACATAGCTAGTCTTGTAATTTATAGCGAACATATTGAAGGATTTTAATGCTATTAATAGAAGAATTAGAAAATATATGTATACTCACACACATACACACGTGTGTGTGTATATATATATATATATATATATATATATATATATATATATATATATATATATATATATATATATATATATTATAAGAATGAGGCATTTTATATATGTACACAAATTTTATTTATATTATTTATAATGAGAGAGAGAACATGCCAAGATTTTCATCGCCCTTTGATAATGTTCCATTTCCATTTCCAACATTCCACTCCAATTCCCGCCGTGTCAAATCCATCACGATTCCAAAAAGCTGACCCGAGCAGCCAGCCAGCCAATGGTGGCAGATGGGATCCGACCTCAAATCCCTCCTCAGACGGCAACACTGGGCCCAGCTTTATAGTGCTAATGCACTGCGCCGTCGGATCTGTGTCACCACGCGCCGACCCCTCGTAATTTGCCTAAGGAAATATAGTGACGCCTTAATGACTTTAACACTCGAGCATCCTATATGCAGATTCGGGGCTCAAGCCTGGCGGCTGCCACAGATCTGCCCTTCGATTTTTTGGGGGGGTATTTTTGTGTTCGTTAGTTAGTGCTGGGTAAATAGATGTGGTCTCGTTTGGTGATTTGGATTTTTGTATGGTCCTTAGTGTTATGTATTTTATGTATATATATGTGTGTGTATATATATATATGTATGTATATTAACTTTATCACATACTCAGTTGTTCTGTGCATTAGTAGCATTACTAACAAGATATCATTCAAACTGGATGGTGTCTAGTGGGGATATTTATTCAGAAAAAGCCCTAAAAGGATTGTAATTTTTTCTGAATAAATATCTCCACTAGATACCATCCAGTTTGAATGAGGTCCTGTTAGTAATTATATATATATATATATATATATATATATATATATATATATATATATATATATATATATATATATATGGATAAATGTATGTCTATATTATATATATGTGTGTGTATTTGTATGTATATAGGTATATATATATATATATATATATATTTATATATATATATATATATATATTTATATATATATATATATATGTATATATACATATATTCCTGTTTGTATGTATACGTACGTATATAACACAGCGAGAGCGAGTGTGTGTATTTGTCCGAGAAAGAGAAACAGCGAGAAGAAGGAATTGAGATGAAATTGGCGGGGCTGTCGAAGTATATCATTAGAAACAGCCAAGGAAAATGCAAGTTGGAATAACGTGAGGTGAAATCATGATCGCCATAGGATACTCCGAAAATGATGCCTGCATGTTGGGCACGTGGGCACCAGGTAAACTCGTCACAGGTGATGAGCAGAGAGAGAGAGAGAGAGAGAGAGAGAGAGAGAGAGAGAGAGAGAGAGAGAGAGAATAGTGTTGACCGCATGCTTAAGGTAATAACCGAGCTGAAGTGAATTGTATTTTACCTGACAATTAATGTATTATTTGAGAGAGAGAGAGAGAGAGAGAGAGAGAGAGAGAGAGAGAGAGAGAGAGAGAGAGAGAGAGAGAGAGAGAGAAGAATAATGATGACCTGCATGCTTAAGGTAATGAAATTTACCTGAGCAATTAATGTTTTTTTTTGAAGTGAATTGTATTTTACCTGACAATTAATGTTTTATTTACCTGAGAGAGAGAGAGAGAGAGAGAGAGAGAGAGAGAGAGAGAGAGAGAGAGAGAGAGAGAGAATAATGGTGACCGCATGCTTAAGAAAATAACCGAGCTGAAGTGAATTGTATTTTACCTGACAAGTAATGTTTTATTTGAGAGAGAGAGAGAGAGAGAGAGAGAGAGAGAGAGAGAGATTGAGATGAGAAATAGAGAGCTGAGAAGAATTGTATTTCATGACAAGTAATGCTTAAGAATGCCCAAGAAAATAACTGCTGAAGTGAATTGTATATTACCTGACATTCCAATGTATTATTTGCCTAAGAGAGATTGAGAGAGAGAGAGAGAGAGAGAGAGAGAGAGAGAGAGAGAGAGAGAGAGAGAGAGAGAGAATAATGATGACCGGATGCTTAAGAAAATAACCGAGCTGAAGTGAATTGTATTTCACCTGACAAGTAATGTATTATTTGAGAGAGAGAGAGAGAGAGAGAGAGAGAGAGAGAGAGAGAGAGAGAGAGAGATGATATGCTGAAGTGGAATTGTATTTTACCTGACCCAAGAAAATAACTGCTGAAGTGAATTGTATTTTACCTGACAAGTAATGTTCCATTTGAAAGAGAGAGAGAGAGAGAGAGAGAGAGAGAGAGAGAGAGAGAGAGAGAGAGAGAGAGAGAGAGAAGTAATGATGACCGCATGCTTAAGAATATAACTGCTGAAGAAAATAACCTGACAAGCAATGTATTTTTTGAAGTGAATTGTATTTAAGAAAATAACTGAGCTGAATAATGTATTTCACCTGACAAGTAATTATTATTTGAGAGAGAGAGAGAGAGAGAGAGAGAGAGAGAGAGATCAGAGATATGCCCAAGAAAATAACTGCTGAAGTGAATTGTATATTACCTGACTATATTCCATTTGAAAGAGAGAGAGAGAGAGAGAGAGAGAGAGAGAGAGAGAGAGAGAAGTCATGATGACCGCATGCCTAAGAAAATAACCCAGCTGAAGTGAATTGTATTTTACCTTACGAATAATGTAATATTTACATGGGCGAGAGAGAGAGAGATAGAGAGAGAGAGAGTAATGATCACCGCACGCTTAAGAAAACAACCGAGCTGAAGTAAATTGTATTTTACCTGACAATTAATGTATCATTTGAGAGAGAGAGAGAGAGAGAGAGAGAGAGAGAGAGAGAGAAGAATAATGATGACAGCATGCTTAACAATATAACTGCTGAAGTGAATTGTATGTTACCTGACAAGCAATGCATTATATGAGAGAGAGAGAGAGAGAGAGAGAGAGAGAGAGAGAGAGGTTTTGGGGATTATAGCAGCAACCTTACATTCTGTCCTCGCTTTGTGTTTGGTCTTCGTTGTGCATAAATTATCACAGGGCTATTTCCTTTTGGGCTAGGATAAACCACAAGGCGCTGCCATCATCCACCAGTTGAGTTTTTGTTCGGGCGAAGAAAAGAATTATCTCTGCCTCAGAGGAAGCGAAGTTTCTTCTTTTTATGTTGAAGGTGTTCACGTGACATATTTTTTATATTTTTTCCATGTTACACTTTTATTATTTTTTTTCTGGTTATATAATGTATTTGACATAAGATTTTTTTATGATTTATTTTTTTTCACTTTTACTTTTTTTTTATTTGTCATTTCTTCCCATTTTCCGCTGCTAGTTATCTTATTCTGAGTAATGTTATGTTTTACTAATATTTTTTTTTATGTTACTAATGTTATGTACTTTGTTGTACTAGACTAGTTTTTCTTGTTTTGACGTTCATTACCATTGTTAACCACTTTTTAATGTCCCTTTTTCTGTATATATTATGAGTTCTAATGCTACATTTACCGGCTGTTAACCTCTATTATTTCTATGGAAATTATAAATAAGTGATTTGTTAGTACAGATTTGTCGCCATGACTAGTTTCTGTGTAAATATTCATAATCTGAAGCGTTCAAATATTTACATTTATTACATGATTCATCCACCTTATAGTCATTGTTTTTCTGTATATCAAGTTACGACTTATGATTGCTGTATAATATTAACGATGATAAATTCAAACGGACGTACACAACCTGAGGGATATCAATATTGCTTTTAGTTTTCTGTAAAAGGAAAACTATTGAGGTGGCTTTTCGTCTGTCCGTCCGCCCTCAGATCTTAAAAACTACTGAAGCTAGAGGGCTGTAAATTGGTATGTTGATCAGCCAACCTCCATTCATCAAACATACCAAATTGCAGCCCTCTAGCCTCAGTAGTTTTTATTTTATTTAAGGTTAAAGTTAGCCATGATCGTGCGTCTGGCACTGCTATAGGGCCAACAACACAGGCCACCACCGGGTTGTGGATGAAAGTTTCGTGGGCCGCGGCTTAGTTTCATGGGCCGTGGCTGAGTTTCATACAGCGTTATAAGCTGTACAGAAAACTCGATTGCGCCGAAGATACTTAGGCACATTTTTTACTTGTTATTGGACACGACAGGTCTATGGTAGTCTGTGTTGCGAATTCTGAGGTCATAGCGCAGTATTTAAGTGTTGAGTCTGATATCTGGAATTTCTGTATTGTATTTGCGGTATACGTACATATTATGCCTCAGGTTATTAAAAAAATACCCCTCTCTCTCTCTCTCTCTCTCTCTCTCTCTCTCTCTCTCTCTCTCTCTCTCTCTCTCTCTACCAAGTGGTTCACAGTTTCTCTATATTCTATGATGTATGCGAATGTATAAGTATGTTATATTGCATGTTGCGTTTCTCTCTCTCTCTCAGCCAAGTAATTCACAGTACCTGTATCATTCATGATGTGTATGTATGTATAAGTATGTTATGTTCCATATTGCAGATGAAAGCTCGCTCTCTCTCTCTCTCTCTCTCTCTCTCTCTCTCTCTCTCTCTCTCTCTCTCTCTCTCAATCAAGTGGTTCAGTTTCGGTATCATGTAATATGCATTTCTATGTTCCATATTGCTTTTAAAATATTGCAAATAGAATCCCACCCCCCGTCTCTCTCTCTCTCTCTCTCTCTCTCTCTCTCTCTCTCTCTCTCTCTCTCTCTCTCTCTCTCTCTCTGGTTAGCGCGAATACAGACCGTGTCGAAGCATAACCGCAGAAAAAACCCATAGTCGTTTACGCAGTGGATTGCAGACTGTATAAAGAAAAAAAGTGGAAAAACTAGACGTAACGAAGAGGTAATAAATAAAGTTAGAACACGGGATGATGTTCGGGCCCAGCAAGTGATTCGGAGAGAACAAGATGGACACACGAGGGAACAGATGGCCGGCGACCGTCCAGGATCGAGGCTGCTCGGGCACGTGGTTCCAGATCTCGCTTCCAGACCTCAATTGGAAGACCCCTACACCCTTCCCCAAGACAAGGCCCTGTCCCCTATTTCTGCCCGTCCTGGACGTCATGGGTATACTCCCAGAGTCTTGGTCCCCCTACCACCCACCCAAGACATTATGGGTATGTCCCCAGTGCCTCAGGACCTCCTGTGTGCCCGGGGTCCTCTACCACCTATCCTGGACGTGGGCATACCCCTGCTGTCCAAGGACCCGTAACATGGTCATTCCCCGGTATCCAAATATCTTCTACTACCCACCCGAGACCTCATGGGTATACCCCAGATGACCAAGGCTCTCTACCGATCACCCTGAACATCCAGGGTACCCTCAGCCATCCACCCAGAGCCCACCTTGCCTTAGCTAACCTGTTCGTGGCAGTCAACGTTGCCAAGAACTCCTAGGCAAGCGAGATGAGGTGGTCTGGTCTGGCTGCTTGGTACAGTACTTATGCGCCAACTACCTGTATTGTTTCCTGCGAGAACGGAAATTGATGTATTATTGTATTTTGCGAGGCATTTTCGTTGTTTTTTTAATGAGGTGCAATTCTCTTTGGCGTTCTGAAGATAAAGTCTGCTTGTGGTCTTGGCATATCTTTTTAACTGCAGTCAATTGTAGAGATTTTTTTAATAAATTAAGGCAGCAAGATGGTATCGATGCAGCACGGAGTCATGATAATAGCAATGAATTTGATTATTTTTCCCTCTTAGGAAGGTTGGCTGTGGATGGTGCTCCCCAGTCCAGTTTTAGTTTTCTGCAAAAGAAAACTATTGTGTCGGCTTTGTCTGTCCGTCCTCACTGTTTTCTGTCCGCACTTTTTCTGTCCGCCTTCAGATCTTAGAAACCGCTGAGGCTAGATGGCTGCAAATTGGCATGTTGATCATCCACCTTCCAATCGTCAAACATACCAAATCGCAGCCCTCTAGACTCTGTAGTTTTTATTTTATTTAAGGTTAAAGTTAGCCATAATCGTGCTTCTGGCAACGATATCAGATAGACCACCACCGGGCCGTGGGTAAAGTTTCATGGGCAGCGGCTCTACAGTATTATACCGAGACCACCGAAAGATAGATCTGTTTTCGGTGGCCTCGATTATACGATGTAGCGGGTGTACAGAAAACTCGATTGCGCCAAAGAAACTTCGGCGCATTTTTTACTTGTTTTTAATTCAGATTGCTTCCTATCTCAGTCAGCTAGCTACCAGGGTACACAGTTGAATACCTTGGAATGTTAACAGTAGTTATGGACTCAAACATTACGAATAACTTAATTTCGGTACTGTCAGAGTTCTCTGCAAGAAATTACGCACTAAACAAAACCGACAACCCGAAGGAAAACCATTCCGAAGGTAATTTGTACCTTGCATAATTGTGTTCCATACTAAAGTGTGTTTTAGTACCGTACGTCGTATTGCATGGATGTACAGTATGATTATAGCGCCCGACTTTGTTGGCATATGATTTTTCTGATAGCCTCTGGAGTCTGTGGATCTTTTTCATCAATTTTTCTTGTTATTCTTTTTACTCTTCAGCTGTTCTTTTTTCTGGTCGTAGACGATTGATGGTCTGTAATTTGGGTCTTAATTTTGATCTAGTTTACATAAGTAGCTCTTATTACATTTTTCAACTTGTTTGGTTTTATTGAATTTTTATGTGTTTGTAGGGGGTTCGTCGCGCTGTTCATGAGCCCTCTGTTTATGTGCATTAAGTGGTCATTGAGTGGAATTTTTCTCCATAGGGCATAATGCAAGATTTGTTAGTTAGAAATGTAAATATGGCAGTAACTGTTGGCTTTTAGTTTTCTGTAAAATATAACAATTGAGATGGGTTTGTCTGTTCGTCCGCACTTTTTCTGTCCGCCCTCAGATCTTAAAAGCTTTTGAGGCTAAAGGGCTGCAAATTGATACGTTGATCATCCACCATGATCATCCACCCTCCAATCATCAAACATAGCAAATCGCAGCCCTCTAGACTCAGTCATTTTTATTTTTTATTTAAGGTTAAAGTTAGCCATAATCGCGCTCCTGGCAGCGATATTGACAGGCCACCACCGGGACGTGGTTAAAGTTTCATGGGCCTCGGCTCATACAGCATTATACCGAGA
Organism: Macrobrachium rosenbergii; assembly: GCF_040412425.1. NCBI lineage: Eukaryota > Metazoa > Arthropoda > Malacostraca > Decapoda > Palaemonidae > Macrobrachium > Macrobrachium rosenbergii. Next base: position 11,251,505 of record NC_089786.1, on the reverse strand, counting down.
CCACCGAAAGATTGATTTATATTCGTTGGCCTTGATTATACGCTGTAGCGGGTGTACAGAAAACTCGATTGCGCCGAAGTGCATTTTTTACTTGTATTTTTCTCGAGACACCCCATGTAAAGGAAAAATCGTGATGTTGACAAGAGGACAATTCCCTCATTGTGTCTGTCTTTAGAGTATTAGTTTTTATTGGTTTAATTATTTATCATTACTTCATTGGTTTCGTCCTCTTTAATTTTACCCTAATCTCATCGTTTTCTTGATTTTAACATTTATTTGCAGGTAATTATCATATAATTCGAAATGATTTCATTGCTCTTTCATTCTCATTTCTTACGGTAATTAACTGGTTAGCAAATAATCCTCATTCTGTATTCAAATATCATTATAACATATATTAAGCAACATGATTGTGAAATATTTTCTGTTAAAACAGAATTCCATCAAATATAAGGAGCCCATAAAAATGCCAAAATGTGGAAAGTAAGGGTTATATTTCAGAGACCAAACTGTCTTCCTCCTCAGGCAAAGGAGAGAGACAGTTTGGTCTCTGAAATATAGCATTTATTTTCTAATTTTTTGCTTTTTTATGGGCTCCTTATATTTGATTAAGTAACATATATACTTATTTGTGAACTGGACAGTAAATTTGAGAATTTCCATAGTCAGCACAGTACAATGAACATTTTTATTAGGATTTTACAATCCAAAGAGTTTTGTTAAAAGTATTTTTTTTATTTTTACATGTTATTTGGCAGTTCTGTTCACGAAAGTGGCTCTCTCGATTCATAATTTAGTAAACTTTCGGCATGTCATCTAAAGTTAATGAATGCAATTACTAATATTATTTACTATTTATGTACTGATACTAAATATCACGGTATACTGTAGTAACTGTCTTCTAAAATAATCCAGTCATCGCATCAGTCTGTGTGAAGCTACAAGTTTATCACCTTTCTGTATCGTCATTTTTTTTCCATCTTGCTTACTCTAGATAAGCACATTCAGTTGCCTCCTCCATCGGTCTCTAAAATGGCAGTCCTTGTAGAGTGGAGTGATTGATTACATATATTTGGCGTCACAAAAGGCAGGGTCACTTACGCCGTATCTCTGTAGGGGTTATGGCATAGTTTGCGTTTTGCGTGAAACAAAGTTTTTTTTTTTTCGTCTTCCAGCTGCGTTGCTTTCTGTCCTTTACTTTTAGTCCGTTCCCTTTGAACTCTTCTTCTCATTTAGCTGTCCAACTTCTTTAACGTTACCATCCCACAGTTTGTGCCTTCAAGATTAAATCTCGTGGTAGTCTAGTTTTGTCTATTTATTTCATTCAGTGATCTCGTTAAATAAAGTCATAATAAAGATAATTAAGATGTTTACTAATTTAAAACGTTCTTTTTGTTATGACAGACTTACTTACACATATTTAGAAACGTTTCCTGTGTAGCAGTATTATTTGTAATATTTTGTTGTTACATAATATATTTATTGTTGAATATCATTAAAATTTCGTCTGAATTTCAGAATCATTTGTTACTTAGTGCTATTATATAAAAAATAAAATATAAAAAAATCGTTGGTGTAATGTGCTGAATACGACTATGTAGAGTCATTTGCTCTTAAATGCCTCAGAATTTTGCACCTCAAACATCTAATGTTTCCTTAGTATTCCACCCGAAAATTCCTGGGCTTTATTAAAATTTCAGTCTAAGAATTCATTGTCTTCTCAAATTTTCCGCCTGAAGAATCCAGTGTTTCCGCAGAATTTAATTAATAACGTAATTGACTTCAGCAGGAAAATCCAATTTTCCTCAAAATTGTCTACCCTGGAAGTCCAGTGTTCCCGAAGAAATTTCCGTTTTAGTAATTAAATGTTTTACCAGAATGTTCCATACTTTATCTGATGTTTCCTGAATTTTGCGCCTGAAAAAACTAACGTTTTCTGAGAATTTTCCAACGTAAAAAATTCAATGTTTCCTCAGTTTTCATTCCCGTAAATCCATTGTTTCCTCAGTTTTCATTCCCATAATTCCATTGTTTCCTCAGTTTTCATTCCCATAAATCCATTGTTTCCTCAGTTTTCATTCCCATAAATCCATTGTTTCCTCAGTTTTCATTCCCATAAATCCATTGTTTCCTCAGTTTTCATTCCCATAAATCCATTGTTTCCTCAGTTTTCATTCCCATAAATCCATTGTTTCCTCAGTTTTCATTCCCATAAATCCATTGTTTCCTCGGTTTTCATTCCCATAAATCCATTGTTTCCTCAGTTTTCATTCCCATAAATCCATTGTTTCCTCAGTTTTCATTCCCGTAAATCCACTGTTTCCTCGGTTTTCATTCCCATAAATCCATTGTTTCCTCTTTTTTCCCAGATCCATTGTTTCATTCCCATAAATCCATTGTTTCCTCAGTTTTCATTCCCATAAATCCATTGTTTCCTCGGTTTTCATTCCCATAAATCCATTGTTTTCAGTTTTCATTCCATAAATCCGGTTTTCATTTTCATTCAGTTTTCATAAATCCATTGTTTCGTCGGTTTTCATTCCCATAAATCCATTGTTTCATTCCATAAATCCATTGTTTCAGTTTTTTCCCATTCCATTGTTTCCTCAGTTTTCATTCCCATAAATCCATTGTTTCCTCAGTTTTCATTCCCATAAATCCATTGTTTCGGTTTTCATTCCCATAAATCCATTGTTTCCTCAGTTTTCATTCGGTTTTCGGTTTTCATTCCCATAAATCCATTGTTTCCTCAGTTTTCATTCCCATAAATCCATTGTTTCTTCAGTTTTCATTCCCATAGATCCATTGTTTCGTCGGTTTTCATTCCCATAAATCCATTGTTTCCACAGTTTTCATTCCCATAAATCCATTGTTTCCTTAGTTTTCATTCCCATAAATCCATTGTTTCCTCAGTTTCCCATAGATCCATTGTTCCCCTCATTCCATAAATCCATTGTTTCCTCAGTTTTCAGTTTTTTTCAGAAGTAATCCACTATTTCCTCAGTTTTCATTCACAAAAATCCAGTGTTTCCTTAGTGTTCATTCCAAAAGATCCACTGTTTCATAAGTTTTTATTCCAAAAAACCCAGTTTCCTCATTTTTAATTTCCAAAAGTCCAATGTTTCCTCAGTTTTCATTAATAAAAACCCAATGTTTCCTCGAAATTATCCGCCGTAATAATAAAATACTTCCTCAGAACCTTCTACACTCAAAACCTAATTTTTCCTCTGAAATGCTATACCTCAGAATTCGAAGGTGGCCTCGAAATTCTCCAACCCAAAACCCAACGCTTCTTCTCAGCCAAAAAAAAAAATAATAAAATAAATAATAAATAAATAAAAATAAAAAAAAAATGCTCCGAAGTTTCTCCGGCGCAGTCGAGTTTTCTGTACAGCGTATAATCAAGGCCACCGAAAATTGATCTATCTTTCGGTGATCTCGGTATAATGCTGTATGAGACGCTGCCCATGAAACTTTAACCACGCCCCGTCGGTGGCCTATCCTATATCGATGCCAGAAGCATTATTATGGCTAACTGTAACCTAAAATAAAATAAAATCTATTGAGGCCAAAGGGCTGGAATTTGGTATGTTTGATGATTGGCGGTTGGATGATCAACATACCAATTTGCAGCCCTCTAGCCTCAGTAGTTTTTAAGGTCTGAGGGCGGACAGAAGAAGTGAGGACAGAATAAAGTGCGGACGGACAAAGCCGGCACAATAGTTTTCTTTTACAGAAAACTAAAAAAAAAAAAAAAAAAAGGCGAAATAATTACGATACCCAATTAAACACAGCCCCTGGAGCAATTCCTTTTCGAGAGCTTCTTCTTCTTCTTCCTCTTCTTCTTCGTCCTCTTTGTTCTCTTCCGAACGAAGAAGCGGAGACGTCAGGAGATCCCAGACGTGATCTTCGGGGCCCGTAATCTCCGCCCCTCGCTCATGACCTTGGCCAAGGGCTTTTTGCCAGCGGAGCGTGCCTGCCGCAGTGGATGGAGGAGGAGGCACGTGCCCATGTGGTCTGGCCTTTCTTTATGCCGTCGGTCGGTTCGTACCGTCGCCTTGGAATTTACATGTTGGTGGGTATTGATCTTATTTGAGGGACTTGTATGTGGTGCGCATCTGGGCAGGTAGATGTATGCATACACCCATAAACACACACACGTGTGTGTGTATATATATATATATATATATATATATATATATATATATATATATATATATATATATATATATATATATATATATATATATATATATATATATATATATATATATATATATATATTGGCTTGTGTATGCGTACGTGCTTTCTGCAGGCAATCATTTAAACTTATTAAGTTTCAGTTGTTCGAAACCGTTAAATGAATTTGACAGTCATCGTTTTCCGCGCGCTCTGTATGTTTCACAATGATTCGGTTAAGAAAACAGACTTTTATTTCGTTAATTGCTATACAATAAAAAACTGAATTGAAATGTCCTTGGATGATAATTATGATCCCGTCGAAACATAACCAAACCGTTCATTTGGTGTCCTTTTTTCGCTGAACTCGATCAAACAAGAATAAAAGACAGTTTTTCAGAAGTTTAAGTTCAGTTGTACCTTTTCATCTTTGTAGGTTGAACTTAATAAAATTCATGAAAATGAAGTAACTCTGATTAAGAAATATTCATGGCTCCTGATAAATAGTTTGTTCATGTTGATATTTTTTAACATGAAATTAAGATATCCACAGAATTGGAATTAGGTCGAACTCGATTAAAGTAATAAAGGATGTCTCTAGATGACTGAAGTGACCTGTTGAACATAGCTTTAATTATCTTGGAGAGGAAAACTTATAAAAAAAAAATAATGAATCTGGAGGTTTTATTATTTTGGCTAGGTAAACTTAGAAAAAAAATAATGGATCTGGAAGTTTTGTTATTTTGAGGAAAACATATAAGAAAATAATAAATCTGGAGGTTTTGTTATTTGGGCGAGGAACACTTATAAAATAAAAATAATGAATCTGTGAGGAAAACTTAAAAGATAATAATACTGGAGTTTTTATTATTTTGGCGAGGAAAACTTAGAAAAAAAAAAAATCTGGAGGTTTTATTATTTTGGCGAGGAAAACTTATAAAAAATAATAAATCTGGAAACTTATTCAAAATAATAATAACTCTGGAGGTTTTATTATTTGGGCGAGGAAAACCAAGAAAAAAAAAATCTGGAGGTTTTATTGTTTTGGCGAGGAAAACAAAAAAATAATAAATCTGGAAACTTAGGAAAACAAAATAAATCTGGAAGTTTTATTATTTGGCCGAGGAAAACTTATATAAAAAAATAATGAATTTGTTGGTTTTATTATTTTGGGGAGGAAAAAAAAAAATAATAATAATAAATCTGGAAGAAAAAAATCTGACACTGGATCCGTGGAGATAGCCGTCAGACCCATTAGCTGGACTTCCTCCTTTCGGCCCTATCTCTGATGCCTTGTCATAGAAGATGATTTTAGATGAACTATCGGAGGGAGGGGCTGTATCGCGTGACAGTTAATCCCGCCTAAGTCCTTTTTAATCCCCATTTTAATCCCTTTATTGAGGAAACGACGCAATCTGCTGGATGCGTTTTCTGTATCCGTTTTCACTGGCTGGGCGAATTTACCCCTTTTTTTTTAATGGTTGTCTTTATATAATGTTTTGTAGGTTGAACTTATCTACATGGGCTATCTTTTGGGAGGGTCGTTTTTCAAGATTTATCTTTCTTTCTTTCTTTCTCATTTTGCACAGATTTATCGAGGATTGTCTCTCCCGCTCTTAGTTTGCACGCTGTTATCAAGGTTTATGCCTCTTTCTTAGTTTGCCTATATTTATTAAGATTTATCTCTCTTTCAGTTTGAACAGATTTATGGAGACATCTCTCTCTTACTTTACATAGATATAAAGGTAATCGAAATGGAGCAACTGTTCATTCTCTCTCTCTCTCTCTCTCTCTCTCTCTCTCTCTCTCTCTCTCTCTCTCTCTCTCTCTCTCTCTCTCTCTCTCTCAGTCGTCGTGGTGTAATATGAGCCACTCAGTCAGTGCCTTTTCTCCATGTTTCTTCCTCTTAGAACCTTTTAATTTTTGCAGATTTACATAATGATTTATTTCTCTCTCTCTCTCTCTCTCTCTCTCTCTCTCTCTCTCTCTCTCTCTCGTTTCCCCTTTTGTGTGTCCAGACAAGGTGGGTCTTGATCAGAAATGGAAAGTTCTCTCTCTCTCTCTCTCTCTCTCTCTCTCTCTCTCTCTCTCTCTCTCTCTCTCTCTCTCTCTCTCTCTCTCTCGTTTCCCCTTTTATGTGTCCAAAAACTCACCTTCGGAGAGGTGGATGTTGAGATAAATTTCAGAAGTGGAAAATTCTCTCTCTCTCTCTCTCTCTCTCTCTCTCTCTCTCTCTCTCTGTCATGTAGAAGAATATGAAGGGTGAGGCTTTGCGTGTAATGCCATCATATTTTATCGCTGTACCCTTGGAACTCTTCAGATGGAA
>NC_089786.1:11240000-11242500 GCF_040412425.1 Macrobrachium rosenbergii | reverse complement strand
GTGTTACCAACAGCATCTCGTTTGTTAAATGCTGGGGTTTCACCTGCTACGATGGGGAGGTGACATAGGTATGTCTCCTTTGCTTCTTGCGATGTGTACCGAAATCATGAACCCGACTGGTAGTACCTTGCCCATCTCCATCCTGGTCGAGGTTCACCGCAATCGAGTAACTGCCAGCTGCAAAACTATCTCATAGAAACACGCACGATTGTATATACATATACATACAGATATATATATATATATATATATATATATATATATATATATATATATATATATATATATATATATATATATATATACATTCATACATAAATACACACAACTGTTTGTATGTGCGCCCGTATATATTTTTGTAATCAATATTAGAACATAGGAATTTTCAACTGTAAAACAGGCCTTTTATATTCGAACAAAAGAGTAATTCTTGAATGAGTTATTTCATTAGGTCTTTTTGTATTCATTTACAAAAAGTAAACATGTAAAATCACATCATGAATTCGAAACTCATCCAAGTAAATAAGGAAAATCATTAGAAATAGAAATTACTTCATCTAGACCGCCCTTCCCCACAAAGACGTCTAACTGGACTCTTAATTAAGTTCTCAATTCCATGACTTCATCAGCGTCTGTATATGCAAGTAGTCCGGCCCGAATTCCTCGAGGGGTGATGATATCACTCCTAGGACCTAGTTAGCGTTTCGTCTATTTTAGGCGAGATTTTCGCATATTTGAGACCGGCCGCATTTTCCACGAGATGCAACCGAGTACCGGGACCTTTCCCTGAAAGAAGCGGGACGCCATATCTTGAAAACTATCCATAGAATTTTCTTGAAAATAATCTCATTATGTTTCCTATACCCAAATTACCTGAGAGGGTAATCTAACCTAACCCAACCCAACCTAACCTAACCTAAACCTAACCTACACACTACAGGTGTACTAATCTAACCTAACTTAACCTAACCTAACCTAGGTGCATGTCTAAAAAACCGGGGCTGGTGCAGTACTAGCGTACATCTCAGGAATTTGCAGACCGGCCTCTCTTGATCTATCCCGCTCGTTAGCGAGAGAATCGAGGCGACCTTTCGACCGGAGAGAAATGGAGGAATGGAGTCCCGTCCATTATGGAGGACACCGATGCGATCAAACTTATAATTTATATATTTCGAGGTTGAGCCATGTCACCGGTTGCTCCTGGAATCTTGGCCCTGTGCTGTGTCCAGCTCTCCAGGTCGACGGCCTGGATTGGCCGAATGATTCATCAGCACGAGTAGTTTGCGTCACAATAGTGGCAGATTTCTTGACTTCATTTATTTATTGATTTATTATTTTTATTGACTTCATTTATTTATTGATTTATTATTTTTATTTATTTATTTTTTATTTATTTTTATTTATTTATTTTTATTATTTTTATTTATTTATTTTTATTTATTTATTTTTTTATTTATGTTTAATCTCGTAATATATACCAAGGACCAAAGATAGTTATAAATGTTTGTGATATTCTAATGATATGTCAACATGACATTGAAGATTTCAGCCTCGCTAGGGAGCTGAGATGTGCAGCTGATGTTTACACACATGGTAGGATGTGTTTAGCATTGACTAGAACCTGGATACTTCCTTGGGGTTACCATCGTTACTTTGACGCCTGTTTATAGTAATAAATCTTAAAATGGGTGAAAGTCGCAGTTGCGAAAGTGAATCCTCAGTGACCACTGTTTTTGTAACGCCGGTTTGCATTATGAAATTGCATAAGACACTAAAGGAAAACTTATATTTTTAAGACTTAATTTTTAGCAGAAATCAGTAAATAGATTAAAAATAATATTCAAACGGACTTGTGCTTTTGGGGAAAAGATTACTCTGAGAGTTGTGATTTATACAATATTTTGATTTAAAAGACAACAGTAGCTGGTAAACAACAACAGGAACAGTGACAACACCAGATAGAAGAAGAATAGAAACAATAGCCGTCTTATATTAGTGCGGAAGATGTGATTAAATGGGAGAAGCAGCACAATACATCACTGAACATAACAATAACAACAACGCTGACTAGAAAACAAATTGCGACAGAAAAATATAAAAAAACCTGATTAAATGAAAAACAACAACAGTAACGACCCAGAGCACAGAAAGAAAATTTAGAACAGCGGCAAAAATAGATTGAGCAGAGAAAACACAACAGGAGATTCTAAATGCAGTCTCGTAACCTACTTTCCATACATTTGCAATCTGGAAATGTCATCAGCACAGGTCAGGTGGGTAGCACAGCTTTGCTCTCTCTTTCTTTCTTTCCTCGGATCTTTTTGCAGAAGAAGAAGAAGAAGAATGCAGAATATTCTCGTCGTACTTAATGAGGTTTTGGTGATAACTGTATTCGTCGCGTGAATTATTTCGGGACGGGAATGTGTCGTGCGGGAGAAACTTGGATCTCTCTCTCTCTCTCTCTCTCTCTCTCTCTCTCTCTCTCTCTCTCTCTCTCTCT
>NC_089786.1:11230000-11235000 GCF_040412425.1 Macrobrachium rosenbergii | reverse complement strand
TTGATTGAGTTTATTCGGCCCATTCATTGTAGAACTTTATATCATCAGCATTTGCATTTTCCACCCAGAAATGTATTCCAGTGTTCTTATGTTTTTTTATTTTGTTATAAATAAGCTTTACAGTACATTTTCTACAAGATATTGACTTTGCAATCAGACAAGTACGTCATATATTCTTTATGTTTTTTTTGTGATTGACTTTGCAGTCAGACAAGTATGGTCACATGTTCTTCATTTTATTTTATGTTATTATAAATAAGTTGTACAGTACACTCTACAATATATTGACTTTGCAGTCAGACAAGTATGGTCACATGTTCTTCATTTTATTTTATGTTATTATAAATAAGTTGTACAGTACACTCTACAATATATTGACTTTGCAGTCAGACAAGTGTGATCATACATTCTCTATTTTATTTTATGTTATTGTAAACAAGCTTTACAGTACATTCCACAAGATATTGACTTTACAGTCAGACAGGTATGACCATATATTCTAAATTTTATTTTATGTTACTGTAAACAATCTTGCAGTACATTCTACAATATATCGAATTTGCAGTCAGACAAGTATGATCATATATTCTGTATTTTATATTTTATGTTATTTTAAACTAGCTGTGCAGTACATTCTACAAAATACTGACTTTGCAATCAGACAAGTATGATCATATATTCTTTATTTTATTTTATGTTATTATAAACAGGCTTTACAGTATATTCTACAAGATATTGACTTTGCAATGAAAAAAAGTACGAGCGTCGAACCACTAGATGATCCGAATCATTACCGATTCTACTCTTACTGGGAGTACTGATCCTGCTTGAATACTCAATACTTTAGTTCTGGTTTAATGAAACACCTGGTCACAATTAAAATAGTTCCTTTGTAATGCTATGATTTTTTTGTTTTGTTTATTGTTAATTTACTTCTCTGTTTATTTATTTACCTTATTTATCTGTTTATTTACTCACCTACTGTTTCGCGTAACCTAGCCATTATTTCATCCACAATTTTGCATCAATTGACTATAGTTTTTTGTAATGAGGCTGTTGCTTTATTTACAGTATTCACAGGTAATTTATTTTTTATGACTTTTTTCCAAGCCATTATTTTATATACTTTATTTGATTAATTCGATGGTTTTCTTGCCAAGCAATCTCTTGGACTCAGATCGCTGTGATATTTATGCGGCTTTGTTCACCTTTTTTGTTTTCTGTAAAAGAAAAATTTTTTGTCGGCTTTGTCTGGCCGTCCGCACTTTTTCTGTCCGCCCTCAGGTCTTGAAAAATACCAAGGCTAGAGGGCTGCAAATTGTTATATTGATCATCCACCCTCCAATCATCAAACATAAAAAATTGCAGCCCTCTAGCCTCGGTAGTTTTTATTTTATTTAAGGTTAAAGTTAGCCATAATCGTGCTTCTGGCATTGATAGGCCACCACCGGGCAATGGTTAAAGTTTCATGGAACGCTGCTCATACAGCATTATACCGAGACCACCGAGCGATAGATCTATTTTCGGTGGCCTTGATTATATGATATAGCGGTTGTACAGAAAACTCGATTGCACCGAAGAAACTTCGGCTCATTTTTTTATTTGTTTGTTTGCTGACCCCCCTTTTGATCAGGTGGTTATTTTATTTTCAGGGTTATATTAACTTATTTGGTTTGTCTTCCATGTAATCAGGTAATTTTCTTTAAAGGATTGTATGTTTTCTTCGTGGGCTCCTTTGCAGTTAGGTCATTTTTTATATTGACAAGTATATAATTTTTTTTATTGACAAGTATGTTAATTCACTGGGTTTTTAAAGCTTCTTTATTGACAGGTATGTTAATTCAGTGATTATTTAATGCTTCTTTATTGACAAGCATGTTAATTCATTGATTTTTTATGCCCCCACTGCAAAAATGTTAGTATTTTAATTACGAATATAGTCATCCATAACTCTATTCTGTCATTTCCATTACAATCATATCAATCATTTATTTGTATGATTTATGTTTCACAAAGGTTTTCATGATCAGGGTTTTATTTGCAGTACCATATAATTCTCTGCTCTGAATACTCTCACTGGGAAAAGATCTGTATTTTCTTAATTCATAACCGTCATTGACCTTCCTTGCAATAGCAATGATATTTTATTGACCTTAGTTGATGCTTTTATTATTTTTTATGTTTCATAACCTCCCCGATACCAGGCTTTTATTTTCTTGAGGGATTGTGTCATTACGCGCTTTTAGTTTCCTGTAAAAGAAAATTATTGTGCCGGCTTTGTCTGTCCGTCCGCCCCTTTTTCTGTCCGCCCTCAGATCTTAAAAACTACTGAGGCTAGAGGGCTGCAAATTGGTATGTTGATCATCCACCCTCCAATCATCAAACACCAAATCGCAGCCCTCTAGACTCGGTAGTTCTTATTTTATTTAAGGTTAAATTTATCCATAATCGTGCTTCTGGCGACGATATGGGATAGGCCACCACCGTGCCGTGGTTAAAGTTTCATGGGCCGCGGCTCATAGAGCATTACACCAAGACCACCGAAAGATAGATCTATTTTCGGTGGCCTTGATTATACGCTGTACAGAAAACTCGATTGCGCCGAAGAAACTTCGGCGCATTCTTTACTTGTTTTTTTTTCTATTTTGACCATGTAACTAACTCAATTTTATTCCCTTACAGCCAGACCTCAATTTTAAAATAATTAGTATTCTGTTAATTGATGAATGGATTCAGTATCCTTCCTTGCAACAAGATGATCATTTGATTGACAGGAGGCTCTTAATTTTTATCACCTAAGTTGTAACTGTAGTGCATTTACAGAATTTTATTTAATATTTTCATTGTTTTCTTTGAGGATCATTAAAAATGTTTTCTGCATATGACCTCGTCTGCTATTTCATTCTCTTTGCAGCCTTTTATTTTTATTGGCTTAATTATTTCATTAAAAAGTAATCAAGTTACTTTTTAATGTCTTCGTGTCTCAGCTTTGTGATTTTTTTTAGGGGGATGTCTGTCTCATGTGGTGCACTGTCTCAGCTTTGTGTCCCTTTTTCTTGCCCTTTCTTTCGTCAGGGGGATAACAAGTGATTCTCAGTGCCACTGCGAGGTTTTCCTTCTGTTAAACCTTTCAAGCCTTTTCCTGTCAATTTCCGTTTCAGCGCTGAATGGCCTCATGGGTCCCAGTGCTTGGTCTTTGGCCTAAACACTATATTCAGTTCAACTCAGTTTTTCTTGCATTATACTGTGGTTGTTTTTACTGTATGTTTTTATTTACGTTTTTATTTTTATTCATTTATTTATTTTTTTACTGCGTAATGAGCCCCCTTTTGACTGTATCTGTATTTTTTATCATTAGTCTCAGCCCAAGGTAGTTTAATCTTTTAACTAGAGCTTTTCAACTGATTTGGGACTGTATGGAACCTGTAGCCTGCTCTGCCCTAAAATGGAAAACTGTGGTATCTGCAAAATTTCCGAAATTGAGATATGCCACCCATTGGGCTCTTGAAACCCAAAATACACAAGTTACTCCAGTTTCAGAATGATTCTTCAGTGCTTTCCACGAGTATATATTTAGGGGGGTCCCGTTTGTAGTATCTGCAAAATCAGTAGTAAGGCAAGGGAAAACTGCAGTATCTACCATTTTTTCTCAGTTTTGTATTTTTGCAGATACTGCAGCCTTCCATTTGAGGGCAGTGTTCTAGTCTGAGGTCATGAAGGAAATAAAAGAAGACATTACAGAATCTTTAAAAATGGGGAAACATTTTCCGATTATTGTACTTGCCCACCATAGACCTCATAAGCTAACGCAAGTCAACCGTTCAGAAGTATCAGTAACATTCAGATAAAATAAGGGGACCATACCATTCTGCTTTGTATCTCCGTGTCCAATTGAGTCTTAGCAAGCAAGACTATTCAAGTTAAATTTGAGGGAGAAAAAAGAAAGCTAATAATGTTCAAAGGGAGAATAATGAGTTCTCTTGCTCCGTTTTTTTTTTTTTTTTTTTTTTTTTGGCATGACCGCACGAAGAACAAACTCATTAGAATGTTGTTTACAACTTCTACATTCTCAGTTTTGTTAAACCCTTTATGCTTCCCAATCCCACAGATAATGATTGGAAGTCATAACTGTGGACTTCGCTTCGTTCCTTTGTGCTTCCTCTATCATAATACTCTCCTCTTTTCAAGAGGCTGTTTAGTCATTAGCCCCATCTCTGTTTCTACACCACAAAAAAAAAAAAAATAACAATCACAGCAAATACATAACAATGAAAAAGGCGCGAATAAAACAAAAACAATCATCATAATCCAAATATATTCACATATAATCGTCACATTATATACAGACACAACATAATGTTTACATAAGTACAAATCAGTAACAAATAAAAAACAAATAAAATCATACACAAAAAAAAATAAGAAAGACAAGGAACAAATGGAAACAAAAAAAGGACCTAATTTGGCACAGCGAATTCACGGTTGGCATGAGATACTTACACGGGGTTAGTAACTGCACTATGTACACTTCGTTCCTCAGACCAGGTTTATAGGAGTTTCCTCTCAACAGCTGAATTTTTTTTAATAGTTTTTTCTTAGTTTTTAAATTTTATTTTCATGTTATTTTCACATTAATAAACACGACTAGTATCAATTGATAGGACGTGGGGTTATGATTGGTTATGGCAATGTGGCGATGTTTCATAAACTTCATATGTGAGCCTTTACATTCATGATGTGTTAAATCCTTCACATTCGTGTGGTTTGTTAAAGCCTTCACATGCATGTGCTTTGCTTAGTGTTCATGAGATCTATATTGATGTATACGAATGTTTTGAGTTGCATTGACTTTTTGACTCATAATTGAAGGATTTACTTTAGTCAGCCCCGGCCACGCACATCCACCATGTTGAAGGTTGATGTGATCGCCCACATTCGTGTGATGTTTATAGGTATCATTTTTAACAGAATGGTTCTACTCTTAATTGCAGAATGTTAAT
>NC_089786.1:11202500-11225000 GCF_040412425.1 Macrobrachium rosenbergii | reverse complement strand
TATTTCGATGTGGGTCACGGTATTCAATTCAATATTCAGAACTTACATAATTGCTCTTAATAAACTAGGCAAATAATGACTGATTTTACACGGGGGAAAGCCTCAACGAGGAATCTACAGATGGTCTCTCTCTCTCTCTCTCTCTCTCTCTCTCTCTCTCTCTCTCGTGTCTTTCGGTGTTTCTCGTGGCCCGAAACGCGTCGCCAGTCAGCGGTGCGTTTAAATCACTTGGCTCTGAAGGTCTCAAGGGCGGTGATTCACCAGTTACAGGATCCACCAGTCCCTTCAAAAGGTCACAAGTCAGTAGGATTCTAACGCAGTTCTTTTGGGAAAGAAGATTGATGGATTCGGGACCGGGACTGGATTGAGAGAGAGAGAGAGAGAGAGAGAGAGAGAGAGAGAGAGAGAGAGAGAGAGAGAGAGAGAGAGACTAATTGTAGATTCCTCTCCAAGACTCTCCCCTGTTAAAACCAGTCATTATTTGCCAAGTTTATTAAAACATAAGTTCTGAATATTGAATTGAATACCATGAACCACATCGAATTAGAATAGAGAGAGAGAGAGAGAGAGAGAGAGAGAGAGAGAGAGAGAGAGAGAGAGAGAGAGAGAGAGGAGATTGTTCATTATCTGCAAAGTTTATTAAAAGCTATTACATCATTTCAGAATATTGAATTGAATACCTTGAGCCACATTGAACTGGAAGAGAGAGAGAGAGAGAGAGAGAGAGGTGTAAAAAGTGTGTTGGCAGAAGAGCGTGAACATAAAAGAAATAAAAGCTCTTATCGCAAGAGGTCAACCTTGAAAGCACACAAAAGTTGCAAAGGAATATCCGCTTGTGACTGTTCAAGAACAAAGGCTGGATTAGCAATTGAAATCGGCGCAATACCTGGCAATCTTATTTGTAATTACGTAAGACTCTCTCTCTCTCTCTCTCTCTCTCTCTCTCTCTCTCTCTCTCTCTCTCTCTCTCTCTCTCTCTCTCTCTCTCCAAGAAGATTAGCAACACAAATTTCCTCTCAGATCAGTCGATCCCACTATCAGCTAATGGAGAGACAGTCCAAACCAGCTCAGGTCATATCGGGTGTTCCGCAAGGAACGGTTATGGGTCCGGTTTTGTTTTGTCACCTAATGATGAGTGATACTGATAGCAACCTGCAAAGCTCATTTGCATCTTTCTTCGCTGCCGTTATTCGCTTCTCTGGAAAAGTGCTAACATTTGACACTGGCATATTATCAAGACAGAATCATATAAAATTGTCATAAATAGTTGGTATGGATACTGTGAATATTTTCATGAATATATCAAGGCTTTGTTAACGAGAGAAACTATACAGAATGATATGTGGGAGGGAAAAGGTCTAGAGAGAGAGAGAGAGAGAGAGAGAGAGAGAGAGAGAGAGAGAGATATGGTTATAGATTCCCACGGCCTCATCCCGACAGCCTCGAACAAACACCTGACGCCTCTCCTATGTACACATATACATAGGCATGCTCACGACCTCTCTCTTACGTAGGCGCATACGTCATTTCGTACACGGGTTACCCGTTCCACCCGGAAGCATATAAGCAAGGTCTTTCGCTTTGTACAGGTAATTCAAGGAGCAATATTTATCGGACATTCTTTCTTTTCCATTTATTTATATGTGTGTGTATTTGATCATAATATTGTTTTTTTGTTTTCATATGTAATTTACCCAAATTTTTTAAGTTGTAGATTTTATGTCGTTTCTTTGAATTTTGAGAAAAAGATTATATATATGTTATATATATACTGTATATATATATATATGTATATATATATATATATATATATATATATATATATATATATATATATATATATATATATATATATATATATATATTAAAACACAAAGGCCTCTTGAATCCGATCGGGAAGTAAGCTTATAAGTAAAAAAGGAATTAATTGTATAAATAAATAAATAAATAATTAAAAAAAGAACTCCGCAAGTGAAGAGATAATCGTGGCTTAATATTAAAGAGAAAATTTTCAGTCCCATTCATTATGTCATCAGTTAATTCAGTAGATTTATTTTTCCTCACCACGTGAGTATTATCGCTCCGTTATGTTTTCATGTAAAAAAAAACCGTAACTCCAGCAGAATGAATATAAAAGCATTTTCGTAGCGTTTTATATTTGCGAATTATCTGATAATACAAGAGGAAAATATTTAAATAGAACAATATTCCCTTAATATTTTACTTCACGGGTTTTCCTGTTGATCATTAAATGCAACGAGCAAGACTTAAGTTGATGCCTTCATATCCCTTTGTAAATTCTTAACATTTATAGTCAAGGAAAATATATGACTGAGATGATCGTATAATTTGCTGGCAAGGGTCTCTGCAACTTGCATGACCAAGCATAAAGACTTAACAGCAAAAAAAAAAAAAAAAAAAAAGACCCACTTGCGTTCTCTCTAAATGACCAGCCTCGTTAGGGGCGTCATTAAGGTTCATTTTCTGAGTGCGTGCATGCCTGCGTGCGTGCGTGCGTGTGAGCCACTACTGGCCTCACATACCACACATTCGAAAGTAATTTAGATTTCGACAGTGTTCGAGTGGCCATTCTCAAGTCTGTCATTAAGCATACATTAACCCCACAAGAAGAGAAGGTTCATTTTTTTTTTTTTCAAATTACATTTCCATAATTGTATTTTTAAACGCTAACGATGAAGGGTACATTAACCTTACTCGGCGAGAAGTTTATCTGTAGAAGTTACAGTTTTTTCCGCAAAATTGGAAACATTTTGGAGTAAAGGTACGATAACTTCGCAGAGAGAGAAAACTCTTCTATTTTTGAAATTACATTTTGCTAATTATCTCTGACACATTTATAACCAGGGCATTAAAAAGGGAAGTTACACAGCTCGAAGTTCTCTTCCGTAATTATTTCTGAAGCTTCCAATGTCCAGAGTGGTTAAATTACACGTAAAATGTGATCCCACAAACATAGCTTTCAGGTGACATTTCCACAATTAAATATAGAAGCATCGCTGTCTGGAGTGTTTAAAATAAGTATGTAAGGAGTGTACGTTATATTGCTCCTATTAAAATGTACACAAAAGTAACGATGACATGATAAACGTTGGAAGTAGTCAGTCAGGTCAGGTGTGGATCACAATTATTTCTTCGGTAATCAGTCATTGTATATGGCCACTTTCCCCTATGTAAAAAAAAAAAATTGCGTTTTAGTAAAGAAATTTTGTTGCACATTTGAAAAATGGCGTTTCATCAGGTTAAATGTTTTCCGCGGACTAATCTCTTGTTTAGGTGCTGTGACGCCACTTAATCTTATGGACAAGTCAATGTAATGCCTATGCGTGTGCTGTGTGCGCGGGTATGTATACCTCAAGGATTCCCTTTCACATTGAGTATGCAGGATCACAAAGGATGTGATAAAGGCTTTTCTCATCTGGAAGATACCTGGATTCATGAGAGGTGGGGGGTGGGATGGTGTTGATACGGTGTTTGTAAAGGTTTTCGTTTTCTTGATATGGTCTGATTCGATAACAAAATGTGGAAGGTTCGTTAGACCTGCGAAAGTGAATAGCTTGGTTTGTTTCTTATAAATTTCCCGTTTTATACGGTTCGTTAACATAACTGCGTTGAAAAGTAACATTTTGGTTTGGTTTGTTGAAGCTCCTGGTTTGAGAGCTACTTTCCACAAGGAGGCAACAGTTTGCTTTGTTCCTTACAGGGGCCACCATGAGGACGGTAGGATAGTGTGTGTGTAAAACTTCTATGCTGTGCGATCTTTTAAAATAACTGCAAGATCAGGTTTCATAATAAAATCTGGCTTTGGATGAATGGTCAGAAATCATGCCTACAGCCAAGGGTAGTAACTGGTTTGTTCGTTAGAAAGTGCTACCATGAAGAAGCTATAAGGTCTTCTTTGTGTGAACTACCAGAAACTGCAGCTAACACTTTTGTTTATTTAAGTAAAGCTATCGGTTTAGGCTGCGCCGCACCTAGCTAGCCTGTGTAAAATTATTTTGTGTGAACTGTCAGAAACTGCAGCTAATGCTCTTGTTTATTACAGAGCTCTCGGTTTAGGCTGCATTGTCAGAAACCGCACCTAGCTTGTGTGTGTAAAAGCACTTTGTGTGAACTGTCAGAAACTGCAGCTAATACTCTTGTTTATTATAGAGCTCTCGGTTTAGGCTGCATTATCAGAAGCCGCACCTGCAAAGGTGGCAATTTGGGATGTTCACCAATAGAGGGTGGTAGTAGTAGTAGTAGTAGTAGCAGCTCAACAAAGAGGAGTGTTTTATTTTTCTTTTTCCGCCGCTTCATCCCCAACTTTCACTTACTGAAGGAGCAGGAAGAAACCTGTCTGGTGAGACCGTGAGAATGCTGGAGCCATCTGCCCCCGCTGGCACTCTCTAGCGAAATGTATCATCACCGACTTCTTCGGGTTTCTTTCAGAGTGGTACTCCGGGTCATTAGTGCTTGCTTTATACCTTTTGTTATGCATGCGTCGTCCGTACTCTCTCTCTCTCTCTCTCTCTCTCTCTCTCTCTCTCTCTCTCTCTCTCTCTCTCTCTCTCTCTCGTTTGTCCTTTTGTGTGTGCGAACGCTCACCTTCGGAGAGGTGGGTATGGAGAAAAGTTCCAGAAATGGAAAATTTCTCTCTCTCTCTCTCTCTCTCTCTCTCTCTCTCTCTCTCTCTCTCTCTCTCTCTCTCTCTCTCTCTCTCTCGTTTGCTTTAAGCTCTGAGCTTGCATTCTTATCCAGATTATTTAGATTTTCTATTTGCGAAACTATTCTCTGCAACCTTCTCAATCTTACTTCATGGATTTAAGGTTTAATTTTCTCTGTGGGATTCATGTTATATAATATACTTCCCTTAGGTTAGCTGCGCTCCTCCAGGTCACAACAGTAACAACAATAACAACAAAAACAACAACAGTTCTGTTGGGTAGGGAACCAACTCCGGTAGTTAATGACTCCCTCGGTTAATGAGCCTATGTGTGCTTAACCTCAGCTAATGAATTCATATATGAGTTCAAAGAACAGTGTATTACAGACTACGCTGTGGGTGCAGATGCGGAAAGATGACAAGACAACTATATATATATATATATATATATATATATATATATATATATATATATATATATATATATATATATATATATATATATATATATATATATATTTAAGTATGTATAAAATAAAAAAATCCCAGTGATCAGCAACTTGAATCCGAGCAAGTCGTCACTGATGGCCCACTCTTGCACAAGTTTTGTGATGGCCCGGTGTTGCACAATTTTCCAGAGAGACCAGCTTTCACCTGACCTTTCCAGCACGATTATTAATCATTTCTTTCCAGGTTTACTTTTTTTTCTGTCTTTTATTTCGTGGCCGCCTGACGTTTAAATATTGCTTTCTTTCGCCAATTAATTCTGGGAATAAGTGTTGATGTACGTGCGAATTCTTATTTTCACGGCATTTAATTTTTGTTTTACTTTTAACAAGATTTCTCTGAAATGTTTTCTAAAGGATTTTTTCACGTCTTTGTATCTTTTTGTTTTTTGCTTAACGAAAAATATTGCTATGATTTTGTACACCATATTTTTCTCTTTTTATTGTGTGTGTTTTTTTGCTATATCTTATATTTTTTCCATATTTTGTAATTAACGATATTTATTTCTGTGCCACTTTCCTTTCCTCAACATATTCATTTATTGTTCTGTACAGCAAACAGCAATCTTTCTCGTAATTCATACAAATCTCCTTTCTCCTCTTTGTCTCATTTGCAGTGTTCTTCTTTCGACCCTTTTGCCTCACTTCTTAATCTTCTGCCTGCCCTTTGCCTCATTTTAAGTCCTCACCCTTTGCCTCTAAGTCTTCTACCCTTTGCCCTAAGTCTTTTGCCTTTGCCTCATTTCTAAGTCTTCTGTCTGCCCTTTGCCTCATTTCTAAGTCTTCTGTCTGCCCTTTGCCTCATTTCTGAGTCTTCTGTCTGCCCTTTGCCTCATTTCTGAGTCTTCTGTCTGCCTTTTGCCTCATTTCTAGGTCTTCTCTCTACCCTTTGCCTCATTTCTAAGTCTTCTGTCTGCCCTTTGCCTCATTTTTTAGGTCTTCTACCATTCACCTCATGTCGAATAATAATCTTGCTACCTTTTTGCCTCATTTCTAAGCCTTCTTTCTGTCCTTGGCCTTATTTTCTAATAATAATTTCTCTACCTTTTTGCCTCATTTGTAAGTCTTACCTCTACCCTTTGCCTTATTTCTTCTATCTCAACCGTTTTGCTTTATTTCTCAGTCTTCTATCTGCCCTTGGCCTCACTTATAACAATGATATCTCTGAGTTTTGCCTTATTTCTGAGTCTTCTATCTACCCTTTGCTTCATTTCTAACAATAATATCTCTACCTTTCTGGCCCATTTGTAAGTCTTCTATCTACCTTTGCCTCATTTTTAATAATAATTTTTCTGACTTCTGTCTATCCTTTGCTTCAGTTCTAATAATAATATCTCTACCTTTTTGCCTTATTTCTGAGTCTTCTATCGACCCTTTGCTTCAGTTCTAACAATAATATCTCTACCTTTTTGTCTCATTTCTAAGTCTTCTATCTACCCTTTGCTTCAGTTCTAACAATAATATCTCTACCTTATTTTGCCTCATTTGTAAGTTCTTAATATCGACCCTTAATTTGTCTTCAGTTCTTCAGTTCAATAATATCTCTAAACCTTTTTGCCTCATTTTCAAAGTCTTCTATCAACCCTCTGCTTCAGTTCTAACAATAATATCTCAACCTTTTTGCTTCATTTCAAAGTCTTCTATCGACCCTTTGCTTCAGTTCTAACAATAATACCTCTACCTTTTTGCCTCATTTCTAGGTCTTTTATCAACCCTCTGCTTCAGATCTTATAATCTTCCAGATCACGCTTTCGGCTAATTTATCTCACAATGCCTATAATTCCGCTAGACCGGACTTGGGCTTTCGGAGGTGCTGGAACTAATTTTCGTTCACACATAAACATCTGAAAGGTCACACGGTCATCTCTCACGGGCCCAAGCTTTTTATTTTTTTTTTTTTCTCAAAATATGAATGAGCGTATTGTTAGATTTTCTTTATTCTTTTATGTATGGTAGAGGTAAATAGAGGCTTTATCGATCACTAAAAAGTAATGGTTAGGATTCACATTTATTTTTTAGTCTAAAAAAATAATTTCTTCTTTGTTTCTAATCCAAAATACATTTTTTTAAAAAATTTTCAGACTTTCGAAAATTACTTCATATATGTTTCAAGTCTCATTAAACATAATATACATAAGAATTACAATGGTGACAATACTTGTAAGAGTTACTATCTGCTAGCTGTCTCTGTTGGTTGGTCGGAGTGCAAATGTCCACACTAAGCCTCTTATCCTCTTTAGTACCTTACCACACTTACGGGCCCCTTTTTGGCATGGACCCATGCTGGCACAAGGACAGCTTAATCTAAATCAGCTCGTGAATGAGCTACCAGTACTTTTTTCTTGAACAGAGGCATGTATTAACAAAAGGATAAATAAATCACGCATAATTGGACTCATTCCCCCCACGTTGATTTTATCCATTCCACAATAAAGTGTGTGTGTGCGTGTGTGTGTGTGTGTGTGGCATACCAACAGCGCCAGCCGAGGAAACTCGGGTATAGCTCTTGCCTTCATTAGCATAATGATATTCTCGATTTGGCAATCTGCAGATGTTGCAAGGGCTTGTTAGTGCACTTGGGGTGCTTGAGAGTCTCTCGGGAGCCACGCAGAGTGGGTCGTCAGGTGTCTGTGGTTGTATTCGGCGAAAAGATTATTGACGTTGCTTCTTGTGTGTCTCGCAGAGAAGCGGAACGATTCGGATAGAATGGGAGAAGTGCTGGTGATGCGAGTTAGGTGGAGCAATAATAATTAGGGGAGAGCATTCGCTCGGTTGAGAACGCAAAGTGGTTTTGGTGGCTTCTTTGTGTCCATCATTCATGCCCCTCCCCCTCCCCTCCCCTCACTTGACCCCTTCCATTGAGATTCGTCAGTGACCGTCGCTGTTTGGCATCAGTTGTCTCCAGAGTTTCGTCAAATACCCTGGAAGCGAATTAGATCACTCGCAAAAACTCTACGGCCTTTGAGTTTACGATTTCACCGTACTACCCGATTTCAAAGTTTTAACATTAAAAATAACAATAATTATTTTTAATAATAATAATCACAACTGTCAGTTCTAAGTGATATCTCATGAAGTAGCCTTCAGTAGATGAGAGTGCTTGTTCGTTCTTGCGCTCATTCTTTTTCTTGCCGTAAGGAGTGGTGGTTCATTACCGTCGCGTTATGAAACATGAATAGCTAATCGCGCATAACAACCATGAGTTAGCTCAAGCAGTGGAAGATGCATTTTTATTTTTATTCAGAGAGAGAGAGAGAGAGAGAGAGAGAGAGAGAGAGAGAGAGAGAGAGAGAGAATTCGGTGAGGACGCAAATCTGGCTGAACAAACTATATATATAACAAGTCCTCACGTGAAAATAAAAGGAAATGGTACCAAGACTTTCAACTTTTATTCCAAAGTCATCTTCAGGGTACTGAACAAAGTTAAGAAAATAACATATACAAGAAAGCAATATGGGGTCACAGATAACAGTAGATTATGCCAACAAGCTATCTAAGTATGTAAACAACGTTCTTCAAAAAACAAAAACATTCTTAGTAAAAATATGTACAGTATATATATATATATATATATATATATATATATATATATATATATATATATATATATATATATATATATATATATATATATATATATATATATATATAATATAACAAATTAAAGCAATTCAACCCGACCATCACCACTCATATTGCTACAAATTACACAGAAATTTGCTCTTAACCTTCTATTAAGGGTCGTAATGGACCTGACCATGTGATACCCGATCAGTGTCTAAGGCTGCGCCCACCCGTCATTTGAGAGGCCAAGTTGTAATTCCGTTATTGATGGCGGCTGATTACGCCGTCGTCGCCGGAGAACGGACATGATTTCGGGTACCTCTCGTTCGGTACCAATTTGCAAAAAATGGCCCCTTTCCTTGTCATTAGGAAACAATACCAAGAGACTGGCCCCCGTGTTTTCGAGAAACAGACGGGGAAATTGGTTTATGTTATTGCCAGGCAATGGTCGATTTTCTATTCTGTGTTTACAGATGATGTGAAGGGCTTCAATTTTTGGGTAATCAGAAATATGTTAGTGTGAAATCTTCTCTCATGTTGTTAAAAAAGCAATCAGAAATTTGTTTTCTGTTATTGAGAAACGTGACGCCAAAATTTACTACATGTTATTAGAAAAGTATTCAGAACGTCTGAGGGATGAACTCTCTCTCCCCCCCTCTCTCTCTCTCTCTCTCTCTCTCTCTCTCTCTCTCTCTCTCTCTCTCTCTCTCTCTCTCTCTCTCTCTCTCTCTCTCTCTCTCTCTCTCTCTCTCTATATATATATATATATATATATATATATATATATGTGTGTGTGTGTGTGTGTGTGTGTGTGTGTGTAGAATCTAGTGGTCAGGTCGACATCATAATTTCTTTATATTGCTTGCACTTGGATCTTAAGGCTTTGTAGTGACAAGCGTATCCAAAACAGCGAAAAATCGAGAAGTTAAGAGGTCATTGTGGCTATTGCAATTACACACACACACACACACACATATATATATATATATATATATATATATATATATATATATATATATATATATATATATATATATATTTACAGTATATTGTGTTTGTGTGTATTTGTGTATGTGTGGGTTTGTACTCATAACCACGCATGAAGACTATCACCTCTCCTCCCCCTCCTTTGTCCTAACGACGCAATTGCAAATTGGTGGTCTGAAAAATGATTATTCCCAAGCGAATTGAGACAACAGTTTGGGCACCCAGATACTGTAATTTTCTCGACACTGTACATAGACCTTCCTTCATCCGGTCTCATTTCCATCTACAGAACGTCCCCGGAATTGTGCTAAAAATAAGTGACAATTTTGCAGTGGCCTTGAAAATAAATTGTGTTCTTATTTGATAATCATTTGTCCGAGTTGCGAGTTGATATTCGAAATATAAATGACAGTAAATCAATGTATTGCCGTGGAATATTATGTAATATAAATTCATTGTAATAGTTTTGTTCTTCTTATGGACCATTGTATTCATTATAACTAATAATACACGCTTCAACTAGAGTAGCAGTTCTTATTGTAAGAGTCAATTCGTTTTAAAAAAAGGAAAAATACGGGAAACAATTTGTAAAATATATATATATATATATATATATATATATATATATAAAATATATATATATATATATATATAAGATCTAACAGGCCCATGAAAGATATTCTTTTAACCTATGCTTTATTTTTTAGCGACTGAATAACTTATAGGCGCTTTGTGTATTATCAAACGTCTCGTGTTCCCGCTGTCAGTGATGGACAATTTCAGTTTCACTGTTAATCAGGAACTCTGGCTCTGGGAATTGATTTTGTTCTGTTTGAAGGACGTTTCCAATCAAAATAATTCCTCGCAGCTTTCACGTCTGGATTGGGGATTGTTTATAGGCAATCAGTAATTTTCTCTCTCTCTCTTTTGATTACCCATACAATTTATGCCTTCAAGCACACTTTTTGATAGTTGCTCAGACAAGCTATTCCAGTCTCTCTCTCTCTCTCTCTCTCTCTCTCTCTCTCGATTACCTCTTTATCCATTGGCGCATACTTTCACTAACGAAAACAATCTTATCCATTCTCTCATACTTTCTCTCTCGAAAACAATCTCTCTCTCTCTCTCTCTCTCTCTCTCTCTCTCATGATTACCATACATTCTGTGAGGCTTTGGCGCGCACTTTCATTGTTAGACAGTCTCTCTCTCTCTCTCTCTCTCTCTCTCTCTCTCTCTCTCTCTCTCTCTCTCTCTCTCTCCAACCATCAGTTTGAACTTGGCAATAATGATAATGATATAGAAGTTAGAACTCGCGACAGTCCTCCGTCAG
This sequence comes from Macrobrachium rosenbergii, assembly GCF_040412425.1. Classification (NCBI taxonomy): domain Eukaryota; kingdom Metazoa; phylum Arthropoda; class Malacostraca; order Decapoda; family Palaemonidae; genus Macrobrachium; species Macrobrachium rosenbergii. Next base: position 11,213,950 of record NC_089786.1, on the reverse strand, counting down.
CGCCAGCAGGCAGGACTGTATTCAAACAGGTTCAGTTCAGGGTTTGTTCCTCTCTCAAGTGGCAATTACCAAATTCGGACCGGTTCGCATCGGACAGCAAAAAGCAGTTCACTGACCAAAGAGAGTCAGAGTCGCCTGTCAAGTGCTTCTTCTTCGGATGCAAAAACTCGAGAGGCTTTTAAAACTCTCGCCATCACTTTGAACTTGGAGGTCGACCTTGGCCTTCGGCTGCGCCACGATTTTTAGCATTTTTTGTGAGTGTACGTGCATGTGTGTGTGTGTGTGTGTGTGTGTCTGTACGAGAAAGTACAAGTTCAACAGTTACTTGAGCCTACGACTGTCTGCAGATATATATATATATATATATATATATATATATATATATATATATATATATATGCGTAAAAATAAATAATGTATGTATGTAGTATATATGTATGTACGCATGTGTTTGAGTGAATGTGTATACAGTACATAAACGCATATTCTACATTTCAGTTCATGCATCCCGTGTCCATCGTCTCCTAATTTCAAGTGGTGGATGATTTCGTCAATTGTGAACACACTCATAGCGTAAAATAAAGAGTCGGCTTCAGTCAGACACGAATAAAGAGATCGTTAAATTTTCGAAAATATCAAATATATGTCTTCTTGAGAACTAGTTATTATTTACCAGCTTCATAACAGTCAAGGCTTATTATATTAGTCTTGTCGTAAAGCTTATATATTGGTATTCTGCCGTAAAATGGACTGCGGTATCTACAAAAATACAAAACAGAAAAATGGCAGATACTGCAGTTTTCCTTTGCCTTACTACTGATTTTGCAGATACTGCAAGTAGGACCCCTAAATAAAGCATTGAAGAATAATTCTGAAACTGCAGTAACTTGTGTATTAGTGTTTCACGAGCCCAACAGGTGGCATATCTCAATTTCGAAAATTTTGCAGATACTGTAGTTTTTCATTTTAGGGCACTATTGTTAAAGTTTTTTTTTTTTTTTTTGCAGTATTTGAAGTAATTTATGCAGTGGAAACGTATGTGAGCGTGCAGATAGGGAAATTCAATGTCGCACATGTGACTGCAATCGCTGATCGTGGGACAACGTCATGCTAATTTCTCTAAACAACTTGGGATTCGTAGCTAGAGTGATCCGATCGTTGAAACTCTATCTACAAAACAAACAACATAAAAAAATTTTTCACTCGCAACCGGGTCATTCGCCTACACTTTCAAAATATACCACAAGTAATTCATCGTTCCACTATTTCCCATGCCTTCAAGAGAAAATTATGCGTTCTTATAGTTTTCCCAGCAAAGTGTGCTTGGATAATTTTGACCAGCCTTTTAAAGCGGAGTCGTAGGCTCGTATGTTTTCCCAATACAATACACCAGAATATTTTCCAGAACCCGCTAAGGATCAGTATGAATAATAATTTATCAGGTGGTCAAGTGTTACCTGTGGCTATAGGGGCTCTGTGGTCAACCCACACCTGTAACTTTGGAACTGGCTGCCTGGTCATCAGCAACAACGACAAAAACACGCCAGAGAGAGAGAGAGAGGTTGGATGTACACTATGAAAGTGTGGTCCAAGGATTAATTTGTATAGGTAATCGACAGAGAGAGAGAGAGAGAGAGAGAGAGAGAGAGAGAGAGAGAGAGAGAGAGAGAGAGAGAGAGAGAGGCTGGATGTACACTGTCTATAGGTAATCGACTATGAAGAGTGTGGTGCAAGGATTAATTTATACACTGTCTACGGAACTAATCGACAGTAGAGGAGAGAGAGAGAGAGAGAGAGAGAGAGAGAGATAGAGGAGAGTCTGACTTTATGCTAATGAATTCTCCTCTCCCAGATATGCCCTTGTTTACCTTGTTCCTTCGGAACCGCTTGGAAGCTGGACCCCAAAATACATCACACTTCGAGAGGGTATTCCTACAACCATTGAATATTCATGTATTTACGAGAATGACGCGTCGAGAAATGGTCAGGGAGAATATCGATGCAGAAATAACAGCGGAAATAAAAGTTCCATAACAGAAGAAATGGCGGAATTGTCGTACGACGTGGCATTTTAATGGAGTCGGTTTCTGGGAGTCGCTGGGCAAGGGAGATAATAGCTATGTTCATTTTTGTGTCTTTTATTGAACGTTCCTATATTATTTATTATGAATGAATCACTGTTCATTCGAAGGAAACAAAATATGATATTCAGTGAATCTGAAATGCTTAAACAGGCATGATTTTCTTAGTGATGTTGCCATTTTGGGGTTCCTATATTAGTATTGATCTCTATTTAAGCCTGCTTGTAAATGGATTACAGAAAATCCAATCTTAGTTTTCCCGTAACAACCAAGTATATTTCTCCATTTATTGTTTTCATATATTATTATCTTACATTAAAAAATCTTTCGTTTTTAAGAAATTGTCTTATGTTCCTGTTTAGTGTAGAAGGAACAGCATTTTCTTCGTCTTAAATGTCTTAATATGTGCCATTTTCTTAAGAGCCACCTCTGTTAGGCAAACGATATGACGTTAACATATATATATGTATATATATATATATATATATATATATATATATATATATATATATATATATATATGTATGTAAATACATACATACATACATACATACATACATACATGCATACATACACATATATATACATACAAACATACAAATATATGTATATCTAAATACATATATATATATATATATATATATATATACATACAAATATACAAATATATGTATATATATATATATATATATATATATATATATATATATATATATATATATGTGTGTGTGTGTGTGTGTGTGTGTGTGTGTGTGAGAGAGATTGTTCTTGTGCGTACACGACTCTGGTTTAAAAATATCATAAAAAATCGAAACGTATCTTATTAAAACGGAAAAATCTACCTAAAATACAAACCACCAAAAACAAAATACTTGACTATCAGCGTTGGATGTTTTGTCAAGAATGCTCTTATCTCTTATGGTTTTTTCTTCGGTATCTCTGAGTCCCTGTGTTTACCCCCCGGGGGGGCCGAGGGCAGAAATAAAAGGTAATCGTGACGACCGTTATCTGCTTTGAATTCGCCACCTACCTGAACGAAGCCGAATTCCTTCCTGGAAGGTGGTCCATAACATCGAAGGTTATCATTTTCATTTCAGTAGGAATTGTCGTATTAGTTAATTCCAAAGTAATCTTTTGAAAGGAAGGAAGCGTCCTCGTTGCCTTAATTTGTAAAAATATTATCGTATTTTATTTTATCGTTTGCTTATATATTATGTCCATCTACGATTTTGTAATTCGTCTGCCTTGTAATTATTATAAAAATATCTTCATCTTGTTATAGCCTCTTAAAATGTCTGACGACTTTGATCAAAATCTTCTCTCTCTCTCTCTCTCTCTCTCTCTCTCTCTCTCTCTCTCTCTCTCTCTCTCTCTCTCGCACCACTTAAAACCACTTCGACAGGTGGCTGGCAGGCGATAACGATATTAAATATGCCGAGGCGGGATAGGGTTACGTGAAGCTCCTGTGCGAAAAAGAAGGAAAAGAAACCCTTCCCAGCACACACCTGAGTCGCACAGGTAGCGCGGGTGTCCCCCCCTCCCTCCCCCCCCCTCTCTCTCCCCTTCCAGCCCTTAATCTCCTGAGAGTGTTGTTCTGATTAAGTAAATGGGCTGCAATGATCCCATTTAATTCCCTAAATGGAACACCGGAGACCATCGCCGTGATTAAGGGATTTTACCTTAAATTTTTAAGGGGCGCCGAAAATTGAAATTTACTGGATCGACGGGTTTAGGTTACTTGGATGTGACATCGTTTGGCGCAACGGATGGCTTGGTTTGAGGTTGGTGGATGCGTGTGGATGAAAAGATGAACGGTGGATGATGTAATGGTTCTCCATGTGTATATATGTATATATTATATATAATAAATATATACACATGCGTATGTTTGTCGCACACCAAAACTTCAACGGGAAAGCAAAGCTTTAACAGACTGTTTCTTTCTCCCTTCAGCGTCACTCCGTGTGTCCGTCCACCCTCTCCATCACTGATTCTCAGGTGCTTCCTTGCAAACTCCGACTGCTCTTGGCTACCGGAGACATGACCGCGCTCTCTTAATTATCAAATGAAGACCTTCCCTCCCTCCCTCCTGCTATTAATGCACTTAATAGTCTCATTAAGCGTCGCTGATTATGCCGCGTTATTCCCCGCGACGGATTCTCCACGGAATGCTTAATGGCCGAGAGAAAAGGGGGTCTCGTTATAATGTCCAGTGGCTGAGCATATTTCGCATCATAAGTGTCTCGAGAGTTATGTCTTGATGTGATGCTTTTGATGGCTGTACTCCCCTGGTTCGGGTTGGGGTATGTGAGGGAGGGGTTTGAAGTATTTGGAAGGGTGGGGCGGGGGGGTTGGCGAGAGGGGCAAATGCTTGTGACAGTTTCACCCCGAGAAGCGGGCGGACGTTTGGACAACTTCACCCACGGGGCCTGCCAGACTTGGAGGGAGGGAGGGAGGGGGAGGGGGTTTTACTTTGGCTTGAGTGAAGAAAACTCATGACTGTCTCACCCTGAGGTCGAGGTGAATGCTTGTGTCAGCCTCTCCTTGCTTCGAGGTGGAAGTGAAGGTTTTGGGCGTGGGAGGATTTCAGGAGACAGTTGGACTTGGGATTAATTATTTGGGCTTCAGACTGTCATCTGGACTTCAGTACACTACTGGGGTTTCAAGCACGTGGACATTGATTTATTGTCTGAGTTCTAAATTGTCATATTATCAGGGTTTCAGATTATTTTCTGGACTTAGTTGTATGGTCTGGGTTTCAAATTGTCATCTGGACTTCTGCTTATTATTAGGGCTTCAAACAGTCACGTAGACTTTGATTTATTGCCTGAGTTTCAAATTGTCATCTTGACTTCAGTATATCGTCAGGGTTCAGATTATCGTCTGGTCAGAGTTTCAGACTATCATATGAACTTCAGCATATTGTAAATTTCAAAATATATGGACGTGATTGTACTGTCTTGGTTTCAAACTATCGACTGGAACTCTGTTTGCTACTGGTGTTTCAAACTATCGCTTGGACCTCTGCGTTTCCTCTGGTTTTCAGACTGTCATCTGGACATTAATATAGTGATTTCAACATACTTTCGGGTTTGAAACTGGGCATTTGAAAATAAACGGACATCCAAATTCAGTCAACTGCAGGCTTTCACTGCCAACCGGAAGCCTTAAAAACACTTCGACTGACCATCATTGTCCACCAGATGCCTATGAAACCCGATAATGAGAGAAATCTTACGGTTCTGGTCCTTTTTGTGGGAAGAAATGAAAATGACGTTTAGGCCTTCCATTCAAAGACTTCAGTGCCCGAAGTCTGGGCATGAGAGAGCATTTAGGGTGCTTCAAGAGCGTCCCCTTTGTTGAGGGAGCTTCCCAGGACGTCCCTTGTACTTCTTCACCTTTTATTCACCACAAAATCTCCCCAAATATTAAGTGCGGTCACGACAGGTGTCCATTTGTCGACACTTGACTGTAGGGGGTTTGGCTTCCCTGGTGACGTCACAGAAAGCCTGAAGGAGTCAAACGTTAATGGGACAGACTTATTTGGGATTGTAAGTAATCGCTTCCATCACCTGATTTTGAAATCGCAGAATTAAGAAAAAGTTGAGATAAGAAAAAAAAATAAAATTGATAGGTCATACAGTGGGTACTTGTGAGCATGAAAAATAGAACTGGTATACTATGCAGTTTCTCTTGTTCAAGATTATGAATACGCATCACAATAATGAGAGAACTTTGCAGTTATAAGTTAGCTCAAGAAAAAAAAAAACAACAGTGGATTGTAAATAGAGAAAGAACGCTTAAGTGTTCAGACTTCTTAAAAATATTATTAAGAGGAGATTGCAACTTACTTAGTCTGAGATTGTGAATGCGAAATTCTAAAATACTACAAGCGATGGTTGCATCTTATTTAAATTGAAGACTGGCGAGTCTCATTCAGGTCACTAAGGTTTACACCAGCAGGCTGAAGAATAACAATGACATAACAGTATGCAAAGAAAACCAAAAAAGAAAACGTATCTCCGATTTCTCTTTTAGAAAGTCCGATGTGTTATAACCCATCTTTGTAAAGAAACGTTAATTATCTCTCGCTATTAAGGTAGGACATCCGGTAATGGACATTAGCACCCATTAGGATGCAGGGGGACCCTATAAAAGGACCGTAAAGGCCCAGGGAAACAGGCACTGACATTACGCCCGCGTGTGACTGGGATGTCAAGATGTAAATGGCAGAGGAATATCACCAGACGACAAAACGGTCAGGTTGTGTGGAGGGAAGGGCAGCAGATCCTGGGGACGGTGTTGGATATAGGGGGAGGGGGGGAGGAATGGGTTAACCAAGCGACATATGCAGAGATAAGGTAACTGAACCCCTTCTACTTTATATTCTTCACACAGAAGTACTCCTCCTCAGTTCTCAGATTCCCTCTCCCCTTCCTTCCTAGTTGCGCTCCCTTCGTTCCTCCCGTCCCCCAACACCTCAACATATTCATGAGCAACAGCAACTGCAGAGAGAGAGAGAGAGAGAGAGAGAGAGAGAGAGAGAGAGAGAGAGAGAGGCTTGCTGCCCCCAACACCTCCACAACACACCCAAGATCAACAGAAGTGAGGGAGAGGGAGCGGTTCAACACAGGCGCTGGTGTACCGCAAGGCGTTATTCGATGGCTTCTCTCGTCTTGTCTTGAGGTCAAGAAGATTTGCAACTTTTGCGGTTACTATCTCTCACACAGACCTACTAATTACATCCGTCTGAAGACAGGAGGTCGGTGCCTTACTGGTTTGTTGCATATGAATGTGAAATTAAAGAATATGAAATGTTTAGGTTGGGAGAGAAAATAAAACACTGAGTATTTAAAGATTGCGAAAGACTTAAATATAGTCATCAGTAACCAATTCGTGAACAAGATGCTTTGGTTGGTGGGACTTTTTTCTCTGGCCTCGTACGTAAAAAGTGCCTTAAAAGTGGGTGAAATATAATAATTGAGCAGTCAAACTTTCTCATGAAACTAAGTAAAAAACAGTGGATAATATTGAGGCAATCGGCAACCCCAGCTGGATAATCAGGATGCTGCAAGTTCAACTGGGAAAGCAGCCAAGAACGGAAAAAGAAATTCAGAAGTAAAAAATAAACTAAATAAGAGAAATAGGAAAGATAAAAGAGTTAAAGCTACGAAACGAGACTCGAGTAAGCCTGCTGAATAAAAATGAATTTTCTACTGCAGTTCCAACGATTCAGCTACATAAGTAGAATGATCACTCCATAATTTGGCCACTGCTAGAAGAAAGTTTATAGAAAACTGTTCGATATTTAACCTCATAAAAGACGAGTTCTGAATGCAGAAGACGGTGAAAATAACGACAGACTTTGTACAGCATGCACAGCGAGCTAATCGAAAACGACAGTGGCAGGGATTAAAAACTAAGACCCAGAATAAGAAATTTCAAGTTTTTATCCAACAGTTTGAGATGCGAGTCATCCGCTTGCGGCCAGACCTGTACATCTTTCCTTTCCCTTCAGCAGAATTATCTTCATATCTAAAACACAAAATCACACCTATAGCCCTCCACCCCACCCCTCCCACACCCTTTCCCCCCCTCGCCTTCCTACCAGGTCCTATTAGGGAGGAACAAACCTGTGAAGTAATGAGGAGAACCTCTTGCTTTTCGGGAGGTAATCTGAGACCAAGAAGAGATGGTTAAGTTACCCTTCTCCTCCGCTGAAGGAGAAGAAGAAGAAGCAGATGAAGCCCTTCATGGTGCAAATAGGGCCACAACTGCCTTTCTTTGTCGCTAAATGTTATGCATGCATGTTATACATAGTCTCTCTCTCTCTCTCGTTTATTTTACATGTATGTTGTCTGTTTCAAAACTGATGAATATATTTAATTCATATGGAAAGATCAACGACTCGTTTATAAATAATAATAATATTAATGGAGAAACAAATCCACAGTTATGTATATTTACAGATTTTTCTTTAAATATGTGGATTTGTTTCTATAATAACAATAATAATAATAATAGTTTATTATTATTATTATTATTATTATTATTATTATTATTATTACCAAGATAGGTTCATCCTAAACAAAACAAAACAAAAAAATAAATAAAAGACTGCTAACTGCTGTTACCAAAAGTATAAGCTTGACTCGACAGACTGACTCTATTAGCTCTGGGACAAAATTCGCCGAATCTGATATGGGTTAATGATGATGACAGAGGAAGGGAAGGGGGAGGGGGAGAGCCAGGAAGAGTTGGTAGGCGGAGGGGAGGGGGGGAAGGCAAATGTGACCAAAAAGATTGGGAAGGTTGAGAGGTTAGGAAGATTCGCAAGGAATAGGGAGTTAGGAGGATTGGAAATGGGAAAGGATAGGAATGCAGCCTAGGAAGATTCAGAAGGAAGAGGTTTCAGGATGACTGAGAAGGAGATAGGTAGACTAAATGGGAAGGAATGGAATGGAATATAGAGTTTAGGCCAAAGGCCAAGCGCTGAGACCTAGGAGGTCATTCAGCGCTGGAAAGGAAATTGAGAGTAGATAGGTTTGAAAGGTGTAACCAGAGGAAAACCTCGCAGATGCACTATGAAACAATTATTAGGAGAAGGTGGATAGCAAGTTGGAAGAAAGATAATATGAGTGGAGGGACAGTAAAAGGAATGAAAGGCTAAAGGAGAGGGGGAGAGCGATAGGAAGATTGGGTAAGATGGGGGATACGTAGGGTCTGTGAAGATTGGGAAAGAAGATTTTATGTAAAGGATTGGTTAATATAACAGAATCTGTCAGAAGGCGATGAGAGAATTCAGTACAGAGGAATTGTGAAATTTTGGGGATTTTGTTTTAGGAACTGAATTGAATATAGAATTTAGGCCAGAGGCCAAGCACTCGGACCTCTGAGGTCATTCAGCGCTGGAAAGGAAATCGGAAGGAGGTAGGTTTGAAAGGTGTAGCAGGAGGAAAACCTCGCAGCTGCACAATGAAACAAGATTAAAATAATTGTACAAGATAACCTTGAAAATTATTTTAAAAGTATTACACAAAATACTAAAAATTTCTTTAAAAAATATTTCAAAACCAAGAAGAACCCAACCAGAATCTCCATTAAAGAAAATAAAATATAAAAAATAGAAAAATAACAATGGCTCCCTAAATACGACAGGCGTTATCAATAAAAAAAAAAAAAAAAAGGGCCGCGTTACGAGGCGCCCACTCTCTCTTATCTCCCCGCGGATTAAGTGTCAGACGCCTTAAGCCCTTATCTCGGAGACAAGGGCTTTCTTGGCCTCGATAAGGCTTATCTCCTGGGATCAGCGCTAACACGCGCCCTTGAGGAAAGGGAACGCACATTATGAGTTTATTGGTTCGCTTCGAGTATACTGGAGAGAGAGGAGAGAGAGAGAGAGAGAGAGAGAGAGAGAGAGAGAGCATAAGTTAGGTAGACAGATCTCGTATGGGCCCCTCCTGTTTTTTTCGGAGCGGCAGTCACTCACGCCTGTTTTTTCTCTCTCTCTCTCTCTCTCTCTCTCTCTCTCTCTCTCTCTCTCTCTCTCTCTCTCTCTCTAGATGAGATCTTTCCTCGCCCGGGTTCTTAATCGAACGCGAGTTCCATAATCGCGACACGAGGGCCAGAGAGAGAGAGAGAGAGAGAGAGAGAGAGAGAGAGAGAGAGAGAGAGAGAGAGCAAAAGCTTTCATAGTGTCGTAAAGTCTCTCAACATGGCTTGAACCGACACGCGGCTTGACATTCCACGCAATAAATCAATCACCTTAATCAGATTTATTACAGCGGCGACGCCATCTTCGCCTCGCGATAAGCGATGAAACCCCAAACAACAGACGGTTTAAAAATCAGTTGGAAATGCCAACGACATCAACAGAAGTGATAATGAGAGTAACAATCGCTAACAGTAATACCATCAATAATAAATTGTAAAGAATGTAGAATTTATATCTACAGACAATAATGGTAATGACAGTCGCAAGCATATTCTTATGTTATAAATTACACTTATCCTCATGAGACCATACGCGCTTGATATATATATATATATATATATATATATATATATATATATATATATATATATATATATATATATATATATATATATATATATAAATAATTACAGTTATAATATTTATCCAGCGACGCGAGAGCCTTAACGCATTTAGAAGAAAATAACAGCACATCAAACTAATCTTCCATAATCTTATCTTTGATCGACCCAGCCATAACATCTCGTCTAATCTACCGATACCCCCAAAAACCCTCCTTCAAGAATTATGTGAGATGTAGAACAACCTTATCTGCTATCGTACTGGATTATGTGGCGCCCTTCGGCGACGAAGACACGAGCCAAATGCGTATAAGGATTAATTTTCTTTTTATGCTAAGCGGGTATCACGATACTCAAGACCAGAAGTACCGAAGGTGATTTAAAATTATAAGCAGCTCTCTCTCTCTCTCTCTCTCTCTCTCTCTCTCTCTCTCTCTCTCTCTCTCTCTCTCTCTCTCTCTCTCTATCAATGGAATCTCAAGGTGAAAACACTGCTCTTATCCCAAAGATTTCTTGAGGACTGAATATTAACGAGAAATATACAGAACCTTATTTAAAAAACCAGATTCATCTGAAACAATTCCAGTTTCTGATTTCACCGTTTACCTCCTGCAGGTCTGACTGGAAATCCAGAATTGTCTTTTCCCTCCCGCATTCCTGAGCAATTTACCTTCCTCTCTGGTTATTTGTTATGCCTGATAAACATCGACCAATGCAATTCTGGGAGCCTCTTATGGGAGTCGAAGACCAAACAACCATCTTGAAGAGACAGGGAAGGAACGCAATTGTCCAGTTTATGACTGGAAGACCACACGGTCGCCCTCCCGCCCTTACCAATCCGGGAACAACAGCAGTAATCAAGGACCCCTCCTCCTGACCACCAAACAACAATGATCAAGAAGAAGCTTATTTCTAGGCAGTCTTAAAGTTATTTTCGGGACTTCTTGGTTCGTTGGTCAAAAACTTCATTCTTGCATAATATTCCTCCTGCTCAGGGACACCAACGACAATCAAGAACCATCTTAATTAATACCTAAACAGCCACCAACAACAAAAACCACTGCGACCGAGGGATTTATTTCTTTGTAATCTCTTCCAGTAGCTGCAAATGCTGCCGTAACCTTTTTTTAATCCAGGGATAAGAACAGCAATAAAGAAATCCTCCAGTTAACAAGTGGACAACAACATCAGATACAACCATATCGTCCAAGGAGTTCTTTTCCAGGCCAAGCCTTTTCCAGTATTCTAAAATCGACTTTACAACAGCCATAAAACTGCACAACCTGACAATTTATAACTACAGCGATGTCGCCC
>NC_089786.1:11162500-11197500 GCF_040412425.1 Macrobrachium rosenbergii | reverse complement strand
TTTTTTGAAGCTCACAGGGCTGTGTTCTACAAGAGAGAGAGAGAGAGAGAGAGAGAGAGAGAGAGAGAGAGAGAGAGAGAGAGAGAGAGAATCATTTGTCAGTTTTTGTCTTGGCCTGAAATTACTTGACGCACCAATGTTATACATTTTTATCTTTTTCATAATGGCATCTCTCTCTCTCTCTCTCTCTCTCTCTCTCTCTCTCTCTCTCTCTCTCTCTCTCTCTCTCTCTCTATCATCCTGTCATGATTGATTTATCGGTCTGTCCGTCTGTCTTTGCGCTGTGATTCAGTCTTGATTGATTCTCTCTCTCTCTCTCTCTCTCTCTCTCTCTCTGTTGTTCAAAGGCATTACAGTACATAATTATATGCATGAAATATGTTTGTAATAGTTGGACATGTTTTCTATCATCTCTTCTTCCTGGTACAACTCATAGTAATCAGTATCTTCGACGGCGATGACCTTCGACGTCGCGACGTCAGAACGTAATTTCAGATCACTAATTTGTAATGATGGATGTTACCGACGGGTTGTATAATTTCGATATGCAGAACGGTAGGGCCTTAGTTACTTTGGTGAGGGGCGTGATGCATTACTACAAAATGGTCGTGAGGGTTTAGACGATGGCTGAATGTGTTTATCCCTTTGCCAAGATTAAGACCAAAAAAGAAAGGTCAGTGTCTTTCCTTTAGCAAAAAGCAAAACTAGTTCGTTATTGCTCCCCCCTCCCCCGCCCGCCACCCCAGCAAACAAACAATGTTCATATCTGTCCTTTTGACGCAAAAAAAAACCTGTTTCGTTTCTGTTTCTTATCCTAAAATACTGGTTCACTTATGTTTTCTGGCAGAAAAAAATCCTGGTTCATTTCTGTTTTTACCCCCATGACTGGTTCATTTTTCATATCCGAATAAAAGTTCATTCGACTTACCCCTCCAAAGAAAGTTGGCTCATCTGTATCCTTTAGCCTGAAAATACTCTGCTTCATTTCTCGCTCTTAGCCAAAAAAAAAAAAAAAAACAATCAGTTCTATTTTACAGTCTCAAAAAAATTTGTTCATCTTTCTCCCTCTTCTTAACATCATCTGGTTCACTTCTATCTCTCCTCCTAAAAACTTGACCATTTCTGTCTTGTAGCTTAGAAAAACTCTTTCTTTTATGTCCATTAGCCTTTAAAAAGTGGTTCACTTTTGTTCCTTAGCTTTGAAAAATTTGGTTCATTTCTGTCCCAGTGTTGTAAAAAAAATTTGGTTCATTTCAGTCCCAAAAATAAAAAAAGAATTGGTTCATTTTTGTCCCAAAGCTTAAAAAAATTTGGGTTCATTTCTATCCAGTAGCTTAAAAAATTGGTTACTCTATCCCTTAGCTCTCTTCCCCCTAAAAAAAAAAGGCTCATCTCTATCCCTTACCTTTAAAAAATTTGGTTCATTTCTACCCCTTAGCTAAAAATAAATTAGTTCATTTCTGCCCGCGCCCCCCCAACAAAAAAAATTTTATAAAGAAAACAGGTTTGCTGCTAAGATGACGAGTTATAGTGCATTTCCCTCCCGGGGTTATGACGCTCGCAACTGCCTTTGCAATATTGCATCAAGATATAATTCAGTTATCGCCACGAGCCTGCAAGGATGAGAGAGAGAGAGAGAGAGAGAGAGAGAGAGAGAGAGAGAGAGAGAGAGAGACTGATAGCCATTACAATGAATGCCAAAGCTGAGAACAGCTATAATCAATTAGAAGTCACCCAAACTTTACGACGCGTTCTTGGCTAGTTATGCCCGAGATGGGTAGGTGGGTATAGGTCCTCTAGAATGAGGGGAAGGGGAGGGGGAGGGGGTTAGCCAACAATGATTAATGACTGTTAACGTATCTGGCCTTTGCAAACACCATAATGTTGCAGATGCCTCATGGTGAAGCCATCAGGAGTATCTCAGCATCATCATACCACCTGGAGGTACCCCGTACGGGGGTAGAGCCGTCAGTTCACCTCGTGCGGTGTACTGTAGGTATTACTTAAGGTTCTTTGCAGCGTCCCCTCGGCCCCTAACCGCAACTCCCCTTCATTCCTTTTACTGTACCTCCGTTCATTTTCCCTTTCTTCCATATTACTATCCATCTTCTCTTAACAATTGTGTAATAGTGCAGCTGCGTGGTTTTCCTTCTGTTACACCTTTCAAAACTTTTTACTTTCCATTTCCCTTCCTGCGCTGAATGATCTCATAGGTGCCAGCGCTGGGCCTTTGGCCTAAATTCTACATTGTATTCTGTTCACCTGGAAGTAATGTCTTCGGAAGAATTTTGAGATGGACTTCACTAACAAATTTATATAAAAAGTACTTCATTGAATGTAAATGGATCACAGGTAGTTTGGACAGCGAGAAAAATGCATGATTTCAAACACAAATACGAAAAAAGAAAAAGGATTACAATTATAAAAGGGCTGAACGAAATGTAAGTAGAATTACAGATGTTTCGAAGAGCGAGGAAAATGCTTAATCACGGTATACGCAATTACGGAATACAAAAGAGGATAACAAATGAAAGTAATAAACTACAGACTGAATTGCGAACGGGAGGGAAAAACTACAGTGAGGGTTAAAAAATTACGTTATGGGTCACGTCTGCAGAGGTAGGAAATCCATCAGAAATCGTAAAACCAAGAAACAGTTCTCATGGTGTGGCATAGATACCTAATAGAAATGAATTCGAGCATTTCCAAAAGCAAGGAAGGAATAGTACTAATAGCGTGTTATAGATCAAAGCAAAAAATGAATTCGAGTATTTCCATGATTGGACAATTAATTTAGGTTTGCAAAAATTATCTAAGCAAATATGTAAAGAATTGGATAAAACGACATTTGGCCTGCGTTCTCAGTCAGCCCTGTCACTCGCAACGCCTTTTTCACAAACAATATCCCACGTCACCAGCAGAAATAAGTAAATTATGAGGATAAGCATAAAAGTCCAGCGAAAACAAGTGTTCACTCCCGACCCGAAATTAAATATATAGAAAAAAAAAAAAACTATCCCAACACGAATTCAAGTCTCAAGGAATTAAGAACGCGATCAACACAGACCATGTCTACGTGATGGATGAAAAAATTGGGGATTTGAGGTCCGAGTTATATTAAAAAAAAAAGAGAGAGACGACCAGACCACCTTCCAGCATCTAAAAAGTAATCCCCAGATTCCTGCGACATAATCCTTCTGGGTAATCCCTCGGCCTGCGTTACTGTCACACGTTTCCTTGAGGGTGGGGTATGATCCCCCACCCCACTCCCCACCCACCAGCTGGCCTTTGGTGCTGACCCAGCCAAATTGGATTACATTTAAAAAATGAATATGCCTACATTTAGTATTTTTATTAAAGAGTAACGATGTATCGTAGTGGAATAAGCTTTCCTTCTCCATGCAAAAATAGGAATTTTTTCTTGAACATCAGTACCTCCCATCTGATCATCCTGGGAAAGTCCATAATTATTTAATCTTACGTAAACAAGCACATGCATATATATATATATATATATATATATATATATATATATATATATATATATATATATATATATATATATATATATATATATATATATATATATATATATATATATATATATATATATACATATATATATGTATATATATATATATATATATATATATATATATATATATATATATATATATATATATATATATATATATAAAATTTTCCCTTCCACAAAGTGCCTACGCCTATAAATATCCAGTTTCACAATAGTGTCCCCGTCCCTCGCACAAAAGGCCTGGGCAGATTCTTATCGGATTAGCAAAGTGGCACTTGGTCGGCCATGCCCTTCCTTCCTCCCATCCCCCCTCCCTTCCTCCTAGCTATGTCCTCCTCCTCCTCCTCCTCCTCCTCCTATAAGGTAAGAAGCATGTTGGCTCTTCCGCCCGGAGCCATTGCGAAGACAACAGCTGAGCTGACAGCGGCTTCAGGGAATCGAGTCGCTGGGAATATTGTCGCGGGTCTTTCCCACTTAGTAGTAGGATCGCTGCGAAGGATAATATTACTCCTTCCTCTGAATTTAATACCTTCGTGGGCTGTGCTCGCGCTGGTGAAGTGGGAGGAGAAGGGGGAGGAGGAGTAGACGGAAGGAGGAAGGAAGGAAGGAATGCAAGCAAGCATCATGAAGGAGTTATGGGTGGGATAAGTAGGACTGAGTTTGTATTCGGAGGTGGCCGAAGGAAATTTGTTTTTCCGTTATGAAAATTCTCTCTCTCTCTCTCTCTCTCTCTCTCTCTCTCTCTCTCTCTCTCTCTCTCTCTATATATATATATATATATATATATATATATATATATATATATATATATATATATGTGTGTGTGTGTGTGTGTAGATATATTATACTTACATATTAATGTATTTATGTATGTGTGTGTGCAGACGAAAAATACCCTAATGAAAAATCAAAAAGGAAGAGAAGAGCATATATTGGAATTTGTGTCGCAGTTCTAATCGGAATTTTATAGTTTTAAATAATACGCGCACGTATATATACATATCCTGTATATACGTCAAAGCAACCAGTGAGATCAGAATCACTCCAATTAACAATAAATGGAGCCAAACACCCAAGCGTGAAATTCCTCCTATATCTCATTTCAGCCAACGCAGACGGCGCTGACATCGATTCGTCTTCTAAATCCTCTTCTTCTTCTCTCTCCATTGTAAGGCGAGAGAGGATTTGCAACATGGAATTCGAAGAGGATTTCTCGAATCAACCCGGACGATTTATCAAGCTGTGTTGGCCGCGGTGACTGGTGAAACCACCTCTTTGTAATTCCGCCTTTTATCATTTATCTCCGGAGGTTTGGCGCTCGGGAGATTATGGCGCTCGCGTTTGTCCTTGTTGTTGTTGTTGTGTTGTTGTGTTGTTGTTGATGCTGGCCAGGGCGTTTTTCTTCTTCTCTCGACCGGAGTTTGGTAAAGAGAGCTGCAGTCACTGTGCTTTTAAAACAACTACTATAATTACTACTAATGCTTCTGAAACCAGTAACATTACAGCAACAGCGATAAATTCAAAACAAACGATGGCAGTAATATTAAAACACAATGAACAAGAACAAAAATAACGTAAACAACAACAACAAAAGTCATAATAATAATAATAATAATAATAATAATAATAATAATAATAATAATGAAACCTTTCTCACTCTTACAGGGTTTGTAGAAATATTCTGAAAGGTTAGGTATTCTTTGGCTCCTGCTCCAATAAAAGAGAGAGAGAGAGAGAGAGAGAGAGAGAGAGAGAGAGAGAGAGAGAGAGAGAGAGAGAGAGAGAGAGAGAGAGAGAGAGACCATCAGGAAGCAACATATGTAATGAGGATGAAAAAATCTTTAAAAAAAAAGAGAGAGAGAAGCCGATACTATCAGGAAGCAACATACGTAATGAGGATAAAAATCTTTAAAAGAGAGAGAGAGAGAGAGAGAGAGAGAGAGAGAGAGAGAGAGAGGCCGACACTATCAAGACGCAATATATGTAGTGAGGATGGAAAAATATTTAAAAATGGAAAATATTTAAGAGAGAGAGAGAGAGGCCGACACTATCAGGAAACAACATGTAATGAAGATGGAAAAATCTTTAGAGAGAGAGAGAGAGAGAGAGAGAGAGAGAGAGAGAGAGAGAGAGACCGACACTATCAGGAAACAACATGTGTAATGAGGATGGTAAACCTTTAAAAGAGAGAGAGAGAGAGAGAGAGACGGGTCCCTACCTAGAAGTCCTTAAAGAAATAAAGATAAAGCAAATCTTAATTGGACGAGCATTCCCATTTGTCACACGAGGTTACCCGGATTAAGATTATCCCCGGCGATAATTGACTTCATCCGAAAGGCCCACAAAACTCGTCTGGAGCCGAAGTCGTTAATGAAGAGATTCGGACAATGATAATGCAGATATTTAAGGGCCTTCTTCCTGGCCCCTTTTCGACCCTTCTATGAAAAGCCGTCAGGGGCGATAATGGGCATGCTTTGTTCATTATGGTGATGATGCCAGGTGATGAGATTTGTGATGAATGATGCTGGAGGGGAGAGGAAATGGTGATGATGATGACTTGGTGATGAAGATATGAGTCGTCGAGAATAATAGTGATGATATTTTACGATTCTGTTGCTGTAGTAATGTGGTAATAATAATGGTGAAAAGCATGATGGTGGGGCAGTGATGATGTAACGATAGTGATGATGAAGTATAAGAGAGATGAATGATTTTGATGGTGATGATAATTAATGGTACAGTGACAAGATGCTGCAGGGAAAAGTAGAGATGATTGTGATGATTACAGGATGAACAAAAATAGTGAATGATACTAATGGTGAGGATGATGATGATGATTATAGTGATGAACTCTGCCGATGTAAAACGGTAACGATGGCAGTAGTGACCTATGAGAATGACAGACTGAGAGAGAGAGAGAGAGAGAGAGAGAGAGAGAGAGAGAGAGAGAGAGAGAGAGAGAGAGAGAGAGATAAACATGCTAATTAACACGATAGTGATCACCAGTATCTCGCTAATGAAGGTAAAGAATGGTGGCAGAAAGACTTGATATTTCTAATTTTTTTTTATTACTTTCTCCATTATATCTGATTTTCTTTTTTTTATCATCCTATATAAACAGGTTTTTTATACATTGTAATTTGAGAAAATATGTCTGATTTTGTGTATTTTATTTGTGTAACGTCGTATTAGCATATTCAAATTTTTCTTTGATCAGTATCGTCATTATCGTCTACAAAAGTACAGCAAGTTTTCATTCCATTGTGATTATAGAATGTTTTGCCTGAGAAATTATTGTTCATTGATAATTTGAATGTAGGACTGTTAGAACTGTTATTTATTGCAATGTGTTTTCAGGAGAATGTAATTGCAAATTATATTCTCGTGAATACAATTTTAATGACAGTTATTTTAGAAATTATTATAATTATTATTATTATTATTTTTATTATTGTTAATATTATTATTATTGTTCATACACTGCCAAATGTATACAATGTATCCTTGATCTTTTAATGACAGTTACATTAGAAAATGTTGTTATTATTATTATTATTATTATTATTATTATTATTATTATTATTATTATTATTATTATTATCATTTATAGAGTGCTAAATATATACACACACAAAACTCCGTACTGACCACCGCAGAAATACATGAAAACAAACGAGCCTTGCAACAGTAAATGTTGTCAGTGACCACAGGAAAACTCGCACGTCATCGTCACTTTTACTGACTGACAGCATCTTCACACACATCATTCCGCTCCCAGCATCCGAAGCTGCTGACATCAGCCCGAGACAGTTCGGGAATACTGACGCTCAACGCTGACAGATACACCAATACCCAGTAACACTGCTGACTGCAATACTGACACCGCGACAAATCAGTCTTGTCTTGTCAGCGTGATGTCGATTGAGCAAATTCCACGATGAGAGAGAGAGAGAGAGAGAGAGAGAGAGAGAGAGAGAGAGAGAGAGAGAGAGAACTTCGTCTAAATACTTCGTTTCCATGTCAAAAGGTATATCGTGTTATGTAAATGTCAGAGAGAGAGAGAGAGAGAGAGAGAGAGAGAGAGAGAGAGAGAGACTTCGTCTGAGTACTTCGTTTTCATGTCGACAGGTATATCGTAATATTTAAGTGTCTCAGAGAGAGAGAGAGAGAGATCTAGACCACCGGCGCGAATCAGCAAAACGCGCAAATGCACCTTTACGACGGCCTGCGCAAATGCGCGCGATCTGGCAAGCCTGCAATAAAGGTTAATTTGGAAATGGTCGTCATTACAGGTAGTAAAAGAGCGATAGCCCAAAATGATGATGACAGCTGACGGCTGACCTCTGGCGCATTTCGCTGCCCAATTCGATAATGACGACACTGGCAGAATAAACACAGTGTTTTAATACGGGTGCGGACCCCGTATCCGCAAGCAGCGATTCGTTACTTCTTTATTGCAGCTCTGAGAAAGGTTTATGTCCGCCAAATGATTTCTGCTGTGTTTCTTTAATTGATTTTAGGTTTACATCAATTCTCTCGGACGTGTTAATATCAGATTTGTGTTTCGTTAGTGTATTTCATGTTTTGTTTATGCAGACACTTTTTAAAGCGATTCTGCTTCAGTTGATGTGGTGTAAAATCGGTTATACAGTATTTCTAATTTACGCAACACATTTCTTTTCTTTTTTATTTGTCCAGGGCTATTTCATGTAAATTGGATTTTTGTTTACAAGATTTTATTTTACGTAAACAGGTAAGCAGATATCGGATTTTCATTTCGTTATTTAATTCACTTTTGACATACGCAGATTGTCGAGTGTATACATATCGTAATATTAGTTTCTATATTAAGTTATTGTTTTTTTTTTGTACTTTTTTCCCTTTAACATAAACAAAGGTCTCAATTGCATTTTTAATATTAACAAATAACTTATTCTCTATTAGGAATGCAAATTCAAGAAACGACCTCTAGAGGTAATAAAAGCTTTCTCTTAAAGTTTCACTGATTTAAATAAATAAATATAAAATTTAAGTAGATAAAAGAAAATTTTCAATGTTTGTGACATGTATACTATAAAGTAAAAAAAATCACATTTACAGGGAACAAATAAACATCATACCTTGGTCAAAGCGACGTCTTGGAAAATGATAAATGTATAAATAAAAATTTGGTTTGGAAAGGTGTTAAACTCACTTAAATATCAAACACAATCCGCTGCCGAATCTTTTTCACCCTTTCCCTTCAGGAAATCAATATGGAGACATCTCCCAAATCCTAACCCCTCCCCTCCTGATATAACGCTCCATCCTATAGGACCATTTTACCCTCCCCAACAATACCTTACATCTAGAAAATAAGCTGCGGACAAGGAATCCAGAAAGTGTTTTGAAATGTAATATATATATATATATATATATATATATATATATATATATATATATATATATATATATATATATATATATATATATATATTTTTTTTTTTTTTTTTTTCAAGGAAATGGAACAAGTACACAGAACATCTGGCGTTACTCAGCGCGCGGGTCATTCCCAAAATGACCACCTAAAGATTTTAGGTTTATTTGAAGTCGTTTTTTAAAACTGCTGGTCTTCTGTGGTGGTTTTTGGGCGTTTTATAGTTTTCTTAGTTTTAATTAGTAATGCTGTTTTTTTTTTTTGGGTTTGCGAGTCAAAATATTACACATACACACACACACACACCTGTAGAATTATAAATAATATACCTACGTTTATTACAGTATTTATAATTCTACAGGTATATCACAATTTTAGACCAACTTATCCTATATGCATAAAAATTAAACGCAAATTCATTACGCCTGAAATAAGAAAAAGGCTTTCCTTTATTTTTTTTTTTCTGCGGTCACCTCTTCAACTGTTCTACGTGTCAATTTCTGTTAACCCCCATTTTCTCTCTCTCTCCAAACAAATATTTATTGCTGCCGACGTGACTTTCCGCGTTCTAAGGTTAGACACGTTCCGATTAAGAAAATATAAAAACGAAGTTATGGGAATTTTATTTCAAAACCCGAAACCCTAACAAAATTTTTGTTAGAGAGAGAGAGAGAGAGATTATGTAAAATTCCGAAACCCTTTTATTAATAAAAGAATGGGAGCTGAAGTATACGAAACGTCAACAGTATATAATATGATTAAATTTACTAGAGTTTATGTTTTCATGGGTGTTTTTGGGCATTACAGGTTAACGTGAAGCTATTTTGCCGTGCCACAGTGTTTGTATTATCAAAATATTATTTATTTTTCACCATTTACTTCGTATTTCATCAATGCAACACGAGCAAATTCTCTCCATTCGTTCAATTCGAACCCACGTACGAACCTCTCCGTAGGGGGGTAGTACCGTCAGTGCACCTCACGTGGTGCACTGTAGGCATTACTCAAGGGTATTTGCAGCGTCCCTTCGGGCCCTTGCTGCAACCCCTTTCATTCCTTTTGCTGTACCTCCGTTGATATTTTTTGTCTTCCGTCTGACTTTCCACCCTCTATAACAGTTGTTTCATAGTGCAACTGCTTTGAGGTTTTCCTCCTTTTACACCTTTCAAACCTTCTTAATGTCAGTTCCCCTTCAGCACTGAATGACCTCATAGGTCCCAGCACTTGGCCTTTGGCCTAAATTCTATTTTCTATTCTATTCAACGTTCGAACCTCACGAACGAGTCCCACTAATGCACGCACGAGCGTACCGTACTTCCCAGAGACTGCAGAGCAGCCCCGGGGATACGAACCTGACAGATTAAACAAACTTGATTACAGCCGAAGTAGCATAATGTTAGGCCGTAGGGCCTCAGAAATTTATGTTACTGTAAATACGAAATTGACGCTTCAAGCTAGATGAAAGGATTCGGTAATACCCTGATATTCATATCTGTGTAGTTTTGACTTTGCCAGTCATACCCTGTTTGTTTTATCCGAACCCTGTTCGTTTTATCCGAGGCTCTTATCCAGTTCGTCTCATCCAGAATGTTTTAAACTCTGTGTCATAAAGTTTAAAACTTCTTGGATAAGATTACTTTGCATTAAACATATGAATGGTATGGCTATACAACATTCTGGATAAAACAGCCTAGATAAAACGACTTGGGATAAAAAGAACTGGATAACGCTTCCTGATACAAAAGAAAGTGGATGAGAGGGTTTGAGATGAACAGTTGCTTAATACGGTTTGGGATAAAAACACTAGGATAACACTGCTAGGAACAGAACGACAGGGGAAGACCATCTCTCATCCACTTTGTTTTGTATCAGGGAACATTATCCAGCCAATTTTATCCCAATCCTTTTTATCTAGGCTGTTTTATCCAGAATGTTGTATAGCCATACCACTCATATGTTTTAATGCAAATTAATCTTATCAGGGTTGATTTATCCCATATTATCTTATCCAGATTGTGTATCCGGTCCGTCTTATCCAGGTATTTACTCTGAGCCATCCTAATTCGGTTGTTGTATCCAGGCTACATTATCCAGTCTTGATTTATACCAGTTCGTGAAGTCTTCTCTAAGGCGTTTCATCCCATAAGCCACAGAGGAAGGAATTAATTGCGTAGTTAATTTACGTCAATATATATATATATATATATATATATATATATATATATATATATATATATATGAACTCCAAATTTTAAAATAAAATTCAGGCTAGACATGTCATACGATTCATCTATCTCCCTATCTCTATTAAAAGAATGAGATATTTAATTCTTATACAACTGTCATATCATTCAGACATGAAGGCGCTCTCTCTCTCTCTCTCTCTCTCTCTCTCTCTCTCTCTCTCTCTCTCTCTCTCTCTCTCTCTCTGCGTAATGCATTCAGACATGAAGGCTCTCTCTTCTCTCTCTCTCTCTCTCTCTCTCTCTCTCTCTCTCTCTCTCTCTTTTTCTGCGTAATGGGGAACGAACTCCAGGAAATCCGATCGCTTACATATTCTCTCTCTCTCTCTCTCTCTCTCTCTCTCTCTCTCTCTCTCTCTCTCTCTCTCTCTCTCTCTCTCTTGCAGTTAAGCTCCACCTCTTCCATAACTGTTCGGGGTTCCCACAAATATCACTTTTAGCTGCAACAAGATCGATTGTTGCAACTGATGATATTACGTTCCAATCCCGTCTCGATTTGACTGGATGGATGATATAAATACTCGATATTATTTTATTTTTTTTTTTTTTGTTTGTTTGTCCGTTGGGTCCGTGTTTTTTTTTTTTTTCGTCTCTTGCACGAGCCGAGCCGCTTGTTTGGTATTTTAAGTTTTTGTGTATGTTATTTTGTCTATTATATATTGTTTTGTTTGTTGCTTTATATTCATTGTCGCTTGCGTGACACCCAAGTTGTTTGGTTTTTTATTTTTTCTTTCATTGTCCTTCGTTTGTTCAGTCTTATTTTTAGTTTATAACGGTCTCAGTGAAAGGTAATTTGATGTTAAATTTTATCATAACATTAACACACAAAGAAAAATTTATTTTTTTAATAGTTGCTCGTAATTTTGCTCTCGTAAACTTAAAGCTAGAGAAATTAGCTTTATTGTCCTTGGTGAAACAAATCGAATTCCGTCAAGTCAAGTTAAATACAATCTTTATTTGAGATCACAATCCTAGTCTTGGTATAATGCTGTATGAGCCTTGGCCCGTGAAACTTTAACCACGACCCGACGGTGGCCTATCCTATATCGTTGCCAGAAGCACGATTATGGCTAACTTTACCCTTCACGATTATGGCTAACTTTAACCTTAAATAGAATAAAAACTACTGAGGCTAGAGGGCTGCAGTTTGGTATGTTTGATGATTGGAGGGTGGAAGATCAACATACCAATTTGCAGCCCTCTAGCCTCAGTAGTTTTTAAGATCTGAGGGCGGACAGAAAAAGTGCGGACGGACAGACAAAGACGGCTCAGTAGTTTTCTTTTACCGAAAACTAAAGACCTGTAGCTTCTTTCCATTTCCCTTCCCTGGTTTCTTCGGGCCTGGGCTAGAAAAGGGCATTGTGTTCCACATCCCGTTGGTTTGCCATTTCCCATTTGTGTATGCTCTTGAAACAAAATAAGACCAACCATCCCACGATGGTCGAAGGCTTGGGTACCTTTGAAGCACGGCTCGCTGGCTGTGTCCTAAAACTTAATAGATAAGTACCCGACTAATCATCAGCGTCCCGGTAACCACCCCACCCAACCCCCACCCGTACCCCTCCTCTCTTCCTCCACCTAGTCTACCCATCCATGTTGACATCTCCAAGAACATACCCCCACCATTCATCTCCTCCCATCCATGTTAACATCTCCAGCAACATAACCCCTACAGTCATCTCTACCCATCCATGTTGGCATCTCCAGCAACATACCCCCAGCATTCATCTCCACCCATCCATGTTTACATCTCCAGCAACATAGCCCCAGCATTCGTCTCTGCTAATCCATGTTGACATCTCCAGCAACATAACATCTACAGTCATCTCCCCCCATCCATGTTGACATCTCCAGCAACATACCCCCAGCATTTATCTCCACCAATCCATGTTGACATCTCCAGCAACATACCCCCAGAATTCATCTCCCCCCATCCATGTTGACATCTCCAGCAACATACCCCCAGCATTCATCTCCACCAATCCATGTTGACATCTCCAGCAACATAACCCTTACAGTCATCTCTACCCAATCATGTTGACATCTCCAGCAACATAACCCCTACAGTCATCTGTACCCAATCATGTTGAGATCTCCAGCAACATAACCGCTACATTCATACCACATATCCTCCACTACCCGTTTCTACTGATACCTGTAACACCCCCCTACCCATATACACTCTCAGTATGTCATCCCATCCTTGCCAAGTGCCCATCTATCCCCCATCCCCCCATACTGTCCAGCCTACCTCCACTGCTATAACCCACCCCGCCCCCATCTCCACCCCCATCATGCAGAACCATGTCAACACCCCTACCCACAATGCCCACCTAACCGACATCCATGCCCGTGTAAGTGCAGGGAGGACGGGCAAGATGACACTAATTTGGTCGTCACACCTCGGCCTGATGGCCAATCCGTGACTAATTACACCTCTCATTTTGGGAAGGGGATGTCTCGGGGCGGGGGCGGTGGAATGGGGGGGGATACGAGGGGTAGGGTACCCTGTGGCAGACGTCTAGATATCAACCCGAAGGCAACGGGAATTTATGACTTAGTTACGGCGTCGTCGCATCTTCGCCCACCGGCGACGATTTGGCTATAATGAAAGGATAAAAAAATGACGCACGAAACACAGAGAATGATAATATGAAAAAAATTTACACTGACTATAATGAACGGATAAAAAATGACGCACGAAACACAAAGAATGATAATAGGAAAAAAAAAATTACACTGACTATAATGAAAGGATAAAATATGACGCACGAAACACAAAGAATGATAATAGGAAAAAAATTTACACCGACTATAATGAAAGGATAAAAAAAAGACGCACGAAACAGAGAATAATAATAGAAACAAAATTCACACTGACTGTAATGAAAGGATAAAAAAAGACGCACGAAACAGAGAATAATAATAGAAACAAAATTCACACTGACTGTAATGAAAGGATAAAAAATGACGCAAGAAACAGAGAATGATAATAGGAAAAATATTCACACTGGATATTATTAGGCAAATAAAGCGAATGAGCCTACAAACAAACCAAGAAATACACATATGTATGTATGTATGTATGTATGTATGTATGTATGTATGTATGTATGTATGTATGTCTGTATGTTTGCGCGCGTCAAATCCCAGTACGAAAAATGAAAATGATCGATTAATGTTTATCTAATCACCGATTGATTTTAATTGGAATTTTCTTCAAGTTCCAAACCAGATTTCTTGAACCATTTCATTTATATCTGAATTCTAAGCGACGTCTTACTGTGACAGGCGCTCAGAAATAAATGAGTGAATAATTGAACAAATAAAGAAGAATGAAAAAGAAACACATCGCAGGATACCAATTAACTCCCTGCAACCAATTACGAAGCCAAATTACAAAAGGGAATTACTGAAACGGCTGTTACCTCTCAAGCGCAAGCGTGGCAATTACAAATAATACGGAACACCGTGTAATGCGATAATTACAGCGTCATTATCTCGCTCCTGATGGAAGAAGAGTACTCGCCGTGTACCTTACATGTTCAGTGATTGCTCTTTGCTGCGAACACGTTCCTGAATCCACAGTGGAAAAACAAACGTATGGTGCTAATGGTATTGTGTAGAAAAAAATGCTTTTTCATAAAACAGTGCATTATCCTGAACCCACAGTGGAACAATATATGTATGGTGTTTATGGCATTGTGTAGACAAAATGCTTTTCATAATAAGGTGCATTATTCTGAATCCACAGTGGAAAAACAAACAAACATATAGTGCATATGGCATTGTGTAGACAAAATGCTTTTTCATAAAAAGGTGCCTTATCCTGACAATATAGGAACAGTGTTTATATTGTGCAGAAAAAAAATGCTTTTTCATAAAAAGGTGCATTATCCTGAATCCACAGTGGAACAATATACGTATGGTGCTTATGGCACTGTAAAGAAAAAATGCATGTTATAAAAAGGTGCAGTATCCTGAATCCACAATGGAACAATATACTTATGGTGCTTGTGGCATTGTGAAGAGAAAAAAAGTTTAAAAACGTGCATTAGACATTGTGTAATGTAATAATAGTAATATAACAGGGTCGGTGCTCCCAGTACAGGGTACTTCTCGTCAGTCATGTTTGCAAAACGTGTAGGTTGCAAATTGCAAGATTGCATCTGTTCGTTCCTGTTGCAAAAAAGTTTGGTATACGAGGTGGAAGATGCACAGCAAGTGCTTTTGGTCTTTGTAGCGTTACAGCGATTACTACGCTGCCTCTCTAAGCACCTTAAAACTTCTGTTGAATAAAATGCAAAATCTATACGAAGGGTAATGGGAAATGGAATATTTATTCACAATGGAAAACTGCAAAAAGTACTACACAATGGAAGAACTGAAATGCAAAATGAGAGAGAGAGCTGAGAGAGAGAGAGAGAGAGAGAGAGAGAGAGAGAGAGAGAGAGAGAGAGAGAGAGAGTAACAATACGTCAGTTGCTACACAAAGCTGCTTGAATGAAATGGGTCCATTGTTTATAATGTTTAGCAGGGGCATGACGGGACAAAAAAAAAAAAAAAATGGCCACCTGTCATATCGAGTTTACAATGCCACCTGCACTTCTTCAACGCACGTTTTTCCACCTCCTCAGTGTCTTCACTTTTTTTTTAGCCTAATGCCTCAACTGCTGCTGCTGCTCATTCACACACACACACACACACACACACACACACATATATATATATTTATATATATATATATTATATATATATATATATATATATATATATAACGTCCTTTAATATAATATATATATAATATATAATATATATATATATATTATGTATAATTTTATAGTTGATATATATAGTCCATATCCCGTGGGATATATAGCGACGGACGAGGAATATATACTACAGTGACATATAATGTGTGGTGGACTTATTATCAACTTAAAATTCCCTGTCGGTAACATATATGTGTATATATTACTTCGAGTAGATATATATATATATATATTTGTATATATATATTGTATATGAATCACGGTGATGTGATAAATATATATGTATTGTGTGTGTGTGTGTGTGTGTGTGTGTGTGTGTGGGTGTGTGTGTGTGTGTGTACGTACTCTGTAAGCTTAAGGAGCAAGATATGGCCCATACAAGCTTGATTGATTTGAAACGCTATTAATATCATCATCATTATTATTATTTAGGCGATAAGTATTACCCTCTACCTTCATTTTCCTCCGTTGACCGCAATCTCTGTGACGCCATTTTGAAACTGCATAAAATCCAATTATTTTCCTGGGCGAGAGACCAAGGTGTCAGGGTAGTATTTCCCAGACACCCTTCGCTACAATTTATTATTGTAAAGATGATTTATTTTCGCAACAGATAACGCGGGCTTGTGGTGGGCGCTACTGCCCACACTTTTGTTTATAAACCTTCGGCACGAACCGATGATGACGCTGGAATGGGCGTTGCCTTTGATACGAGAATAACAAACTAATGTTATTCGGGTATTTATTTTATTTAGTTAGTTTTTATTTATGTTTGTCTGTTGTTATCGTGGCTGCTTCTTTTTTCTTTCTTTTTTTGTTTTGTTTACAAATGTTTGGCGCGAACCGATGATGACGCTGGAATGGGCGTTGCTCTCGAAACGAGAATAATAAACTAATGGTATTCGGTTATTTTTTTTATTGATTTAGTTTGTATTTTGTTTGTCTATAGTTCTTTTTTTTCTCGTGTGGGCAGTCTGTTTTGTACGTTAAAAACAATTATATTGTCAGTATAAACAGTACTGAAAAATAACAGTAATATTGATAAATAATAACAATATTTAATAAAATTAACAACATAAATATATGCAATATACTATCAACATTACATATATGTTCGTTATTTGTGGGAACATATTATTTTATATATAACCTGAATAACAAGAAATGTCGAATTCCTTTTTTGTAAAGCGCTATGATTTAAAACCTGATCTTAACTGTCTTTATCAGTGATATGCCTTTTTTAATGACACATAATAAACATTAGCTGGTCCTCTGGTATAGTGGTTAATGTCGTGACGGGCCACTCAGCTGTCGCGGGTTCGCTTCTCCCCCAGGGCGATGACAGATCACTGGCTCTGTGTCATAGTCAGTTACTGCTGCAGTGTGGGGTCTGCAGTGGGAGGCTGAAACCAGCATATTCTTTGGAAACTTGAATTTCAAGTCAAAATGTTTCATGGGAATAAGTTTCATCGACTGAAATAATAATAATAATAATAATAATAATAATAATAATAATAATAATAAATGGATGCTGTGCAATTAGAACCTAAAAGTTTTAAGCTAAGATGCAGTGTATTACTACCCTAAGACGATTCACTTTTAAATTAAAATTTATTTGTATTTTCATTTATTTATTTATTTACTCAATAATTTACCGTTTTCTTTTTTATGAGTTGATCTCTTCTTTCTGTATTTCCTATTATCTTTGTTTCTTTCAAATGTGAATAGGTTTCATCTACTGAAATAACAAAAATAAACATTGAAAAGAAACGTTTTTTACGCGTATTTGCTTACTTAGAGACACCTTTCGAACGCGCTGGTCGAACCACCATTACTCACACAAAAGACTAAGAAGAGGATTCGTCTCGGACTCCTCGTTAATCAGAAAGACATGCGATCAGCTGCAATGGGAAAAACGAGCCCTAGCGATGGGGATTAGCAATAGACGGATTGTCTCCTTTAATTGTCTCTCATTGTACTGTTCAACTTTTTCCTTTTTTGGTCCATCAGAACCAAATTACAATAGAGGAGACAAATCAGTGACAAAGAAGAGGATGAAGGTTCTTTTCATCTCCCATGTACCCGTCTTGAGAGAGAGAGAGAGAGAGAGAGAGAGAGAGAGAGAGAGAGAGAGAGAGAAAGATGGCATTACTGTTCGTTGGAGTATTTCTTCATGTACCACCACTTCAATGCACGCAGAAGAGAGAGAGAGAGAGAGAGAGAGAGAGAGAGAGAGAGAGAGAGAGAGAGAGAGAGAGAGAGAGAGAGAGAGAGAGAGGTGGCATTACTGTACCTCGCTAGAGTATTCCTTCATGTAACACCACTCCCACTCACAGAAAGAGAGAGAGAGAGAGAGAGAGAGAGAGAGAGAGAGAGAGAGAGAGAGCATGAAAGTCGAATTACTTTTGAGTTGGGCAGAGGACATTTCAAATGGCCCGTAATCGTAACTTCGGAAAGACTAACAAAAGACCCAATTGATGTTTCATTGTTGGGTCTTTCGAGAAAGAGGGACACGAACGATGATGACGGTGATGGTGATGAGGGTATGAAGAGAGAGAGAGAGAGAGAGAGAGAGAGAGAGAGAGAGAGAGAGAGAGAGAGAGAGAGCGCGCGCAAAGGACCGAAGACAGAATGGGAGGTTATAGTAAGGAGGGGAGAGTGGTGGTAGGGCAGGAAGGGGATTTGAAGAAAATAGGAGAATAATGGAAGAAGCAATTAATGATTGATTTAATGATCTGGCGTTTCTGCATCTAAGGTGTTGAGGCAATGATGCTCAGATGTCAATTACGAAATATCTAAAAAAAATATATCGATATAGAGGACAAACTTATGTCATTATGATGATAAATAAAGAATAAATCAAAGAAACCAGAGAGAGAGAGAGAGAGAGAGAGAGAGAGAGAGAGAGAGAGAGAGAGAGAATATCCCAGCAGTCCTACATCGATGAATGTCCTTTCCACGAAAAACTATTTTCATTGAGGCCCTATTTCTTAGACTGTCCCATTTCCCTCTCTTTGCCACACCACTGCCCTCCTGCCCTCCGCCTTCGAGAATAAAAAAAAAAAAATTAGTCACAGTTAAAGACGGGCCATTTTAATGCTCGATTACCCAAGCATTGAAATCCCCGCCCTAAATCCTGTTTATTTACAATGAGACCCATTTTGATCCGTTTCTCGCGGACGTGTTACACTCAAATGAAATTCTTCCAGTTTTTTTTTTTTTACTGCTTTCAAAAAGAAGTGGGGGGGGGGAGATTGGATGGGGTTGGGGGTGGGGGAACGAGAGCCCTAGAATCCCAACTGTCACTCGAACTGTTGTCGAGGTCGTTTCACGGTTTTCAATCTGATGAACTGCAGACTGTCCGTAGTTAACTTCGGTTTTTCACTACTGGCCTTCGGAATTCTTTGTGAAAAACGTCTCACAGATTTTCAAGTTGTTATACACAGTGTTACCACAACTGTTGACCAGTTCTTTGACTGACGAACTGCATAATATTATTTGGAATTAACTCACAAACTGCGTAATAGTATTTGGAATAGCTCTAAAAAATAATCTGTGAAAGCTAGCTTAAAAAGCTAGCATTTTATTCTGATTACAGATGGATCTCTGCGGGGAATTATTTCCTCTCTTAACCTGAAATTGTGCCTCGTGAGAGGGTAGTTTATTGGACACCCCTTCCCATCCTGTGAGAGGCATAACATCAGTAAATGATGTATATACGGAGCGCCCAAAAGGGTTGAGCCACATAGTGGAACAACCCCTGTCGTCAAGTACTGGCCTTGAACATTAGAGTAAGTACAGTTCGAGCTAAACCTGTGTATGTATAAATCACACTTACATTCACATACAAAAGAGTTATACAAAAGAGATAACTCTTCCAAATGATAGACATGTCTGAGTTTGAATAAAGATCGAAAGATTCTCGATATGATTGCTTTCGAGGTATTGTCCCTCCTGTATTATCTTTTTCGAGAATCAGAATAAAGAAAGAACCTTAAATATCTGTTAAGACCTCAGTGAAACCACTGAACCTTTAGTGAAGACCCTTCAAAATAAGACCCTCCAGTGACAAGTACCAATTCACCAAGGAAAATTCTCCAGTCCTCCAAATGAGATTTAAGAACCTATTCTCCAGATCCCCAAATGAGGCTCAAATTTCAGTTTCTATAGATTTTCTCCAGATCTGCGAATGAAATGAAGTATTAATTATCAGAGTGAGATTCTCCAAAGACTCGCGGTCCCGGGACGAAAACGAGAATGCAACGTAAAATACAATAGGCAGCAAATACAACAAGCTCACAGATCAACGTCCACGTACGAAATGCTAAAATACAATAGCTAGGGAAAAAAATCGTAAAAAATACAATACCTAGGGAAAAAATTCGTAAAAAAATACAATAACTAGGTAAAAAATTCTTAAAAAAATACAATAGCTAGGGACAAAATTCGTAACAAAAATACAGTAGCTAGGGAAAATATTCGAAAAAAAAGATAAAATAGCTAGGGGAAAGAATTCATAAAAAAATACAATAGCTAGGGAAAAAATTCGTAAATAAAAATAAATAGCTAGGGAAAAAATTCGTAAATAAAAATAAATAGCTAGGGAAAAAATTCGTAAAAAAACAATAGCTAGGGAAAAAATTCGTAAAAAAACAATAGCTAGGGAAAAAATTAGTAAATAAAAATACAATAGTTAGGGAAAGAATTCGTAAAATAAAAATAATAAATAGCTAGGGAAAAAATTCGTTAGCTGAGACGTGCAACAAGAACTTGTTCTCAGCAATCATGGCACTGTTGCAATTGGCGCAAGTGTTCTCAACATGAGGCCCAGTTGCAACCAAGGTCGCCATAACAATGACAATCTCTTTAAGAGTAAATTGCCTTTAGAAATGTCACTGTGATCTTGGAGAGGCTGAATTCGCATTAACAACCTGACGGAGTGTGTTGCTGGATTATTATTATTATTATTATTATTATTATTATTATTATTATTATTATTATTATTGTAGTTGTTGTTAGCGGTAGTAGTAGTATTAGTATTGTCGATTAAGTATTTACTATTATAATTCAAGTATCGTGAAATTATGATAATGGTTGTTGAAGACAAAGTTTTTCTGTAAGGGTGCAAGTTCCTGTCCAAAAAAAAAATAAAATAAATAAAAAATAAAAAGAAATTCATGTTTGAAGTTTACAGCAAAGTCCCTCTTTCTTGTATTTTTTTTTTTTTGTATAGTAAAACTGCGCGCGATCGCACACAGGCACACACACATATACTGTATATATATATATATATATATATATATATATATATATATATATATATATATATATATATATATATATATATATATATATATATATATATATATATATATATATATATATATATATATGAGCGTTAAGCTACAAATGTCCTTGAATATCAATTCGCTCTACCTCAGAAATAATATATTTTCATATATGTTTCGAGTTAGAGCAGATTGAATATTAAAGGACGTTTGTAGCTTAATGCTTGTATATGAATCACGGTGACACACACACACACACACACACACACACACACACACACACACACACACCACATATATATATATATATATATATATATATAAACACGTCAGGATGAACCCAGGTCTCTCAGGTGGAAAGCAAGGGCGTTACCCACTGGGCCATACACCTGAGAGACTGATCACGACGTGAGTCAGAAATTTATTTCTGTTCCACACGTGATTGTGTGTTGATGATTTATATATATATATATATATATATATATATATATATATATATATATATATATATATATATATATATATATATATATATATATATATGTGTGTGTGTGTGTGTGTTTGTGTGTGTATTATCAAATACTCTTGTTTTAAAATTAAAAGGTATGTATTTAACACTCAGCAGTCCAAACAAGAATAAAATAGAAGACATGCAAACACTATCCAGAATAAAGTAAACTTATGTATCAAAAGTTATAAGAAAATTCGTAATGAGAATAAAACAAACACGTGAAGTTCGAAAATAATTGAAGGCATAAAGTGGACATTCGAAGTTCTACAAAAAAAAAAAGAGAGAGAAAAAAAACCAAACGGACATGTGTCCTTTTTTCGAGACAGAGGCAGGTACAAATAAAGGACAGAAAGGGAAGAAGGAATGTGGCTGTTTTCCCTCTCCTAATGTCCACCTCCTCCATCTCTTCCTCCTCCTTCTGACAAGAACATCAGGCAGGCGGTGAAGAGAGAGAGAGAGAGAGAGAGAGAGAGATAGGAAAAAATTTATTACCTTCGAATAGTCTTTCCCATTCGGAAATCCCTTCTCTCTCTCTCTCTCTCTCTCTCTCTCTCTCTCTCTCTCTCTCTCTCTCTCTCTCTCTCTCTCTCGTAAGATCATTAGGAGATCACTGGGTCCATTATCAAAATATATTATCTTTGAATTATGCACTTAGCTAACGCATACCATAAGTGATAAAAAACCAGTTTCAAAGGTATTTTTCCAACCTATCATTTTTCTAGGCAACCATAAAATGACAGAGAATAATGGAAATGAAAAGTAATAAAACACTCAGTCTACGGCTTTTCTTTCGTGGCCGTAAGAAGAACAGAAATAAAGAAAAAGAGAAAAAAGAATTAATTGAATTTACATATGCCTTCATTCCCCTGACGGGAGAAGGAATAATAAGTGAGCTGAGTTAACGTATAATGAAAATAAAATTAAAAGTCATAAATATACTGATGGTAAAATAAAAAAATAAAAAAATAACAAAGTTGTAAAGTTGAAAATGAATTTACAAAAAAGTATATTGCATGTAATGAAAAGATCTAGAAAGTAAATTTTTATGAATAATAAAAAATTATGATCATCATAAATGCGAAAAATTGTTTATAATGAAATGAAGTATAAAAAATAATAAAAAGAAAGCTAATCATGACAAAAAAAAATCGAAATCAAAATTCTAGCTATAACAATAAAAGAAGAAAATAGAAATTTATTAATTATGATCACAAGCGTAAAACAAAAAATAATATTTAGTTTTAATAAAGAAACAAAAAGCAAGGTAAAAAGAAAATCAATTTACTTATAATGAAAATAAGGATAAAACGAAATCCATTTAGCAATATTGAAAACGTCGAAAATAAACAGAAAATAAACAGAATTAGTCCAGTAAAAACAAAAGCAAAAAAAAATTAGATCTTTAATATAAATAAGAAATAAAAATAAAAATTTCAAACTAACACACTACCACCCACCAAGCCTCATCACTGCATATCCTTATCATGAATCCATTAAAAGTAATTGCTGTGAATACATAATGATCGGGATAGATCGCCCGGGTAGGAGGATGATGTGGATTTCGGGGGGGGAGGGGGGTATTAAGAGTAAGACTATGTAGGGGTATCGTAGGGGAGAGTGATAAGGGTCATGATTGAGTAGGGGGTATAAGGGGTTAGGGTGTAAGGGTATGGATTGTGGGTAGGGGGGAGGATAACAATCAGTTAATGCATACGATTATTCAGAGATTATCAGATCATAACCCGAGGGGCCCACTCGTCAGACGGGAGTAGATGGGCATTTGGGGGTATTTTTTCCAGTTCTTCTCTCTCTCTCTCTCTCTCTCTCTCTCTCTCTCTCTCTCTCTCTCTCTCTCTCTAGCCCTTTGGTAAAATACCTAGTTCATATAAAGCTGGTAAGGCGTATAGCTTGATTGCTGTTGCCAATGTTTTTATGTATACACACACTATAGTATCTCTCTCTCTCTCTCTCTCTCTCTCTCTCTCTCTCTCTCTCTCTCTATATATATATATATATATATATATATATATATATATATATATATATATTATATATATATATATAGTGTATATATATAATTTATACACATATATATATTATATTTATATACAGTAGACAGTTTATAATACAAAACACACACACACACACACACACACACATATATATATATATATATATATATATATATATATATATATATATATATATATATATATATATATATATATATATAGAGAGAGAGAGAGAGAGAGAGAGAGAGAGAGAGAGAGAGAGAGAGAGAGAACGTCTGAGTGTCTGTATGTAAACGTTTTTACAAGCATTGGCAATTATAAAGTGCGAAAAATGTCCGAGCAAATTGTACAAACAAAAACACGTCTCACATCTTCATTAACCGCTACCAACCTTGAGGACAGCAGCTCACACTCACGTTCAGAGCGTCCTTCAAGGAGAGAAGCAAACCGTCGTCTCTTTTCCGTTTGCATGCAACTTAACAATAAGAGAGAGAGAAGAAAAAAAAAAGTTAAAATTGAATGCAGTGTTGAAGGCTCACGAGAAAACAAAGGCTGCTTGCGCCGTGAATGCTTGCGCTTGTGCAGTTATAGCGGTAATCACTCACTCACCGACTCATTCTTCTTGGCTTTATTAGGCCTTATTGGGGCCCATTGCCCATCCAGCCCGACTCCTTGAGGTTTGGTGCAAGCTTTACTAGTGGGTGAAATTTCCCTTGCGGCGACCTTATGCCGCTCTCACCAGACTCCTAAGAATTGTCGTAAGGTTCAGGAAAGCTGAAATTATTCACTTACCGATGTATAATTTGGCTGCCATGCTATTCAATCAGCGTATTAAAAGATATATGTTTTTTTTTTAGAAATTATTTCAGTCATGTAAATCACTTGACTTAATAACGTACGCGTTTATGGTTAGATTTTTACCAGAAGTTAATTGCATTTAAAAAAAGAAAAGATGTTTTTCATGGCAAGGAGCTATTACTGGACATTAAAAATCATCAAGCAATATACAAGAACTCCGGCTTGCGCCATAAATCCCACCGGAAATTAGACCTTACGCTCCTTTTCCTTAAGGTCGAAAATAACATCTGCTCCTCGTGAAAGACTCTTCCTCGCTATTTCAAGCCTTCGGGTTGCAAACGGCCTCGACCCTTACGTCGGGCGTCCGCAAGGGCCAGCTTCTCGTACCATTCCATTTAAAAAGTGTAATATCTTATAATTATCACTCGTAACCTCATCAGTGTCACTTTCAGCAGGCAGCCCGAACTTGCACTTACGAGATATTTTTCGGAATGGTTATGAAAATCTCTTAAGTTAGACCACTCTTTCTTTCTCATTTCAGTTATAGTGTTCTGAAGGCATTCTCCGGAGAAACTGAGACTAATTGCTTGTGCCGTGTTCTCTGGCGGTATGGGGTTTCCAAATTTGGCAGATTTGATCTGCAGTTAACTGCAAAATTTCAGGCTTCTTTTCGCGTAAAAATATAGTCTAATTATTTCAATTTTTCAGGAAGTTTTTTTACTGCTTTGAAACTGGAATAAATTTCAGTTTTACTGCAATGCAAATGAAATGAGAGAGAGTGGAAACAAACCACTATATATATATATATATATATATATATATATATATATATATATATATATATATATATATACAATGCTTGAAATCTAGATTTCAGCTTGTGTGCATGAGAGAGAGAGAGAGAGAGAGAGAGAGAGAGAGAGAGAGAGAGAGAGAGAGAGAGAGAGAGAGAGAGAGAGATCGTTCCTGCAGGACAAAAATTATATTTCATATGTGTAGTTCAAAAGCTGTATTGATGAAAAAATATACTGCTCAAAATGTTTTATTTTTGAGAGAGAGAGAGAGAGAGAGAGAGAGAGAGAGAGAGAGAGAGAGAGAGAGAGAGAGAGAGAGAGAGAGAGAGATCGTTCCTGCAGGACAAAATTATATTTCGTATGTGTTGTTCAAAAACTGTATTGATGAAAAAATGTACAGCTCAAAATCGATTTTTTTTTTTTTTAGAGAGAGAGAGCTCGTTCTTGCAGGACAAAAATAATTATATTTCATATGTATAGATCAAAAACTGTATTGATGGAAAAAATGTACTGTCCAAAATAAATTTTTTTAGAGAGAGAGAGAGAGAGAGAGAGAGCGCGCGCATTCCCGCAGTACAAAAATTATATTTCATATGTGTAGTTCAAAAACTGTATTGATAAAAAAATGTACTGCTCAAAATCGATTTTTTTTATATACGAGAGAGAGAGAGAGAGAGAGAGAGAGAGAGAGAGAGAGAGAGAGAGAGAGAGAGAGAGAGAGAGAGAGAGAAATTTCCTGTAGGACTATTTTTTATTAATTTAATTTTTGGGCAAAACTACGAGACTTTCCTATTACAACCAATTCACTTTCAATATCATACTAAATTCCATTTTCAGCTTCATTAGCTTTCTTGCCTTTCTCGTAAAATCACGTTCAACAGAATCACCCCGAAATTTTTTTAAATATCTCTCCATTATAACAAGAGGTACTCCATTTTCTTACAAAATATTACTCCATTGTAATAAGAAGTGCTCCAATTTCTTACAAGCCCCGAATTAGTTCAAATTAAAACCACCCAGCCTTCCATACGAGAGCGCCATTAACTACCATTCAAAAACCACTTAAACTGTCCACACAAAATTACTATCAAATTCCATACCTAACCACCGTTTCTTCCATACAAAACCACTCCCAAACTTCCACACAAGGGCTCATGAACTTCTATTAGAGCCATTGGAACTTATGAATAATGGAGAGCTGGCCAGCCGCTTTCGTCTTAGGACGGAAATTCCTCAGTTGTCATTATCGTGTGTCTAACCGGGAGGGGCATTCCATCCTCCAGTCTCTCTCTCTCTCTCTCTCTCTCTCTCTCTCTCTCTCTCTCTCTCTCTCTCTCTCTCCTGTTCTTCAATATAAGGTACTGCGAGGTGTGTGTGTTTTTGTAGAGAGAGAGAGAGAGAGAGAGAGAGAAATTAATTTTGATTTTCAAGTGCCTAGCCAGGAATTAATTGGAGTAGAAAATTATGAACTTATTATTTTAGAAATATGATGTCAGAAATTAATATCAGAAAGAGGGAGAGATAAATGGTTAATAAATCTGTCAGAAATAAATTGAAGAAATGGAGAGAAATAATGAGAAATATATTAAAAAGTTTTTTACAAGAATTTAGACAGTAATTGATATGAGAAATCATTAACGAGAGAGAGAGAGAGAGAGAGAGAAATATATTGAAAAATTTTACAAGAATTTGGACAGTAATTGATGTGAGAAATCATTAACAAAATTTGTGTGACAGAGAGAGAGAGAGAGAGAGAGAGAGAGAGAGAGAGAGAGAGAGAGAGAGAGAGAGAGAGAGGAAAAGGTCACATACTTGTCCGGGGATTACCAGGCGTCACGTGACACCCAATTCTGTTGTTGTTCATAGGTGTCATCGCCAGAATTAAAATGTCTTGACGAATCCCAAAATTGGCGTATGGGACACAGGATGACCCCGAGGGTGCCACAGGGACGTGTTTAGATTGTGAGGACTATGGTGATGATGATGATGATGATGATGTAATCAAGACTAAAAGATGCAATGATAGAATTATCAAGACATTAGGTTCTTCCTTATACAGAGAATTTGTATCTGATTTTTATATATACAGTATATATATAATTATATGCAAATATACACACACATATATATATATATATATTTATGTGTTTGTTTATATATATATATATATATATATTTATGTGTGTGTTTGTATATAAGAAGAACAGAAAACAATTTTTATGCAATAAAACTGAAGAAAAATAAAAAACTTCATGTTTGTGTGTTTGCTCAATAACAGAAACAGGTTTGGTACTCCGCATGACACGCCAGGTTTGTGTGACCGTTTAACACAAAAACAAACAAACAGTGCTTGTGTTTGTGGATATCCAAAGCAACACACACCAGGTTTGTTTGTCCATACACACACTGGAAAAAAATATATATCAGGCATAGCAACTATACAATCTTAGATAGATCCCGACTGACCCTGAAAAGCAAATGGCAGGAGAGTAAGTAGATGATGTAAGTGTTCAAATAAAGAGATGATCCCTGCCCCACCCCCTCCCATACCAACCCCCAACCCCCCCCCGCCCTTGGGCAGGCGAAGCGAGCTTGAAGGCATGCGGGCGTCAAAAGACGCTGTAGTGGGTGGGTGGCGAGTATGTGTGTGTGTGTGTGTGTGTGTGTGTATGTATGTGTGTGTGCGTGTGGGCGGCCAGTCACTCACTCAGTCACTAAGTCACTCCGGGCACGGGCTGTCTCACAGAGGCTGAAGCGATCAACCAGATGCATAAATACCACCGCATAAATACCCTGCATTGTGGGCATCCAATAGGCAAGGCCAGGCAGCAGCAGCAGCAACAGCAGCAGCAGCTGCCCTGAACGAAGACCATAACAACGGACAAAGGCGAAGGATAATAAGATTTTTGTTTTTGTTCTTTTTTTTTGTTTTTTTATTTGCACTGAAAAATTCATCTTATGAAAACATTTGGTTCTCTTGTAAATGAGTTTTATTAATACAGGATTTTGAAGGGGAAATTATATATATTAAAAATAAAATATGTTTTTGTGTTTGTTTTTATTTATTGTGAAAAATCCATCTTATGAAAATATTACGTCTTCTTTGCAAATGAGTTTAAATAATAAGGCTTTATGAAAGGAAAATATATTACGAAGTAAGATTTTGAAAACGTAGATCCTTGTGCTTTCAAACGAAATCAAACTTCATTTTGAAAGAGTAGAAGCATTTCAGCAAAGCAAAATAAAAATGATTAAATAAAGAGAAATAGGATAAGATAAAGTCAAAAATTAAATAATCAGAATTATTATAGCTGTAAGGATCAGAAAGCCTTCAAGGTATGCATAGAAAGATATACAATACTTAAATAAAACCAAAACTGATGGATAGACTAACGTAAGCTAGCGTCGCAAAGATTGATAAAATATTGTTTTGCAGCGTCCCTTAGACCCCAAGCTGCAACACCTTTCATGCCTTGTACTGTCCCTCCTTTCATATTTTCTCTCTTCCATCGTACTTTCCACCCTCTCCTAACAGTCGATTCATGGTGCAACTGCGAGGTTTTCCTCCTGTTCAATCTTTCTAACCATTCTCTCTAAATTTCCTTTTCAGCGCTGAATGACCTCAGAGGTCCCAGCGCTTGGCCTTTGGCCAAAATTCTATATTCCATGCTATTCGATAAACTAAAGTAAATGAACGTCGCAACGACGTGGGTCATTAACACCCCCAACCCCCACCCCCACTAAAAAAAACGGTTAAAAATAAACCCTGTGATAAAACTCCAGGCGCTAGTTGATTCACACACTGTTTTAGCAGGATCCTTCGCAAAGGAAACGCAACAGGCCGGACGATTAAATGATTAAAATGATTAATGTGTTTTCCTTCAGATAGAAAGCCAGTCGGGGGACACGCGGACATGCGGGGAAGAGAGAGAGAGAGAGAGAGAGAGAGAGAGAGAGAGAGAGAGAGAGAGAGAGATGGGCTTTTTGTACGAGTGTTTTGTCTGTGATTAACATAAAAGAAAGAGAGGAAATAAAAATTGGCTTATTGTATGAAATAAATATTGGAGAGAGAGAGAGAGAGAGAGAGAGAGAGAGATGTGGCTAACCATATATAAAAATTAAATTTTACCATAAGCTTTAAAAACATTATATTTCTTGTTTTAATAATAATAATAATAATAATAATAATAATAATATTATTATTATTATTATAATAATAATAATAATAATTATTATTATTATTATTATTATTATTATTATTATTATTATTATTATTATATTACTAGAGTTAAAAATATGAAAGCATACGAATACGCCACCGAAAAAAATGAGAGAGAGAGAGAGAGAGAGAGAGAGAGAGAGAGAGAGAGAGAGAGAGAGAGAGAGAGAGAGAGTCAGTCGTGGAAGCCGCCGTCCCTCATTTCTTTTCGCAGCGTAAAAACTCCC
Source organism: Macrobrachium rosenbergii (assembly GCF_040412425.1). Taxonomy (NCBI): domain Eukaryota; kingdom Metazoa; phylum Arthropoda; class Malacostraca; order Decapoda; family Palaemonidae; genus Macrobrachium; species Macrobrachium rosenbergii. Next base: position 11,167,685 of record NC_089786.1, on the reverse strand, counting down.
AAACAAATACGACAGTGACAGTGTAAACAAAAACAGCGAAAACGGAGGAGCGATTACGAGATTACTCGAGATTATTGGAGGTGCAACAAAAAGGGACACAAGGCGAGGAAGATGTCCATCTCTCCGAGGGACCGGCAGTCCTAGAATTTGGGGGGAAGGGGAAGGGATGGAAAGAGGGAGATGGATGAACGTGGGGGGAAAGAGGACGATGGAATGAACGTGGAGGGAAAGAGGACGATGGAATGAACGTGGAGGGAAAGAGGGAGAAGTTCTTGAGGGGATGGAATGAACGTGGAGGAAAGAGGACGATGGAATGAACGTGGAGGGAAAGAGGGAGATGGAATGAGTTCTTGAGGGGGATGGAATGAACGTGGAGGGAAAGAGGACGATGGAATGAACGTGGAGGGAAAGAGGGAGATGGAATGAGTTCTTGAGGGGGATGGAATGAACGTGGAGGGAAAGAGGGAGATGGAATGAGTGCTTGAGGGAGATGGAATGAATGTGGAGGGAAAGAGGGAGATGGAATGAGTGCTTGAGGGAGATGGAATGAACGTGGAGGGAAAGAGGGAGATGGAATGAGTGCATGAGGGAGATGGAATGAACGTGGAGGAAAGAGGAGTGAGATGGAATGAACGTGGAGGGAAGAGGGAGATGGAAAGATGGAATGGAATGTGGGAGGAAAGAGGAGATGGAATGAGTTGATGAGGAGGATGGAATGACGTTATGAGGGAGATGGAATGAGAGTGTATGAGGAGATGGAATGAGCTTATGAGGGAGGTGGAAGGTGGAGGAAACGGAATGGTTATGAGGGAGGAGGAATGAGGAGACAGAAAGCATATGAGGGAGAAGGAACAATGAGCACGGAATGAACATATGAGGGAGAAGGAATGAGCATATGAGGGAGACGGAATGAGCATATGAGGGAGATGGAATGGGCGTATGAGGGAGATGGAATGAGCATATGAGGGAGATGGAATGAGCGTATGAGGGAGATGGAATGAGCGTGTGAGGGAGGTGGAGTGAGGTTATGAAGGAGACGGAATGAACATATGAGGGAGACGGAATGAAATGAATGAACATATGAGGGAGAGAATGGAATGAGGGAGCGTTGAGCATAGGAGATGGAATGAGCGTGGAGGGAAAGGGAGATGGAATGACGTTATGAGGAGATGGAATGGGAGATGGAGATGGAAGCGTTATGAGGGAGATGGAATGAATGGAATGAGGGATGAACGTGGAGGGAAAGAGGGAGATGGAATGACGTTATGAGGGAGATGGAATGAGCGTTATGAGGGAAACGGAATGAGCATATGAGGGAGATGGAATGAGCTTATGAGGGAGGTGGAGTGAGGTTATGAGGGAGATAGAATGAGCATATGAGGGAGACGGAATGAGCATATGAAGGAGATGAAATGAGCGTATGAGGGAGGTTGGGTAGGGTTATGAGGGAGACGGAATGAGCATATGAGGGAGATGGAATGAGTTTATTTGGGGTGTATTAGGGAGACAGAATGAGCGTATGAGGAAGATGGAATGACTTTATGAGGGAGAAGAAATGAGTTTATGAGGGAGAAGGAATGGGGAGTATGAGGGGACAGATAAGGAGAGGAATAAGTGTTTGAGAAAGAATGGGTTTAATAGGTAAGGGCTTTAGTTATGAAATGAGTGTATGAGGGAGAAGAGATAAGCGTATGAGGAGAAAAACTCAGCGCATGAGTGAGAAGGAATGAGTGTACGAGGGAAGGGGAAGTGGAATGAGCGTATGAAGAAAGATTGATTTTAACCAAATCAAAAGAACGATAAGAGATTTAGATTTCGACGAAGTATTTTTTATCATTTGCGTCTACTATTTTTGTCGATTTTTTCGTTTTCTCTCTCTCTCTCTCTCTCTCTCTCTCTCTCTCTCTCTCTCTCAAATCGAGCTCCGTGCCTGTGGGATCGATTGCAGGTTTCTCGGTTGCAAGCCTGAAGGTACCATTTCGTCAGAAGAGAGAGAGAGAGAGAGAGAGAGAGAGAGAGAGAGAGAGAGAGAGTGTCACAGTCACTAATCAAAAGTAGTGTAATAGAAGCTCTCTCTCTCTCTCTCTCTCTCTCTCTCTCTCTCTCTCTCTCTCTCTCTCCCGTGATGAATAGGATTCTGTAAGCATGCGCGTTTGTTTGCGCAGCTGTTGTGCGCATGCGTAAGCGTGCTGTTGAAAAGGCCGTCAAGAAATTGGGTGGTGTCTGTATGTATAGGGTTTCTGAAAAGAAGATTAATGGTACCATTAAAACAAATTTTCGGGAATGTGAAATGATTAGCGCAACAGAAAGTCGTCCATACACGTGTATGTGTGTGTGTGTGTGTAGGTGTGTTTGTGTGTTAATGGGGAGTCCCGTGGCTGGGGAAGGGGGGGAGCAGGAGGCTTACTTCGTAGAGACCCTCCTGTTTAATTACTATAAGATGGTAAATTATTTTGACGGTGTATTAATCTTATGCGTCAGTCTCTCTCTCTCTCTCTCTCTCTCTCTCTCTCTCTCTCTCTCTCTCTCTGCAGCCTAACTGTGAGTCACAACAGTCGACTAACAACCAGAACAATTATTCGCTACTTATGTCAACAGACTACAAGTTTGTTAGTGCGCACAAGCACTCCTTGTGATGACCAAAAGATATTATGATGTATACAAAAAGAAATATAATTAACCTAAGTGTATAATTATGAATGCGAAATATTACTGAAAACTTAAAGAATTTCCTCTTCTCACTAAAGAGGCATAAATAAATAAATAAATAAAAAAAATAAACAATTAAATAAAGGAGTCTTAAAATATCCTCTGTTGTTTTCTACCGTCAATTCGACAGAAGATGTCGACGCCAGACAAAAGAGCAAACGAATATTAGCGCTGACGTCATCGATAGTAAACATCAGGCTTGATTTGGTAGGCGTGGCGACAATACAAGGAGAGAGAGAGAGAGAGAGAGAGAGAGAGAGAGAGAGAGAGAGAGAGAGAGAGAGAGGAAATGATGATGAGTTGAAGTGTTAAGGAAGGAAAAAATTAAGAATGAAGTCATAAAGGAGATACGAGGAATGAAGCGAAAGAGGGTGGAAAGAAGGATGAGGAGTGGGAGGGTATTGGATGGGTGGGAGGCGGGGAAGGGGGAAAGGGTAGTGGGGGTGTCGCCGGTTTAAGGAGTGGGGGAAAAACACAAGTTTGCAGTTGCGCCCCGAGCGGGGGAGTTGGGAGAGGGGGTGGGGGGGTGGTTAAGCGCCTTCGAAGCCACTCCCTGTCACACCCATAAAGCGTCAATCTTCCTCGTCTTTTATTTCCTTTTTTCTTTCTCTTTCTGATCTATGCGATAAGTTACGTGCCTTATACCCTCTCTCTCTCTCTCTCTCTCTCTCTCTCTCTCTCTCTCTCTCTCAGTGGGGAGAGAAAGGTCAAGAGTCAATTAGCGGATTAATGCATTTGTGTCCACATTGTACTCGAAGTCTCCTAAAAAGTGCTACAGCTACTACTACTACAAGTGCCACAACTGCTACTATTACTATGGTTTATACTGCTGCTGTTGTTGCTTCTTTTCTGTCGCTGCTGCTGTTCGCTGCTTTTACCGCTGCTGCTGTAATTATTACTACCACTGCAGCGTTTCCTACTTCGCCAACTACTACCGCTGCTGCTGTTGTCGTTGCTTCTTTTCTGTCGCTGCTGCTATGTTATTCGCTACTTTTACCGCTGCTGCTGTGACTATTACTACCTCGCCAACTACTACCGCTGCTGTTGTGTTGTTGCTGCAAGCTGCTGCACTGCTGCAATACTGCTGTCCTTGATGCCACATGCTATTAACTATTGGCATTCAATAGCAACCGTTTTAATGTATAACTACAAAAATGATCAGAATCATGCTATTAACTATGGGCATTCAATAGCAACCGTTTTAATGTGTAACAACAAAAGTGATCAAAATCTATGCTCCTAAACCATAGCTAATTTTCCCCTACAAATATAGTTCTACCATAACTAATGCTACTTTTAATAGCAGCGCCATAAAGCCACTTAGCTTAAGCTTCGGTGTCTTTTTAAAGCCGTCGTATTTAATACGGTAAAAACACATTTACCTCCCAGCTTATCAGTGGATGAATAAATATGATTCTTGGCGTAAAATCAAACCTATAAATAAAACGAGATATATTTGCATAGACGTAACGGCATTCGCAGTGCCACCAAAACCAATTTCCATCTATAAATATCTACGTAAGGGCGAAATTGCAGCGTCCATTGTACACAAATGACCCTTGGCCTCTCATGGTCCCTCATTACTGCCCTTATTTATCGTCCTTCTTTGTAACGTATTGCAGGTTTAATGAGATTTCAATTGGATAATCGTAGGGCATTGGGGAGGGGGGGCGGGGGGAAGACGCCGTGTTCACAAGACGATGACGCAACTTTCTTTTCGATGGAACTGTTTCAGATTTGGCCATTGTTGAATGAGAGAAAACAGTGATGAATGCTGGATTTAAGGGTTAAATCGTTTAAGTAGTGGATGTACGATTAAGTCGACTAGTGAGGAAGTTGCAGGCAGTCACAGTACTTGAATTTATTTTCTTGGCAAGAAATAGTATCCTAGACGACAGAAGAATCGATAACTTAAATAAAGAAAATATAGGAAGTTAGAAACACGTATAAGCCAAGATACGCCAGTGTGAGCATGCTTCGGATAAACGAAAAATATATTTGTAATAACTTATTACTAAATAATTATGAGTATTATTAAGTTATTTAATTTATGTGGGGAAACATCTTCCACTTCTGTTAACTTATCTAGGAGACTTCCTGTCAGCATATAGGCCAAAACTTTCAGCCGCCCGTCAGCATATAGGCCAAAAACTTTCAGCCGCCTGTCAGCATATAGGCCAAAACTTTCAGCCGCCTGTCAGCATATAGGCCAAAACTTTCAGCCGCCTGTCAGCATATAGGCCAAAATCCTTAGGCCCAATTAATTCATTTCTTTGAATACCCCGGCTTAGCAAAAACTATGGACACCGACACAACCATAGCCCTGACTGAGGAGACTCCTACTGCGCATTCGTAAACGTAAGTCGGCAACATCTATAGATTCCTTATCGGAAGGTTAAGAAGAGGGTCAACAACGAGCGCACGAACAAAACAATTCCTTATCTAAAGACTCGCTGATAATGTTCCTTTTCTTGGA
>NC_089786.1:11125000-11155000 GCF_040412425.1 Macrobrachium rosenbergii | reverse complement strand
GATATTCCGAAATGCCCGCTGATAAATTTCCTATGCCCCGCGAATCTCAATGTCGATTATAAAGGGCCGCTTAAGAGTGCAGAGGTTGGACATGTTGAATAATACAGCGATTAGGTAGTGCGATTAGCAGAGGCATTCTAGATCATCATTTACATTTGACGTCATCCGGTTCAGAGACGAAAATGTCAACAAGTGAGGCCGTGCAGTGGATGGATATATGTTAGATGAAGCTGTTAAAAAATTCCCTCAGCTATATACAAAGGCCTTTGAATCCATGAAATTTTCACAAAATGTAATACTTCATGAAATTTCCAAAATGCACATAAAATTTATAAACTTTATAGCTACTATCAAGAGCATTTTCCAAAATGAAACTTTTATATCAAACATTTTTAAAAATACACAAAAACTTTTATAAACTTTATAGCTACTATCAAGAGCATTTTTTTACGAAACTTTTATAAATACTATCCATTTTTCAAAATACGAAACTTTTATAAACTTTATAGCTACTATCAAGAGCATTTTTAAAAATACACAAACGAACTTTATAAACTTTATAGCTACTATCAAGAGCATTTTTCAAAATACACATACGAAACATTTATAAACTTTATAGCTACTATCAAGAGCATTTTTCAAAATACACATACGAAACTTTTATAAACTTTATAGCTACTATCAAGAGCATTTTTAAAAATACACAAACGAACTTTTATAAACTTTATAGCTACTATCAAGAGCATTTTTCAAAATACACATACGAAACATTTATAAACTTTATAGCTACTATCAAGAGCATTTTTCAAAATACACATACGAAACTTTTATAAACTTTTTTTCAAGAGCATTTTTAAAAATACACAAACGAACTTTTATAAACTTTATAGCTACTATCAAGAGCATTTTTCAAAATACACATACGAAACTTTTATAAACTTTATAGCTACTATCAAGAGCATTTTTCAAAATACACATACCACCTTATGTATGGAACTTAATTAGGCTTAAAATCATTACCTAAAACATAATTACACTTGAAACGACGTAAGACACACACGTACGCGTCACAAGAGAAAGAATGTACTCGTTTAATAGTTTCCATAGCGAACCCCATGCGTAATGAGGACACACACCGAGTTAATGGTTTGTTTGTAATCTTGGCACCTGCAGGGGCCCGACCGCCATCCCTTGTTTAAGGGAGTCCTTGGAGAAGGTGAAGGAGGAGAAGGAGGAGAGAAAGGCAGAATAAGGAGGAAGGAGAGTGGGAGGTCGAAGAGAACGGGTACAATTAAGTCATTCTTTTTTTCAGAAAGATCGCCATTACCTGTTCTCTAATGGATGCTAACGGGATTCTCTCTCTCTCTCTCTCTCTCTCTCTCTCTCTCTCTCTCTCTCTCTCTCTCTCTTTAGGGAGAGTCTTGGCTATCCTGCCGGATGAACAAAGATAATGTCACGGGTCATTTTGACGGATCCAACACTGGTCGCAATTACCCTTCGATCTGGAATTCCGGGTCCAAAGTCAGATCTGAGGTCATTGCTTTGAATAATCAGCTCAGAAAGTGGATGAATGCACACAGGCGAAGACCGCTACAAGGTAACCCCTCCTGAAGGGGTGGAACCATCCCACAGGTATGGAGGGGGAGGGGTGTGTTTAACCTCATATAGTTGCATTAGTAAATAAAACTGAAGGAAAATTAGATGGTAAAGGATTTTTGTTTTGTGATTACGAATCAAGAGTATTTAACCATCCGCATTTTCTGGAAAATAAGACCAAGTAAGGACCAGCAAGATAAATACTCTTGATTCATAATCACTAAACAAAAATCCTTTACCATCCAATTTTCCTTCAGTTTTATTTACCAATGCAACTGTATGAGGTTAAACACATCCCCCCTCCTCTCCAGCCACCCCTACCATGCTGGACTTACGAGATCCCTAGGCACTGAGCACACCAGGCGACAAACTTCGACCTTTTTGGCGATTTCCAAGTTCCGTACATACGGGTTGAGGATTCTACCTGAGTTCCACGACCCACTTCATTTGGGTCCTGTTAGGTACCACGGAATAGTCAAGGCCACATATACAATTTCCCGAAGGGAAGGTAAGCAGAGATCCGCACGTGACCATCCCTTAAACAACTACAAAAAGGGGACACGACAAGAGTCGGCCCATTTTAAAATTCCCCCGTCAGTTCCTCATCATATCCCTTGCCTTAATGTTCAGGAACATTATTCTGTCGAAAGAATAACTATCAGTGACGCAGTGATAAAAATATTGGTGCAAAAATGAACTCTGTCGATCAGCATTCAGAAACGAAAGTCAACGTTTCCATTTTTCTGTAGTTAGTAATTTCAACCAAGCTTGCTAAGGTTCCCATGCCAAGCTACATAGATCATTTTACAAACGGACCGGTGTAATTGATTGGGAAACACAAAGGAAGGCAGATCATTCTAGAAGATAATTTTGTGAAGGAATATGAAAGGTATTCAAACTCCGCACAGACCCCGTTAAATGAAAAAGTATAAAAAACATTAACATTCTATAAAAGGAGAGGCAGAGAAGAGCTGAATGATTTGGCATCTCTCAGGAATCTCCTCCACTCTATCACGAAAGAAGATTTTCTGCGAAGTTCTCGACTCGAATGGTGAAACTGCAGGATTGTTATCGCGCTCGAGCCCTTTTCTCTTTTGATAAGCTGTGATATCCTTTGAGCTTTTCTCTCTCTCTCTCTCTCTCTCTCTCTCTCTCTCTCTCTCTCTCTTGTACTAGGTCTTTTGTCTTCTTTCCGTGTTTTATTCTGCAATTGGACTTCGCTTTTATTTGTCTATTTTTTTTTTCTAAACATCCCGTTTACTTTTTGCATTTTGCACAGTTAATTAGCTGATGATGGTCAAAGAGAATTCCATAAGTATATACTTGAAAGTAACTAAGTGTCAACTTCAAGAAATTAAGTCAGTCAAGGTTAATAGCCCAATATCACGAAGGTACTACGTCACTCAGAGTCGAGAGGGCTTCAGCTGCCTTCACTAGATTCTATAATTATCACTCCTCCCATAAAAATTTGATTTGAATTAAGATCAATTAATTAACTGCACGGATGATGACACTATGCAAGAGGTGCCACATTTCATTGAGGGGTCAAATTCTGTCACCTGATTCTACAGAGACAATTCCAGCTAAGAAAATAGGAGGAACTTGATATGGCGAAACCAACTGGGCATAGTCATTTTAAGTGGTGAATAAGTACAATTCGCGCTGGAGCAACTAAGTTGCAGAAGACGGCTCTACGTAAGGTGTCAGATTCTACGCTTTAATTCCACCGAGACAGTTTCGCAATACAAAACCGGATGGGGGAAGTTGATATGAGGAACTTAACGCGAGGATGGTAATTCTGAATGATTAGTGAGCGCGTTGTCATGCTGGAGAAACTGCACAGCATAGGCTACAATAACTACCCAGAAGGGATCGGATTTTATCATTTGATTCCACAAGACAGTTCTGAAATTTAAACCGGACGGAGGAAGCTGATATGAAGAACGCAGAACGAGAATATTAATCGTAAGTGATTGATAAGTATATTGTTCCGCTGGAGCAACTGCCTAACAAATGATGTCTCGCTGTCAAGTTGTCAAATTCTGTCATTTGGTGCCGCACAAGGACATCTCCGGCCATAAAAGAGAATAGGGAATTTGATACCAGTAACCCAACGCAAGAGTGGCACTTGAAATGATCAACAGGTAACTGGATATTCGAAAATTAAACGAACGGAACAAGTTGCCAGCCTTGATATGCATAACGTTATCGTCGTATGAAACAGTACGCTTACTGAGGAACCGTAACGTGGGTGATATGTCTCAATTTACTTTTTTTTTTATATATATATATATTTTCTTTGGGGATCTTCATGAGGAATGAAAGAGTTCGTGTAACTCCGAGATGAATTCTCGTCATTTATATTTATTTGTGTTGTAAACTGAGGAGCTTTCTTAATTTCAGTATTAAGGGTTCTTTTAAAGTTTAAAGTTACTTTGGGTATCGTTGAGCTCATAAAGAACGGAGCTTTTATAGTTACTCTGCGTGTGTGTGTGTGTGTATACATACATACATACATATACTATATATATATATATATATATATATATATATATATATATATATATATATATATATTTATATATATATAAAGTTGTGTTAATTTTGCTTTTATGGCCCCTGAAAAAAATATATATGAATATTTGCGTTTGTGTATTATATGTATATATGTATATAAATGATAGATAGATAGATAGATAAATATCACATAGATAGATAGATAGATATCACGTAACAGAAACTCTAAGAACTACCAAAATATCAAACTTGATCTATAAACCCAACAAGATTGAAGGAAGAATGTTAAGATTCACTATTAAGAGAGAGAGAGAGAGAGAGAGAGAGAGAGAGAGAGAGAGAGAGAGAGAGAGAGAGAGAAACCGCATCTCAAAACCACCAGTTGAGGGAGATTTACAATGGCACTGTCGCAAGGAATTGGATCAGTCATGGCAATTGCTTCTTTTTAAGGAGTCAAATTTGGACCATTTATGCTCGGCCCGACTTCCCAACTGCCGTTTGACAAAACTGCACTGAGTCAGCCCAGCCACAGGCAGGGTTTTTTTTAGTTGCTCTTTCTTCCTCATTTTGTATTTTCCTCTTCGTTTATTTTTGTTCTTTAGTTCGAAGTTAGTTCAAAGTTTACACCACATGGACACACCCAATATTTATTTATATATATATATATATATATATATATATATATATATGTATGTATGTATGTGTATATATATATATATATATATATATATATATATATATATATGTATATGTATATATATGTGTGTGTGATTGAGAGAGAGAGAGAGAGAGAGAGAGAGAGAGAGAGAGACCCTGATGAAAAGATATAACGAATAAAAATAACTAAAGGTGTTTCATATATATAATATATATATTATATGTATATATATATTATATGTATATATATATATATTATTTATATTTATAATTGTATATATAAACTCACCTATATTTTTCTACTAAAACTTCCAACATAGAGTAATAATAAGTTATAGCTCTGACTCCGCCATGCCAAGAAGAGTAAAAATGTATACGATTACACGCCCTGTCATTTTATATTTTTTATGAGCCTCCACACAAGAATATTTATGCAGAATTAAATTCCTTGTCTTTTTCTTCTTGTTATATTTCCTTCAAGTATGTTTACTTCAGAGCTTGTCAATTACTGTGATCTGGAATACTTTACAGTCTCTTACTTATGTTTTACGTATCATTATTTTGAATAATATTTTCGTCAAACTGCGGCTGTGAATATTAAAGGACAAAGTTTGGAGTAAGCCAAGTCAGAGAGCAATATATATATATATATATATATATATATATATATATATATATATATATATATATATATATATATATATATATATATATATATATATATATATAATAGTAATCATTCGTTTTAGTTTTCTGTAAAGAAAACTATTGTGCCGGCCCTGTCATTCTGTCCGCACTTTTTCTGACCGCCCTCAGATCTAAAAACTACTGAGGCTAGAGGGGTGCAAATTAGTATGTTGACCATCCACCTCACATCCACCTCCAATTATCAAACACCAAATTGCAGCCCTCTAGCCTCAGTAGTTTTTATTTGACTCATATCGCAACGATGTACAGTAGAATAGGCCACCACCGGGCCGTGGTTAAAGTTTCCTGGGCCGCGGCTCATACAGCATTATACCGAGACCACCGAAAGATAGATCTGTTTTCGATGGCCTTGATTATACGCTGTAGCGGCTGTACAGAAAACTCGATAGCGCCGAAGAAACTTCGGGGCATTTTTTACGTGTTTCATTTGGTTTCGGTTTTTCTAAATATTTCGTTATACCTCGTTTATAATATTAGTGGTGGATTTCACACGAATTTCTTCTGAGAGGGCTTCGTGCTAGCACGCCCCTTCCTTTAAGTGGGGTAAGGTGTAATAGCAACTTCAAACACATTTATATACAATGTACACTATTGCAAATACGTACATGTATGGAAATGCATATGACGTACAGTATGCATAAGTAAAAGAGCATATGCATCCATACACTTATACACTCTCTCTCAGACACAGACATAAATATACATACCCACCAGTCATAAATCCTTTTAAACAGACGTACGAAAACAGGAACAGAAGTACGCATGCGCCCACAGACAAGCGTGAATGGAATAAGAAGCAGCACATGCTCATTTAAAATACCGCAGACAAATACCACAGACTACAAACATGCTCACATTAGTCCACACAAACAGACAAAACACACAAAGAGGTACACACGCACGCATGCGTGCACACGTGCAAAAATGCAAAAATTGAAATGGCACAGTTGTACACAGAAATACCCAGCACAGACCATCCCTCGCCTTGCCCCTCCAAGCACGGGCTCAGACTACGTAATCATCTTTTGATGCAAATGAAGAAATAATTCAACGATGCTCATGCAGAAGCAGTTGTACAATCAAGCTCAGCACATCGTTTCATTAAGGGAATGCCTGCAGATTTGCTTGCATGCATAATGCCCTTGCAAAAATTACAGCTGCGTTAGATGAAGCCGTATTTCGCAAGTGTTTTGCTTCAGAGATAAAACTGCAGTATATTCGGGATCTTGCAAGATAGTGCGGTTATATGATGAAGTAAATGTGAACGCCTGTATAGATCTTGCGATGGAAGATTAGAATGGGCAGTTTATGCATGCATACAGACACATTTGTATGTATATCTGTATGTATATACATATATATATGTATATACCGTACATGTATATACATATACATACATATGTATATATATTAATATACATATATAGGTAGATATGCTGTATCATTCCGAATGCAGTACATGTATTAACGAAGCAAGTATATATGTATGGCGACCTCATTCCCAATGGCTGAGAACTTGAAGAACTTTAAGGCTTACACCTGTAGCCACCCATTTCCGGGGAAATGGCAGTATCTCTCTCTCTCTCTCTCTCTCTCTCTCTCTCTCTCTCTCTCTCTCTCTCTCTCTCTCTCTCTCTCTCTCTCTCTCTTTACACAGACATACACACAAACACTCACTCACTCACTCTCCTTTCCCCTGAAAAGGGTGGCTACAGGTGTTTGCCTTCCATCAAGCTTTTGGGAAAAGGGGTGTATGTGTATGTGTATATATATATATATATATATATATATATATATATATATATATATATATATATATATATATATATATCTGTATAACACTCTTCATACAAGATTCTCCTTAATGTTTAGTCCCCACAGCATACAGCGCAAACTCACGACAAGAGGGAAACTGCCGAATTGTGGATGAAAGGGCGCCACGCCTGTTAACCGCCGGAGGTTTCTGATAAGTCTGCTTGGGGCGCCACCCTGGGAAATCTGCCACGCGCAGCCCACAAGCCAAATTCGGGGGTGGCGAGTGTCGCTAACGTCGCCTTGCGGCCAGAGCACATCCTCTCTCTCTCTCTCTCTCTCTCTCTCTCTCTCTCTCTCTCTCTCTCTCTCTCCAGAATCTCGCGGTTTTCCTGCTTCCTTTTTCTCCCCTTCACGGCTCCCCTTAGAATTCTTGCAGTGTACATAGATAGTTCCCGTGCTACCGTGGTTGGGGTGCGGTTTGGAAGGGTGGGGGTGGGGAGCTGAGATGATTATTTGCGGACGAATTAAAATCGCTAATGAGGATTATTTTTATGGATTAAAATCACATCCGGTTTCCCCACATTCTTGTGGTTTTGTCGGTTCCTCTCACTCCTTTGTTGCCACGTTGCATTCCATACTCCTTGCAAAGACAATTGGCGCGTTCGCTAAGCACAGAGAGAGAGAGAGAGAGAGAGAGAGAGAGATTAAGATTGAGGATTTGCGGATAACATTGCTATCGAGGATTAATTTTGTGGGGATTAAATCCTATCCTCTCTCCCAGATCCTCGCTTTCCAGGAAATTCTTTGTAGTCCAGTTGGGATTTCAATCATTCTGGAGAGTAAAATCTCTCTCTCTCTCTCTCTCTCTCTCTTAATAATATATATACATACATACACACACACACACACACACACACATATATATATATATATATACATATATATATAATGTGTGTGTGTATGTTGTATGTATCTATGTATATACATACATATATACAATATATATATATATATATATATATATATATATATCTATCTCTATCTATCTATATATATATATATATATATATATATATATATATATATATATATATATATATACATATATACATACATACATACATACATACATACATACATACATACACACGCCACCCTTTCATTGCTTTACAGCGTACGCAAGTATAATTAAAATACTCGAAATATTCAATATCAAATTAACTATTGTGAGTCTGATCTCATAAATTTGTAAAGATTTAATGAGGCTTCGGTTACTAGTAATTACAGAATAAGTAATTGCACGACGATATGTTAATTACTACTTAAATTGTCTTCGATGATTTAATGAAACTGAACATCGGCTGCACGCTGAAAAGGCTTCCATGAACGTTGATCAGAAATGTCTAACTTTTTCATTAAGAAACTTCTTAATTACAAATATAATGTATATATTTATTACAAAATGTCTCGGTTTTTAAATAACCTTAAATTAAACTCTTTTAATTATTCACCGATTTAAACTGTCTTTTAATAATTTAAGTCTCCAGTGAGATATCGGCAATTACCGCGAGCTGTAATTATCTTAGCAATTATAAATGCCGTATTATCGAACCAGTTATCGAGGGTATAATTAGCCTTGTAGTCCATGCTTGTAATGAGATGGTGCACATGCTCTTCTCTCTCTCTCTCTCTCTCTCTCTCTCTCTCTCTCTCTCTCTCTCTCTCTCTTATTGTGAATGTTGATTTTCATAATGCACTTTTCATTAATAGAATAAATTTAAAATAATAATCTAATACGCAGCTTTTTTTTGGTGGTTAAATCTGACAGCTAACCCGTTGTTATTTTTCAGTGATATAAATTTGAGAATGAATCCATCGATAATATTTTATCGTTATTAAGTGCGAGAATGAATTGCTGGATTATCTGTTTTCGAAGACAAATATGAAATTAAATTTTTAGATAGGCCCTAGTTCAGGATACACATTTAAGGATAAATACTCCAGTGATTTATTTTTTATCGTAAATTTGAAGGAAAAAATTCATTAAAAAATATTTCTCAATTTATCATTCTAGAATAAATTGTTTGATTAGGTATTGTCGGTTATATTAATCTGGCAATAAATACTTGAAAATAAACAGTTCCGTGGAGTAATAAACTAGAGCGTCCATTGTTCGATAATCCCTTTGATGATATAATGACGTCTAGTGGAAAGTTTGGCTTATCGATCAGTTTTTCATAATTTGATAAATTGCACGAATACTGTTTGAAAATTCTTGCTTGCTATGGATTAAAATTAGTTTTACCACTCCAGTAACTAACTACCACTACTGTCATCAGTATCATCGTCATCAGTAGTAGTAATAGTAGTATTAGTAGTAGAAGTAGTAGTAATAATAGTAGTAAAAAAATTAATTAATGTTATATCAATTTTATGCCACATTAACTCACAAGTAAATTACGTCCGAATCAACAGCAACAAAACTGAAGCTACTCTCTCTCTCTCTCTCTCTCTCTCTCTCTCTCTCTAGAAAAATAGAAATCAAGGGGAACTCTCGATAAGATGCCAATCAAGGAAAAATCTCAAAATATAGTAACACTGAAGGGCTTAAGATACATTTGAGGATCTTCCTCCCTCCCCATTGTAATATATCCCTCCCCTAATTTATGATTGTTTGACATAATAATTGAAAAACTGATGTCTTATTCACTCAAGGATCAATATACTTGACGTGAGACGGGATATGTTTGAGAATGGAAAGAGAGAGAGAGAGACTGTGGTTGTATTTAGACATAGAAAAAGACAGAGCAATAGTAGTGCAGAAGATAAGGGACAATTTAGACTGTAGAGTGACGGACATAAACATTCAGACAAATAAATCGATGATGACAAGAAAGGACCTGACGTGGCGAAAAAGTATTTGTGAAGACAGAGAAATGTTAAAGAATTAGGAGTAGATAGAGAGAGGATGTGGGACTGATAAGTGTCATAGAATTATAGTCCGTTAAACATAGCCAAATTTAAGGATGAAGGGATCGAAAAAAGGGGAAAAAATGAAAGATGGACAGAAGGAGAGACAGAAAAGAATTAAATTGGTCAAAAATAAATGAAGAAGAAAGAAAGAAGGGAAAACATATTTGTAAGGATGATATAAAGTGTGAGATGGACGTAAACATAAACAAAGGAAAATATGTGGAAAAATAGGGCGAAAGAGAAAAGTAAAGACAGACAAAAGAATTCCAAGAGACAGGATCATCACTTGTTATTATGAATTTGTCGAAAGTGGTGAATGAAGATTTTGCATCAAGAATCATCAATTGATGGACTTTTCATTTCCTGATGATGAAATAAAGAACAAAAGATTATACAATCAAAAGAAAATGAAAAAAATGGATGCTGGCGATTCCAGATGGAAATTGACCTACAAGATCCTCAAACGAAGACTGACGATTTTTGATGAGATCAAGAAGATGGACGATGTAAGATGTCAGCCACGATGAGGACCCTTTCTGATGTCGAGACGTCACGATGACCTCAAGCGAAAAAGGAAAGCGTAACATATTGATGCTGGTGATTAGCGGCGATGAATATCGATAGAATTGACAATGAAGATAATGATACAGAAATAAGAGATGAAAATACTGAATACTTATCAGATATAGATATTACAGAAGCCGATATTGTGCAGGCTATTAATGAAATTAAAATGGATCAGCAGCAGGACCAGATGGAGTACCTGCCATATTGTTAAAGAAAGTGGTTCATTCAATCGCAGCCGCTAGCAATATTATTAAGGCAAAAAGTATAGATACAGGCAAGATTTATGATGAGCATAAATTAGCATATATTACTCTACTTTCAAAAGTGGTTCAAGACTAGAGGCAAGTAATTATAGGCCTGTGAGTCTGACATCTCATATTATGAAAGTATATGAAAGGGTAATGAAAAAAATATAATGAAACATTTAATGCTATTAAAAAATAGATTGTTCAATATAGGACAACATGGTTTTGTAGAGGAGAAAAAGTACACAAACCCAACTGTTAATCCATCATGAAAGCATATATAAAAATATGATAAATGAAAAAGATACAGATGTGGTTTACCTAGACTTTGCAAAAGCTTTTGACAAGGTAGATCATAATATATTAGCGAAAAATTAGAAAACATAACATTGTTGACAAAGTAGGAAGATGGATAAAAGAATTTTTGCAAAATAGAAAACAGATAGTGATTGCAAGCGATGAGAAATCCGGATGAAGCTACGGTAATATCCGTGTACCACAGAATACGGTGTTAGCTGCATTGCTGTTTGTGATTATGATTGCAGACATAGACAGTAATGTTAAGGACTCAGTAGTAGAAGTTTTCAGATGACACAAGAATAAGTAGAGAAATTGCTTGTGATGAAGATAGGAACTCGCTACAAAAGAGACCTAAACAAAATATATAAATGGGCAGAGATAAATAGGATGGTATTTAACTCTGATAAATTTGAATCAATGAACTATGGTGATAAAGTAGGAATGCTATATGCATATAAAGGACCTAATAATGAGACAATCACAAACAAGGAAGCAGTTAAAGACCTTGGTGTGATGTTGAATAGGAATATGTTATGCAATGATCAAATAGCAATTCTATTGGCAAAATGCAAAGCAAAAATGGGAATGTTGTTCCGGCACTTCAAAACTAGAAAAGCTGAACACATGATTATGCTTTATAAAACCTCGTGTCCCATCCATAGTCCACTTGAATATTGCAATATAATATGGTACCCACACTACCAAAAGGATATTGCACAAATAGAAAAGTGTACAAAGGTCATTTACAGCTAGAATAGAAGAAGTTAAGGACCTTGACTACTGGGAAAGACTACAATTCTTAAATTTATATAGTCTTGAAAGGAGAAGAGAACGCTACATAGTAATTCAAGCATGGAAACAGATAGAAGGAATTACCAGAAAACATCATGGAACTAAAATTATCAAAAGTTTGCAAGCAGAGGTAGATTAATAGTGCCAAAAAACTATACCAGGAAAATTAAGGAAAGCACACAGGACATTAATCCACCACGCACCAGCATCGATAATGCAGCGTCTATTCAATGCGCTACCAGCTCATCTGAGGAACATAACAGGAGTGAGCGTAGATGTGTTTAAAGAATAAGCTCGACAAATATCTAAGATGCATCCCAGACCATCCAAGACTGGAAGATGCAAAAATATACCGGAAGATGCGTTAGCAACTCTCTGATAGTAGACATCAAAGGTGCCTCACACTGAGGGACCTGGGGCAACCTGAACAATTGTAAGGTCTGTAAGGTAAGGTAAGGTCTCTCTCTCTCTCTCTCTCTCTCTCTCTCTCTCTCTCTCTCTCTCTCTCTCTCTCTCATAGCACCAACAAAAGCCTCAAACGATAAATATGACACTGAAGGGCTTCAGATACATTTGAGGATCTTTCCTCCCCTTCCCCCCTCCTTTCATCCCTCCCCTATTTATGATTGGCGACATGACAGTCCCTAGCTGGTCTTATTCACTCATCAATATACTTGACGTGACGCGGGATATGTATGAGAGAGAGAGAGAGAGAGAGAGAGAGAGAGAGAGAGAGAGAGGACGGGGTACTGAAGGGACAATAGACTGTAAGAGTGACGGACATAAACACAGACAGGAGTCGATGATGACGGGACCTGACGTGGCGAAAAAAGGAAATATGGGCAGACAGAGAAACGGAAAAGAATTAGGAGAGAGAGAGAGAGAGAGAGAGAGAGAGAGAGAGAGAGAGAGAGAGTGTACGGGGTACTGAGAGTGTAAGATTAGTGACGGACATAAACATAGCCAGAATTCAAGGATGACGGTATCTGAAAGGGTGAAAAAAATGAAAGATGGACAGAAGGAGAGACAGAAAAGAATTAGGAGAGAGAGAGAGAGAGAGAGAGAGAGAGAGAGAGAGAGAGAACGGGGTATTGGTGGGACGAGAAAGTGTGAGATGGACGTAAACATAAACAAAGTAAAATATGACGGGACTTAACAGGGCGAAAGAGAGAAAGAAAGACAGACAAAAGAATTAAGAGAGAGAGAGAGATCAATGCCCATCACTGGTTATTATGATTTGTCGCTAGTGGTGAATGAAGATTTTGCATCAATATCATCAATTGATGAGACTTTTCATTTCCTGATGATGAGATAAAGAATAAAGATTCCTTTTAGGTACCATTAATAATGAAAAGATACGGATGCTGGCGATTCCAGATGGATATCATTGACCCCCAGATCCTCAAACGAAGACTGACGATTTCTGATGAGATCAAGAAGACGGACGATGTCCGCTAGATGTCAGCCACGATGACGAGACCCTTTTCTGATGTCGAGACGTCACGATGACCTCAAGCGTTGGCAGGCAGCGCCTCCCGTTGATGCTGGTGATTAGCGGCGATGAATATCGATGATTTGCGAGGATGCCGTCTGTATCTATGCACGCAGAGGGCAGCAGCGTCATGAACACGGCCCAGACGACAAGTACCAGGATGCTAGCAGTTGTTGCTAGTTGTAGTTGTGTTGGTTGGTTGCTCCGGTGCAAGAGGGGGGGATAAACAATTGATATTCTCTCTCTCTCTCTCTCTCTCTCTCTCTCGAGAAGTGAAAATATGATCGGAATTACATTGTCGGCTTTTTGTTTTCTAAATTTAAAATATGATGAAAAGGATAACGTCTTCTCTGCTTTAAAGATCTTGATAATTATCGTATAATATGTGTGACAGTTTCGAAATTACATTTTGGTTTATTTGTTAATTAAAATTTTCTCAATAACGTAATTATATTTTCCTATGCAGACAAGATCGTTATAACATTTTAAAATTGCCATTAATAAGGACGTCATTCGGTACTAAATTTCCCCATTGAATAAATTAATTTATTAATGATGGCTGTGAGAGAGAGAGAGAGAGAGAGAGAGAGAGAGAGAGAGAGAAACCAGGCATCGCCAGGAGCCACGTGGCCTCAGGGTGCTGGCTCGCGACCACTACAATTGCTCGCTTCCTGTTTAGAGGATCCAGCGCTCCCCCCTGTAACCACCCCCTCCCTTCCCCTACCACTTCCAACCACTACACCCTCTACCATCTCCTCCTTTAACCACCACCACCACTACTACTACTACTACTACTACTACTACTACTACTACTTACTAAACCACCGAATACCTCTCTCCTTCTCCCTTCTATTCACCTTCTCCTTCGCTATGCGTCCTTCACGTGTTCATTTATCCTCTCTTTTTCCATTCTCTTTTAACCCACACACTCCCCTTCTCGATGTCCCTATTCTCATCTCTTGAGTTCATTCTCCTTCGTCCTTTCTTCCTCGTATTCTCTCTCTCTCTCTCTCTCTCTCTCTCTCTCTCTCTCTCTCTCGCCGTCTTCTCAATTTTTTTATACTTCCTCTTTCCGCATGCACTTGACCCGACTCTCATCCGGGTCTTCCTCCATTCTTTTTTTACATCTTTGTGCCTCCGCACCTGCCTCAGGTCTCGCCTTTTCTTTCTCTTTCCTTCTTTCTTGCACGATTCTCCCTCCTCCTTGATTCGTCTGCACCTGACATACCTTGTTCTTCTCTTTATTCTCTCTAGCTATCTTCCTCATAACTGAATTCTGTTCTGTCTTTTCCTTCTTTCTCAGTTATTCTGCTTCTGACATTTCTTTATTCCTTCCTTTTCAATTCCTTTCCTTCTTTTCCATCTTCTCTTTTCCTTTCCTCCCTGTCCCATCCATTCTCCACTTCTGTTCTTCCTTCCCTTACCCTCCTCTGTCCTTACCTTCTTGGTATTTCCCCTCTCTCTCTCTCTCTCTCTCTCTCTCTCTCTCTCTCTCTCTCTCTCTCTCTTTTCTTTTCTCTTTCTTTGTTCCATCATTCTCTACATCTGTTCTTCCCTCCGCAGTCCCTACCTTCTTTGTACTATCTCTCTCTCTCTCTCTCTCTCTCTCTCTCTCTCTCTCTCTGTTCCATCCATTCTCTACTTCTGTTCTTCCTTCCCTTTCCCTCCGCAGTCCCTATCTTCTTTGTACCAACTTGCTCTCTCTCTCTCTCTCTCTCTCTCTCTCTCTCTCTCTCTCTCTCTCTCTCTCTCTCTCTCTCTCTCTCTCTCATTTCTTCCCCTAACCGACTGCACCTGACGTGCAAACTTTCCGCTCTTACCTTTATGGCCACGGCGTTGGGTCGGCCCTTCCAGGTTAATGAGGAGAATCTGAATATACCTGTGCTCAAGAGCCATTTAACCCTATTGTGTTGATTACCTTAGATGACCAGCTTTCGGAACCGGCTTAACCTTAGCGGTTTTAACTTTAGGGCACCCCTTGGGCCTATTTGTTGTCGGGCAGGAATTTATGTTAATAATTACGATGATAAATTGTGACGGTTACGCTGATAGTAAATATAATGAGAATGTAGTATGGACGTCAGGCTATAATCAGTGACAGATATTGATTTAGCTGGCGTTACGGAATAATAATAATTGTAATTATATGATTTCACTTCGTGGATGTATACTAATACAGAATGTAGACATAATAGACAGTGCAAAGTATATTGGGAATATGAGGCAAAAATTACAGCGACAATAATAATAATAATAATAATAATAATAATAATAATAATAATAATAATAATAATAATAATAATAATAATAATAATCAGTTTGTCACAAATGTTTAGGATGGCTTAATGTCGGGTGATAAGTCGGAGTTGCGGGAGTAGTGAGTTTCATGAACTGCAAAGTACAGTAGAGTGGTTGACTGTGTGTTTTCTCAGAAAGAATGGGATATAAGTTATGGAGACCACTGAAACAAACTAGCATTTTCAGCTTGAGACCCGAGAACTATTGACTGTTCTCCCTAGTCAGTTTTAACTTTCAAATGCTTGTAGATACAAAAAAATGAAGCAAGGAAGCTGCATTTGCTTCTGTTGCATAGAAATGATGTTTGGATATTTATAAACACCTTTGCGTAGAATGTTACTTGACAAATGTACCCTTTACCAAAAAAAAACTACAAACTACAATTTCAGATAACGGAATGTCGGTGTTAATTGTTATCCTTTGAAATTATAACGGAATATAGGTGTTAATTGTTATACTTTGTAATTATTGCGAATAAAAAAAATATGCAACAAGGAAAATGTACTTGTTCCCGCTGCAAAAATTAATCTTTAGATAACTACAATTTACAAACATCCTTGCGTAAGATGTCGCTTAACAACTTAACAAATCTACACTTCACCAAAGAACTACATATAGATGTTTTTGTTGCAGTAGAAAAAAATACAGCATCACCAACCATTTACCATTTAAAACCACTTCGACCCTCTCCACGGCCGCATGAGAAACAAGGACACCCAAACACAGTTAGTTAGGCTAACACAAACAAACAAGCCATAACACGGCCCCCAGTATATACACACACACACACACATACACACGCACAAACACACACACACACGCACACAACACCTGCATATAAACGTCACTTGGTGCTCTTTAGTGATCTTGTATTGGTGAATCACCCGACGGGTGTGAGAACACGAACCGTCATCCGCACTCATCCGTCCTCAGACCTTGTACTGTGCGTGTTTGTTTGGTCACTTGGATGGAATTGCTCACGTGGAGGGGAGGGAGGAAAATATTCAAGAGGATGCATAAATGTATTTACTGTACTCAGTAGAAGGGAAATTTTTTTTATCTCATCAAATTGGAAAACTATATAGTATATTTTCTCAGAAAATAGGTAATTTTATTTGATAAGCAATATGTGCCATATGTGTGTATATGTATATATATACATATTATGTATATATAATGTACGGTATATATATATTATATACATATGCACATATATATTTTTATATATATGATAATTATCGTATATTAGGAGTGACAATTTCGAAATTGCATTGTGGTTTATTTGTTTATTTTTTTTTATATAATATATATTTATATATATATATATATATATATATATATATATATATATATATATATATATATATATATATATATATATATATATATATATATATATATACATACAGTAGAAAGGGGAAAAATTTGTCAAATCAATAAATTGGAAAATTTTTACCATATTTACTCAACAGAAGAGAAAAATATTTATTCAGCATACGAAAAATAACTATCTTCTCATTAGATAAAGTAAAATATGACTCATTTTAAGTACTAAAATTACGTTACGTTGAAATTACGAGATAGAACCATTTATCAGTTAATAGTTTTATCAACTGAACTCAGTCACTCAACAGATTACAAACAATAACTTTTTTATATAATTATGGGCTCATTAATGTGAGTAAATTACTTTGCAGATTATAAAACGTAATTTCCATTTATTTGTCAGTAACTATTAACCGTAAATTTTATAAGCAAAATTTATCATTTAAATTTTCGCTCTATTTATTTTTTTTTTCAACCTTTAAATTTGGTAAGGTATGTCTATATTACGCTATTTCAGGAACCAACTCTGTCAAAATTTTATATTCATTTCTTGTCAAATTTTATATTTATTTCTATTTTCCATTTTGAACAATGCCAAGCTTTACTCAGAAACATAATAAAATCTCAGTTAAAAGATTTTGTAATATACAAGATTACAGGAAGTGCTGAATATGAGTACAACAAAAATATCAGTAATAAACAAAGAAGTAAATAATCTGAAAATAAATAAGTACTTATATTCGTGAGAAAATATAAACAATAAGTAACAGATAAATAATAAAGAAATGCGTACAAATGTATAAACAACCAGACATGATAACCGCCCGTAAGAACACAAACAAATATACAGTCGCCTTGAAATCAGACCTATGAAAGAGAACATATGGCGAGCGAAATACATAATAATTAAACCTATCGCAATATTCTGGCGGCTGGATGCTTCTTGCCTTAATGCTTGTAACTCATGCTCCGCCGCTTTCCTGCACGCTTGGGTTCGATCCATGGCAATTAGAGAACTGAAGTAAGAAAGGAATAAGGAAAGAAATGGGAAAATGAATAAAAGGAGAAAAGAAAGAAAATTATGCCAGTAGGCGAGGAATAAAACGCCAGAGAAAAGAGGTTGGATGTGCAAGAAAAATTAAATAAGGTCAGCAAGGGAGAAAATAGGTCAGTTTTGAAATAGGAGAGAAATAATGATGGAAAATTAAATTCGCAAGATATGTAAACGCCAGGAATGATAAAGGCATGACGTAAAATAAGCATTGTATCAAATAAGCAAGAAATATAATAGCCATGAAATAATATTCACAGAGGAATATGATATATAAAATACGCAAGATGTAAAATACACAGTATTTTAACCAATCAAGAAGTACGTTAACTAGGACATGAACAATTAAGAAAAACATGTAAAGTAATATACAAAAGACGTAAATATATGTAGTAACACAAGATAGCAAGCAAGAAATAACAGCCAAGACACAAAGTCATAAAGAAACATGAAAAGCGAAATATCGTAAAACCGAATAGGCGAGAAATAATAATAGACGATATATCATATTTTATCTCCTAAGCTCTCATTGGGTGCCTGGCTGGCTGGATCGCTGCCCGCGTACCCAGACCAGAAGGAGAACACAGCCTTCAATTAACGTACGAAAAATATTCAGAGACCACTTCCACCTTTTAGGTCGCGCTTAAAAAAAAAAAAAAAGTGGGGTTGGGGTTAGGTTATGCACGCATGGGTGAGTTACGAGTCACGACTCGGCATTATTGTAGCAGCAGCAGCAGCAATAGTAGTGGTTGTGGTTGTGGTTGTAGTTGTAGTAGTGGGCAAGCTTGAGACCTGACACTTGTTTTTGGTTCTGTCTGCTTGTGTATATGCCATTCTTCAAGCGGTTTGATTTCTCTTCAGTGGTATTAGTATCGTAACAATATGATTTCTTTTTATTCCTTTTTTATCATTATCCCTTTACACTTTTATTCTTCATCATATCTTACATTATTTTACTTCTCATCCGTTCGATCAGTATCAGTCGCTTGATTTTATCATTTTTCCAAAACATCCTTTTCTTTTATATCCAATTTCAAACCTTGTAACGCTTCTCAGAAGCAAGTAACGGTACTTTTTCAACGACAGTAACTATTCTCAAAGACAAGGAACTTTAAATCACAAGGGATAGTAAATTACATACAAATGCCAGTAACAGCTGATTCTTATAACAAAATTATTTTGTAGTGAAAACTCCCTCGCGGGACCAGAAATTTTCAAATGCATTTAATTCTCAGTGATTGTATATTCTCAATGACAAATAATATTAAATAAAATTACTCCCAATGACATTTGATTCTTGAAATACAACTATTTCGTAGTGGAAAGTCCCCCTCAGGACCAGAAATTTTCAAATGCAGTTAATCCTCAGTGACTGTAAATTCTGTGACAATTAATATTAAATAAAGTGACTCCCAATGAAATTTTATTCTTGAAATACACCTTTTTCGTAGTGGAAAGTCCATCTCAGGACCAGAAATGTTCAAATGCAGTTAATCCTCAACGACTGTAAATTCTCAGTGACTGTATATTCTCAATGACAAAAAATACTCTTCTCGATGACCTCGTCTCATTGTTGGGGCTCACGGTCGCACCTTCCGACCCTTCTTTTGTAAGAAAGAGTTCAAGGCTTGGAAAAAATGAATGACTTTTCCGAAGGCGAAGAGTCTGATTAATTCTTTCGCATGTGACGAAATAATTGCAAATATAAAATTTTATTTACTTAAGTTTTTTATTCGCGTCGTGTTTGTCGATTTATTTACTAACGTAAAAATGGAATAGATTTCTGTCTTTTTCTTTCTTTCTTTTTTATTTATTTACTTCTAAAGGTGTTCCAAAACCGGTGAGTCACAATTTCATAAGCTCTTCACCGCTGACGTCATCGTTGTTATTCAAGTAGAAGGGACAATTATTAGCTGTCTTTTCCTACCGGTTTGTGTGGGGAAAAATACCTAGGAAAAAAAACCAGGAGACAAACAGGAGGAAGAGGACAAGGAGAATGAGAAGAAAGGAGAGAGAGAGAGAGAGAGAGAGAGAGAGAGAGAGAATTGGAAAATCACAAGAAATAAAAGAAAGTACACTTTGAAGAGGAAAGAGAAATAGAAGCAAGTAAAAATGATGAGAGAGAGAGAGAGAGAGAGAGAGAGAATATTAATTTTTTTAATGGCCCAAGAACAGCTTCCCGAATCTAAACAAGAGAACGAGCAGAACGAGTTCCGTTTAACTAAACGAGTCCTTTTATTTATACCAGCCATTTACCTGCTGCTCACTGTTACGTAACGCCATCCTAGACTTATGTCATTCCACCAGAGCTTGAAGTAATGTCTTTTTTGCAGTATTAGATTTAAAAAGGAGATTTCTTTTACGAGTCACAAATGCCTTTCGCAACCTTTTCAGTTTGAATTTTTTGTTTTAAATACACATAACTTCTTTTAATAAGTATTATTTTAAGAATTATTTTAAGTTTTAAATACACATAACTTCTTTTAAGTATACATGTATTATTTTAATTAATGTGTCGTATCTTCTACCCTTTTTTATTTCCTCTAATGACTAATCTCTTCATCCATCTATGCGTCATTCTCCATTTCTGTATACCCGTTTCCTTCTACGCGTCTTCATTAACATAAGCAACCTTTTGTATCGTGTACTTAAGAAGAGATTTTTATCGTCGAGTACTCGACCCGAAGTTTTTTCCAGGCCGCGCAAGAATGTACTATTTACTTGTCCACCATCTGTTGAGCGTACCTCCTCCTCCTCCTCCCCCTCCTCCAGAAAAAAAATATCTTTATACCCACAATTCCTCCGCATACAACAAACACCGAAAGAGGTCCTAACCTACAAACAGAATGGGGATCGTTTGTGTATGTGTGGGGGGATGGGTTAGTGGTAGTGGTAAGGTGGGGGGGTAGCAGTTGACTTATACTATCAACACTGTTCTACATACACAAACATACACGAAAACATACCTCGGAGAAGGAGCCTTTGTTGCATGTTTGCTTGGCTGTGTTTGATCTGAAACATCTCCGTGTGAGTGTGAATGGAAGGCTCCGTTCCTCTTGGATGCACAGCGATTGGGCTTGGCATAAAATTATTCCCAGGACAGAACACAGCCCCCCATTGACTAACTCTCTCCCCGCGTTGTTGGACCAGCTAAGTGGTGAAGAGCAGAGCTCATCACCATGTTGACCTGTGTTCGATCCGAGGACGAGAAGGGAATGGTGTAGTAGGACCGTTTCCTTAAAAATTCAGGGTGCTACTGTTAGCCTAGACGGTGATTTAGGCATTTCTTTGTTGGGCGACTGCTTTGGGATTCAGCGCGAGAGAGAGAGAGAGAGAGAGAGAGAGAGAGTAAAAATTGTAGAATAAGTGGGCCAGACCTCCGTTAAGATGTATACCATCCATCATTAAAAGAAAAGAAGAGGCCCAACAAAAAATAATCGTCCACCCCGCCGCGATGAAATCGTTCCGATAATTCATTAGAATCCCTTCACCTGTAGCGTAGCTCCGCCCTACCCAAGTCATTGTAAATCCGGTCACAACGTGCCTATAAATAGTGTTAGAAACCTGCTTTTATTTTCACGTAAATTTTGCTATTTTTAGCAGCCCATTCCACAAGAAAATTTCACAAGTAAATATCAACGCAGCTTGATTATTTTCCGTACATAAACAGTGAAATAAATAACTAAATAAAATAGAATATACAGAATGTATACAATTTAGGCCGAAGGCCAAGCGTTGGGACCTATGAGGTCATTCAACACTGAAAGGAAAACTGAGAGCAAGAGGTTTAAAAGGTGTTACAGGAGGAAAACCTTGCAGTTGTACTATGGAACAATTGTTAGAAGAGGGTGGATAGTATCCTGGAAGAAATAGGAATGGAGGCACAGTAAAAGGCATGAAAGGGGTAAGAGCTAGGGGCCGAAGGGACAACGCAAAGACCCTACGGTAATGCCTACAGTGCACCGCGTGAGGTGCACTGACGGCACTAACCTCCCTGAGGGGATAACTAAATAAATACAGTATTTAAAAAAAGACAAATATTTCAAATTTCCGTCTAATGCTTTCTATGGCACTTCCATACCTTTCTCGTCTGATACCCATAGAGACCCATGATACTCGTACATATTTTAAAAATTATGTAGATTACTCTCTACTATGGCACGTGTGAGGCGTATGCGCTAATAAAAAGCGAGTATTTATAGGAAAGATGGCTGTAGATGCAAACGTAAATATGCGAATATTTTTAAAAATAGATATATATATATATATATATATATATATATATATATATATATATATATATATATATATATATATATATATATATATACACACACACACACACACACACACACACACACACACACTTAAATACCTAAAAACATACTTAAATTTCAAGCGCCATTAAAATACAGATGTACCCATGCCGTTATTAAGGACTCTCTCTCTCTCTCTCTCTCTCTCTCTCTCTCTCTCTCTCTCTCTCTCTCTCTCTCTCTCTCTCTCTCACAATGTATATAGCCCCTCATTTTTCTGCACCCACTGCACTACTTCACCGCGGAGTGTATTTGAAATGAAACACAAAAGAAAGAAAGAAAAAAGGGTCAGACAAATAAAAAAAGAAGAATAAAAATGGAAAAAATGAAAACAAAAGAATCAAGAACGAGCTGAAAGAGGTGAAGGAAAGCTCTCACAAAGACTCCTTCCCCACCTACCTCCTCTACCTACTCTTCTCTATCTCCCCACCCCCCCATCCCACGGATGGAGAGCAGTGCTATCAAACCCCCAATCCTCCTCCGTTGAAGGCTTCAAACATACCATCCATCATTTACTCTCTTTTGGAGGCTGTGATAGATGAGAGAGAGAGAGAGAGAGAGAAAGTTTGGTTAAATTATCTGTAACATCATTCATTAATTTTCAACCTGGGTTAATAGTGATGGAGTTATACTGCCAGTTTTTCGTTAAATAATTAAATATATGAAAAGGCTGCTTTTCTTTCGATTTCTTTCTTTTAGAAAGATAAGAGTATTCTAGCACGGTGTCTTTGAACAGAAAATACTAATATTAAAGTCTGTCGCCCATTTGAAGTCACGAATCAGCTTTTTTTTCTACAGAGCTGGAGCCCCATTTTTTTTTTATTATCATTATTATTTCTGGAGGTTCAACCATTACTGGGTTAAATAAGGAAATTCAAGTTCTCATCAGATTTAGCCCTTTACATTCAAATTGTTGATGAATTAGTCAGCCGCTGGAAGCAAGGTCCAAAGAGTACTAATAAAAATACAGAAACCGCTGGAATTAAATTTTCAATTAAATTCTCAGTTAAAACTACGATTTGTTAACTCATGCAAAAATATTATCGTTTCCTCCAAAATAGTATCGTGATGACCAAGAATACGTTCCAGTTTATGTTGTTCCATGCAATTAAAGAAATATTATTTTAGGCCAGATGAACCGCGCGTTCCTTGGTGCTCTACATCCAGTATAAAAAAAAAAAAAAAAAAACTGACCCCATTTTTATTTTCTATGACGGTACCTTGGTCTTGCCGACCTTCTAAGTCTCTAGGTTTCTTATTTGGATTTTTACTTCAAACATATTTAGCCGAGAGTGTATTAAAAAAAATCTCCCAAATTTGGAAATCATTTGCACAACAGTGCTCTTCGTGTGGTTTAAATTTAAATGCAGAAATATTTATCTTATAATATTTATAAGATTGTTACGCAAATAAGGCCATGACTTACATTCGGAATCTTTTAAAATTTGAAGAAAATGGATATGACACTAAAATGCAAATAGAACATTTTTATTATTACTGTGTGTGTGTGTGTCTTTGTCTTTTAGAGAGAGAGAGAGAGAGAGAGAGAGAGAGAGAGAGAGAGAGAGAGAGAGAGAGAGAGAGAGAGAGAGAGAGAATCTTGCCAATGAAAAGGACTACCGATGTGAGGAATGAAAAGTTCTTTTAAACGAGTTAACTGAAAATAAAATACACTTAAGACTAATTATTAGAGAGAGATTGAGAGAGAGAGAAATTCTAGTTTTCAATGTACGCAATAAAGGATGACGAGTTATGAAGCGGTTAATAATGACTGATGATGTGAGAAACGAACAGTTTATAAAAAACGAGTCGGCTAAAAATGAAATACTCATGCGACTTATAATGAAAAGCGGCAGAGAGAGAGAGAGAGAGAGAGAGAGAGAAGAGCTAGTCTGAGACAGAGGGAAGGCCAGTGGGAGGCAGCTCGTTCCATCATCGTACCCGAAATCAGCAGACAAGGCAGATCGAAAAACCTGATGCAAAGAAGAAGAAAAAAAAAGAGAAAATAAATAAAAAATAAAGATGAAAAAGAAATCGCAGGGAATAAATGCGAACGGAGAGAAAATGTGAAATCGAATTTACGCTGCATAATGAAGTGAAAAGAATATTGCAACAGAGAGAGAGCAAAGAGAAATGAATGGTATACTTCGTAAGACCCGATGCGTATGAACGCTCTCTTTAATATCCGAACTGGTCAGGCCGAACGAATATATAGAGTTTTCTTATTTCAAGATTAAATTTACTGCGGGAATATAATCAGAACGTAAATTCTGTAACAGATTACGCTGGATATCACCATCACAAAACCATTGGAAAATGATGCACGGTTAATAAAAGGCTATTGAGTAACCGTTGGATAGCAGATGGGGGAGTCAAGAAGGCCGGGGTGGGGATAGGAGACCCTGGGTGGGGGAATGGGAAGATAGTGGGTGTGCTGGAAGAAACCTTGGCTTGGCCGAGGGAGCGCTGGGCTACACAAGGCGGCAAACTTTCACCTTGTCTTTCACAACCACTTGGTCACGATTCACGCGTGAGTCTCCCTAATTTTTCCTCCTCCGTTCCTTTTCTTCCTTTTTTTTTATTGTTTGTGTGCTCTCTCATCTACGAAAACACGAAGAGTCAATAGACTCACAAACCATTCGGGACCCGTTTTTCACATGGCCGAATAACAATTAGGTCTGAAATGTTTCTCTTGTTTTCCCCCTACAGAAGACGCCCGCTGTCTGCTGAACTTTGTTTATTTTGAATTCTCTTGTGATCGAGTCTCCATATGTTCACATCTGGGTTCACGTGAATTCGCGAAGCCGCATTTCTTCGGAGCTTTACAGTCCAATTTATTTTGAATTTCCTCTTTCTTGGGTCATCAAATCGCATTATTCTGGTTAAATTTATATTCCCGAGTGTTTCAGGTGTGGGTCATAATGTTTACTTTTAGGCCTCAAAAACTAGGTTTACTTTGAATTCCCTTTTTCCTAAATTTTTATCTTTTTGGTTGTTTTCATATATAGACATCAAAACCTTACTTATAAAGTTTGAATTCTCCTATGTACAACATCCCTTTGTCGTTCATCAAAGACTCGGTTTAGTTCTGATTATAATTTTCTATATTATCATTTTGCATTCTTCATTGGCAGATCTCAATACCTTCCTAATTCTGCTCACTCTGAATCGTCCAATTCGAGAGCTTTGAAACTGGTAGTCTGCTGTGATGGATGAGGAAGGGCATTAGCAAAGACTACCTTTGGAGGTGATTAAGGGCCCTTAATGGCCCTTGTGTTTGTTCTCCCTTGCAAGGCTTTCACTCGCCTTTCCCACAGTAAATCACTGTTCATTGCCTTTGAAAATGAGTTACATATATAAGCCAGAGTAAAATAAAATAATTATTTATTATTATTATTTATTATTATTTCAGTAGGTGAAACCTATTCACATGGAACAAGTACACCAAAGGGGCCATTGACTTGAAATTCAAGCTTCCAAAGAATATGTTGGTCTTGTCCTCCCACCGCAGATCCCACACTGCAGCAGTAACTGATCATGATACAGAGCCAGTGATTTTTCATCGCCCTGGGAGAGACGCGAACCCGCGACATCTGAGTATGGCATGCCACGACAGTAACCACTATACCATGGGACCAGCTAAAGATGCAGATGAATTTATGATTAAAAAATAACACTTAATATACCAACATATCTTCGCCAAGACAACGCACAATCATACACCTTGACCTCCTCTCATATCTTGAGTTGAGGTCAGGAGGTTTCGAATGAAGACAGTACTTCAGATAAGGTCATCAAGGGTCATGAAGGTCATAAATTATCCCAAATAAGGTTGCCATAGCGACAAGGAAGCCTACCTGCTGAAAGGTCGTTTTTATTCCATCTCCCTTCCCCAGGTCCTTTATTGACCTTGGCTTTAAGGTAGACTCGTAAGCCTTGATCCCTAGATGTCCCCATTCCCAAATTAGACTTCGGAATTCTATGTCTACTTCTGTTATCCAAGAATTTGCATGATAATACTTCATTCAAGAGGCATGTTATCACTCGGTGAGATGTGAACTAAGGACTTTTCCTTCAGCATTTTACTTCGAAAGCTGGAATTAATAATAGTAGTACTAATACGCCTTCAAAATAATCCAGACTGAATACATATAGATAGTGCATTAATAATAATTATTAAGGCATACCAGTGGTCCATAGGATAGGACAGTGTCTTCCCTGCCCAAGGCCACAGATTCGATTCCCAAGCAAGGCAGAATTCTTTGAAACAATTTCTTTAAACCCTATTGTACCTCTGCTGATCTAAGCAAGGCATAAGGCAGCTGGCAGTTAAACGATTGCCGTGCGCCTTGACAAGTCTACCACCATATGGACCCACCCGAAAATCTGAAATAAATGAAATAGAACCTCTCTCGTATACGCCTCACGCCCTTCGCGCTATCCGCATATCGCCGCTGTGATCAAAATTAGTATTGCGAGGCGTCTTCGAAACCCTCGGCCACGCCTCCTACGAGCACACCCAGTCCGCAGGAGGTCTTGTGCCTCAGTCCGCAGTCCGGAGGAGCAGTTTCTTATCGCTTGCGGAATCGACCAGCGTGTTCCTCCTTGTCAGGGAGATAGCACTTGACACAAAGGGAGGAATAAGGGCAAAAGTAGACAGCGCTGCTTCAGCCCAATTTGTGGAGCGAATATAGTTGTGAGCGTTCAGAGTTTAGCACACAGTGCGTTATTATTATTATTATTATTATTATTATTATTATTATTATTATTATTATTATTATTGATTAAAAAGTACTCATAGTAGCATGAGTTTTAAAATGGAGAAACAGATCCACAGTTATGTACATATATTTATCTTTAAATATATGTACATATACACAATGTGGATTTGTTTTTCCATTATTATTATTATTATATCATTGATAAAAAAAACACTTATAGTAGCTTGAGTATTGCAATGGAGAAACAAATCCACAGTTATGTACATGTACATATATTTAAAAATATATGTACATATATTTTCAATCTCAGATTGAAAAGGGGAATCGAACAGATTCCCGAAAGCTCTGTGTACAGATTTTCCTTCAAATATATTTGTACCCATACATAACTCTGGATTTGTTTCTCCATTATTATTGATGTTACTGCAGTAATTGTTCCTTATTACTGCTATTAGTTTCAGCATCAAAGAACACAAAAAATGGAAAGTGTTCCTATCATGCACAATAAACTTTCGATGGGGTCAAATAATACATTCGAAAAGGCCATTTTCTTCTTACAAAAATAGTCTATAATCATTATACACAGGGAATTGAAGGATATGTGAATAGCCCCGCCTGATATATCATAGAATAAACAAGTAAAAAGTAATAAATTTATTAGCCATTAAGCAGAGAGAGAGAGAGAGAGAGAGAGAGAGAGAGAGAATGCTTCGCCCGTGTTTTAGAAAGTGTAAACCGGCTGCCTCATCCCAACCCTCAGGGAAAAGATAGTTATGTAAGAAGACGGGTATACTCGTCCTCATATTCATTGCATTATTATTATTATTATTATTATTATTATTATTATTATTATTATTATTATTATTATTATTCTTATTATTATTACCTAATTGAATGTAACACCACGGACAAAAAGACGACGGTTACTGCTATGATAACAATTTTGTTGTAAATGAACTCCTGAGTAATAATAATAATAATAATAATAATAATAATCCTTGAGGAGGGAATAAAAACTACAATTGAAGATTTTTTTACTACATGAGCTCTCACGCTATATCGAGACTTTTTCCATTTATTGTTATCATTAATATTATTATTACAGCAAAAATTCCTTTGAGCCTTTGTAATATATATATTTACACACACACACACACACACACACATATATATATATATATATATATATATATATATATATATATATATATATATATATATATATATATATATATATAGAGAGAGAGAGAGAGAGAGAGAGAGAGGTAACGGGTATATCGCAATACAACTATTCTTATCCCATTGTAAGAGAATTACTCTCATCTTCAGGACCAGATCAGGGAGGCTGCGTCCATGCTACTGCCATGGGATGAGACTTTATCCAGCGGTGCCATCTTCATTGTGTTGTCTCTGTCTCAACTGATACTTTCGCTCACGCCCACTTAGGCTCTTCTCTTTTACAAGGATTCAGAGAGAGAGAGAGAGAGAGAGAGAGAGAGTATATAAGATTTTGCCATGCCATTATTGTACATTCGCAAATCGGTTCTTTTAAATGTAGATTGCCAAAACGAGAGAGAGAGAGAATATACATAAGATTTTACTATGCCATCACTGTACATTCGCCGATCGGTTCTTTTAGATGCAGATTTCCAAAACGAGAGAGAGAGAGAGAATATAAGATTTTGCCATGCCATTACTGTGCATTGGCCAATCGGTTCTTTTAAATGGAGATTTCCAAAACGAGAGAGAGAGAGAGAGAGAGAGAGAGAGAGAGAGAGAGAGAGAGAGAGAGAGCAGGAATGTAGCCTTCCGCCCCGCAAAAAAAAAAAAAAAAAAACAGTAGCTCTCCATTGCATTAATTATGGTGTAGATCTTAAACACCATTGTATAGTAAACAATGAATTGTTCATGCGTTATTTTTCCTATAAGCCTTAAAATCGTATTGGATCTTTTCTCCCTTCAGATTTTATTTAGCAAAGTAATAAGGGCCTTCGTACGAAGGAATTTCTGTACTGTATGAATAATATTAATAATTAAAAAATACTCATAGTACATGAGTCTTAAAATGGAAAAGCAAATCCACAGTTATGTAGTACTTATATTTAATGACAAATCAGTACAGATAGCTTCCGGGAACTTGAGAGATTGAAAAGGGGAACCGAACAAGTTCCCGAAAGCTATTTGAATATATGTACATAATACATAACTATGGATTTGCTTCTCCAATAATAATAATAATAATAATAATAATAATAATAATAATAATTATTATTATTATTATTATTATTATTATTATTATTATTATTATTATTATTATTATTACAACACGGATCCAGCGTTTCCAAAACACGCCTAAAATGAAATTAGAATACGCTTGAACTGACTGACGTTTTCTCCAACCCGACAAGTGTCACTGAAACTAAATACCTCGGACCTTGAGCCAGCCGTGACAAGAATCAGAACCTCTGCTCACTTGTGAGGTAGAAAGGGGGTCCTTGTTGAATTAAGGGGAGGGGTGGAGGGGAGGGGAGAGAGGAGACATGGTAGTGTATGGTCCCCCTATAGAATTAATAAGACAACTCTGAGATAAAGCACACACTCGCCCTTTTGCCGTATTAATTAAAAAGAAGCATCGTGTTGCCTCTCTCTCTCTCTCTCTCTCTCTCTCTCTCTCTCTCTCTCTCTC
>NC_089786.1:11105000-11120000 GCF_040412425.1 Macrobrachium rosenbergii | reverse complement strand
GAGCATAAAAAACGGAAGGGGAGATAAAAGCTATCACAGAGAGAGAGAGAGAGAGAGAGAGAGAGAGAGGAGAGCAACAGTTTCCCACATAGTTTCCCCTCTCTTGAACACCACTCCGCTAAACTAATCTCATTATTCAACGTCTGTCCTTCAATGCGCCTCCAATTTAATAGACATGAGTCCTTCTTTTTCAGGTCGCGTGGCGCCACGGTTTTGTTTCATGCGCGCGCGCGCGTGCGGTTCATAGAGTTTCATACATTTTAAATTCGATGCCGCGGCCTCCAATCAGATCACAGATCATTTGAAGGGTGCTTGGTTATCTCTCTCTCTCTCTCTCTCTCTCTCTCTCTCTCTCTCTCTCTGCATGGATACCCTTTTCAGTTATTTTATTTTTTATTGTTTTTTACAGGCTAAGATAAGCATAGAGCATATAAGTTAGCCTTATTAAATTCCATAAAAATCTCTCTCTCTCTCTCTCTCTCTCTCTCTCTCTCTCTCTCTCTCTCTCTCTCTCTCTCTCTCTCCATTGATACTCTTTTTATTTACTTATTATTTTATATTTTATTGATTTTTTACAAGCTAAGATAAGCTTAGAGCATATAAGTAAGCCGTATTAAGTTTCGTCAAAATGACTCTCTCTCTCTCTCTCTCTCTCTCTCTCTCTCTCTCTCTCTCTCTCTCTCTCTCTCTCTCTCTGTGTTTTTACTCTGGTCATTTTGCAGACACATTCTGCAGCTACACTAAAAATATCTATAAGTCAAATACCATTTTTTCAACGCAATTACCTAAAATAACAGATCATGTATTTC
This sequence comes from Macrobrachium rosenbergii, assembly GCF_040412425.1. Classification (NCBI taxonomy): domain Eukaryota; kingdom Metazoa; phylum Arthropoda; class Malacostraca; order Decapoda; family Palaemonidae; genus Macrobrachium; species Macrobrachium rosenbergii. The sequence goes on along the minus strand of NC_089786.1, from coordinate 11,119,191 downwards.
AAAACATTTGACGTATTCGATAAATCCTTCATTGGTTTGACTTTTTTTATTTTTTTTATTTTTGACAGACAAGGGGTCCTCTCCAATCTAAAGTTTCATCATTTGAAATTTGAGAAAATTCAATACCTGATTTTTTGCCGTGACACCACCAGGATATTCTAGAGTGACATGTATCGGTATTGCCGTCCGAAGCTCCATTATTCAGGGGAAACGGGCGGGAGAGGTGTGTGGGTATTTGAGTGGGTATTTTTCCTTCATTTAAAATATGCGCTTGAAGCACTGAATGTTTTTGGGAAAAAGTCTCATAATTCCCTGCTATCATTTTCAACAGTTCCCAGCGGTGCAGTTGTGAAAACATTATTATTATTATTAAGTAACATTGGGCAAATGTAATGGTACCATTTTGATTAGAATATTTATTATTATAATTTTTATTATAAATATTATTGTTGTTGTTATCATTATTATTAAGTACCATTGGACAAATGTAGTGGTACCATTGATAGAATATTTATTATTATTATTATTATTATTATTAGTAGTAGTAGTAGTAGTAGTAGTAGTAGTAGTAGTAGTTGTTGTTGTTGTTGTTGTTGTTGTTGTAATAGTAACAACGACACTTCAAATTTACACTTTTTCCTCCCAGTACATTAACAGTCGAAAATATGATCGTTTAAAACCCAGTCTCCATCATTACCTGCTTGCACAAGTAAAAAATCATATTTACCCAAACCTTTCTCTACGAAGACCTTGCACGTTTTGCAATTCGAAAATGTGAAAAACAAATTCGGAGTAAGTGATTTAACATAAATCAGGGATCGTCCAGATGAATTACGTTTTAAGAATACGAAACAACGACAGAGAGAAAACTTTGCAAAAGCAAATGGAACAAATTATGTTCTCAGTAACTTAGGGGCCATCATCCGGACATAGCAAAGACGCCTGAGAGGAATATATTTTTGCAGATAACTTCCTCATCTTCTACATGGCATATATATGAAACAGTGACAAGAAAAGCACCAAATTAGAAATAAACACACAAACGTATTGATAAATTACAAGTGTTTTCAAAACAAGAACTAAAGACGCAGCGGGAACACCAAACAAGGGAAAGTATGGCATAGCCAAACCACAGCTCCACTCTCTAATCTGGGAAATTGATATAAGCGTATCTACGCATATACGCTAATCCGGGCATGGGGACGCAACTCATCTTGCCAGCCACTGCGCATTAAATAGGGGGTTGTTTTCCCAGAAATTCACTTACGGTGTATGAGAGAGAGAGAGAGAGAGAGAGAGAGAGAGAGAGAGATTGTAAGTGACATTGTGATGATATGACGCAATTTTCCTGTATTAATACCGCAGTTTTTTTTTATAATTTTAAGGAATATATAGAGTAAATATGTAATGAAAATTACACACTATTCCCATAATACAACTTGAGAGAGAGAGAGAGAGAGAGAGAGAACGTTAATACCGCAGTTTTTTATATAATTTTAAGGAATAGAGAGAGTTAATATGTAATGAAAATTATGCACTATTCCCATAATACAACTTAAGAGAGAGAGAGAGAGAGAGAGAGAGAATGGGGCAGGGAGATTATAGGTTACATTGTAGTGAAATGTCGCAATTTTCTTGTATTGATACCGCAGTATTTTTTTTTTTATAATTTTAAGAAATAACGAGAATAGAGAGAAAATATGCAGCGTAAACAATGCACTTTCCCCATGAGAGAGAGAGAGAGAGAGAGAGAGAGAGAGATTATGATTTACGTTGTGATGCGAATAGATTTTCCTGTATTGATACCACAATTTTTTAAAAATAATTATAAGGAATAAGGAGAGTGAAAACATGCTCTGTAAACAAGGCACTTTCCCCAAAGAGAGAGAGAGAGAGAGAGAGAGAGAGAGAGAGAGAGAGAGAGAGAGAGAGAGACGAAGCACGCCAGTAAAGCAACAATCAACACTCTCGTGTCAATAGGATCCATTAACTTGCTTTGGTATCGACCCACCGTCGCTGGGGCTTAAGTGTCAATTTCCCCTGAGCGTATTATGCTGATGCTGTCTGTGTATACGGGTTCGTGGGATCACAGATAGGGGGCTACTGTGTGTGTGTGTTTGTGTGAGAGAGAGAGAGAGAGAGAGAGAAGGGATTATAAATATGAAGCAATTTCCTTCAGTTAGCTGAAAGCACTTGAAAAAAGTCAAATCAGCGAGAGAGAGAGAGAGAGAGAGTTAAAAATATGAAGCAACTTCTCTCTATTAGCTCAAAGTACAAGATAAAAGATCAAATGAGAGAGAGAGAGAGAGAGAGAGAGAGAGAGAGAGAGGTTTTGAATAACCTGATTGGGCAATAAAATATATTAATTACAGTTTAGAAAATAAAAAAAATAACCTAAGCAAGGCCACATTAAGCCCTCAGTGTGAACAAAAAGAAAAAAAAAAGAAAAAACCTGATTACAAAAGCAACTCACTTAAACCCTTTATTAAATATCAATCAGGTTTGAGGAGAGGAAATACGTAATCCCTTTATAAATTTCTCCTCAATGGGACCGGGGGAAAGTTCCAGAAGGGGGAAAACCACGTGTCCTCGAGGCCTTTAAACCCTCAGCCAATAAAGGTGGTTTCCCCTTGAGGGGCAACGCGAACTGAGGGGAAAAGCGAGAGGCAATCGATTATAACCCCTCTGGTCTCTGCCTGACGGATGGGAGTTGCTTGTCGGCCAATCGTGGGAACATGCTCCCGAGGAGGTCTACACACAGACACATACCACTGTCCCTGAGGGGAGGTCTACTCTCCGTCCCTGAGGGGACGTCTACATACGCAGTCCCCGAGGGATGCCCGAGGGGATGCAGGGACAGAAGGTAGAGGTTGTTTTTCTCTTTTATATATCGTATGAAATGTGTGTTGTGGGATGGTAAGGTGTGTTTACATGGCAACCAGCGATGGGATGTGAGACAGTCCTTACAGAAGGAAATTAAAGTCGTGAATTCTGCAAGTTTGTCCAAGCAAGCGTGCGAATCATCTCTCTCTCTCTCTCTCTCTCTCTCTCTCTCTCTCTCTCTCTCTCTCTCTCTCTCTCTCTCCTTCAAATTTAAAGGCCACACAAGTAGTAAAAAAATAAAGAAAGTAAGGAGAAAAAGGTGAAACAACAAACAAAATGAAAGAGAAGCTATGTGTATACTCCATTGCAGCCTCGTGACTTAGAGTCTGCGGAGTGACCTGTTGCTTTCGTTCAGCGCGGCATGCCGAAATTTTCATTCAGTTACGCAATACTCTGCGAATACTTACGTTCACATTTGAGTATTTTACGCAGTAATTTGGGTTGACGTTTGATAAGGTTTGTGGAGGAAAAAAATGAGATTTTCAGGAAGAAATTAAAATTGTGTTTCTTTGCAAACCAAATTATGATAGTGAATCACTAACTCGCAAGACAGGCCCGTTTGATGGGCCAAGTGAGAGCCGATGAGAAGGCCTCCAAAGTAAACTTGGAATATGAAGCTTGTTTGTAAGGAAGAGAATATTATTAAATGATCATAGTTTGTTGATTTTGATTGAGTCGGCCTTATGCCAGGAGGGTTCCTTGCCCTAAGGGTGGTAGGATATGAAAGGAAGTATGAGGCCTGGTGTGGCCTTCAGGTCTGTGATCTACCGAGTTACGTTTATTAAATGAGCATGTAGTAGTGTATCCTCGGTCACTAAATATGTTTTACATGAATTTTTGCCATTTACAATAGCGTGACTTGTTATATTTGCACAAATATTATGCCACAAATATAACTTAATATCGAGTTCACACTAAATCTTGGGAATAGGTTACATTCAGGGGAATTATAATTGGTAAGTGTATCTGCCTAGCCGAATGCCTGTTAACTGTATCTAAAACAAATACGCAAGTTCGAATCCTGGCGGGTGCAGATACACTTATCAGTTATAATACCATTTGGGTGCAAATTATTCCTAAGGTATAGCGAAATCTATATTGAGCAGTTTTTGTGACTTAATATTCGTGCATATTTTAAATGTTATACACAGACAGACACATCAACCAAAAGCAAAAAAAAAATAATAAATAAAAATAAATAAATAAATAAACGAAAAAATAAGAACTATTGTCAACATCAGTTACCAGCTATTCGAAACCCAAAAGGCCTGCTGCATCCACTTCCCCAGATTACAATAATTGTAACTGTCAAGACCGCGTGATGACACCTGGCGTAAAACACACACACACACACACTCACACACAGCTCAAGACACTGACAAGCCCAGCCTGGCAGGCAGCTAGCTAGTAGTTCCTCGCTACTGCAGGTGGAAGCAATAAAGATTAGGCGCAGGTGCCGCCGCCGCCAGAAACTCGTTTGAGAATGCAGCCAAGAACGTGCTCGGAACAGGTGCGAGTTTGGGTGTCGTTTGGTGCTGAGTAGGATGATAAGTAAGAACGCCCTTCCTCCCAACAGGTGCGAGTTAGATAGAAGATTATAAGGTGGTGTTGGGAGGTTGGAGGTTGGCACCACGGGTGTCGAAGTTGCCCCAAGTGATGATAGAAGTAGCAGGTTGGTCCTGGTGGTGGTGGTGGTGGAGACGCAGGTGCTCAAGTGCAAAAGTGCATGAACACTTAACAAGTCATTGTGCATGTTAAACCAAGGCAGCAAGTGTTTATAGATGCATAAGGGCCGTGAATACTGTCATATATAAGAATGGTTTTCAAGGACGTCTGAATATTTATCTCATCCTTCCAACATAGAGAATGGATTCCTAGGCATTTCAAATTGGAATTTTAAAATCCTACCATTGCATATGGGTACTATCATATATAATAATGATTCCAAGACATCTGATTTTTTATCTCATCCTTCCAACATAGAGAATGGATTCTTAGGCCTTGCAAATTGGAATTTTAAATTCCTACCATAACATATTATGGATTCAAGGCCTCTGAATTTGGAATTTTAAATTCATGCCATAACAGAATAATGGATTCAAGAGTCTTTGATTTAGCTAATTCAAAATTCACAGAAACCACAGTATCACAGAGACGAGTTTTATATTTTGATTTTAGAATCTTTTGAATATTACCAATGCCTGCTAGTGATTCAAAGATGTTATGCTTTTATATTCTATCAGATCCTGCTAGGTTATATGACTATCATCCTAACTGAAAGTTGAGCACAAGGAACCTCTATTCTTACCAAACTCAAACAATAGGCCTACAATTTGGCTTTAAACTCACCCGGAAATACACTACTTATTATTATTATTATTATTATTATTATTATTATTATTATTATTATTATTATTATTATTATTATTCAGAAGATGAAACCTATTCATATGAACCAAGCCCACAGGGGCCATTGACTAGAAATTCAAGCTTCCAAAGAATATGGTTTCTCATTAGGAAGAAGTAAGAGAAGGTAAAGGGAAATACAGAAAGAAGAGATCTCACTTATTAAAAAAGAAAAAAAAATAAATCAATAAATTAACAAATCAATAAAAATGTATTAAAATGCATGAAGAATAGTACTAGGGTAGTAATGCACTGCACCTTCGCTTGAACTTCCGAAGTTCCAATTACACGACATCCTCTGAAGGGAGGCTGCTCCACAGACCAACATCTGTGAGGAATAAAGGACCTCTGGAACTGAGAAGTTATTGATACTTGGCTCCGTGTTCCGTGTTCCCTCAACACTCGATGACATTGAATTCAAGTTGCGTGATTGACGGTTGTTTATTTACCATTTTTTTATAGTTTTTTTTTTTTTTTTTACTTTGTATGTAGAGGAACTATCACGTTAAACTGCATTTATTTGAAAATAATAAGTTTTTAGTGTAAATTATATATATACAGTATATGTATATATATAATTATATGTATAATATATTATATTATATAATTTAATTTTGAAACAAGAATCAGTATTTCATTTGAAATTAAATCTATTGATTGTGAGGTACAGCTGCGGCCTCAAATAATGATAGAAAAAATTCGTGAAATCCAAAAATCTCTCGCAAAAATTGTAAATTCAGTAGCATAAGATGCTTAAATAAATAAATAAATAAATAAATGAATAAATAAATAAACTAACCAAAGTGAAAGGATCAACCGTCAACCGTAATTTTAACCGACTCGAGAGACAAGCAACCATAGAGTACACTCATGCTACCCTTTAAAAGCATGTCGTCGGCCCACCATACAATCACCGATGGGAGAACCGGGCTATAAATACACACAAGTGCTTGGGTGGTCTCTCTCTCTCTCTCTCTCTCTCTCTCTCTCTCTCTCTCTCTCTCTCTCTCTCTCTGTGTGTGTGTGTGTGGTACAAAAAACCTCTTTAAAAAATCTGCTTTCCTTTATGGTATACAGAGGATCAAAAGCCACCTGCAAAGTTGTCTCTCTCTCTCTCTCTCTCTCTCTCTCTCTCTCTCTCTCTCTCTCTCTCTCTCTTGTACAGAAAAACTTCCTAAAAAAAGTCATCACTTCTTCATGTTACTTATGATATCAAGGGCTACCTGCAAAGTCTCTCTCTCTCTCTCTCTCTCTCTCTCTCTCTCTCTCTCTCTCTCTCTCTCTCTCTCTCTTTTAAAGGGCCAAAGCAAACAATTAATGAATTGACCATTCACCATTCCCCCCCCTTTTTATCCGAGCCCACCTCTTCTCATTCATGTAACCCTCTTCTCCACTCACCCACAGACCCTCAGGAAAAAGAAGAAATGTCCGGAAAGAAAATAAAGAAAATAAGATGACATATCACATAATGGCTGACGAATGGCCGAAGAGGAGGCGGAGGGAAGATCAAGTGTGTGTGAAAATGAGTATAAATGATGAGTAGATGTGGGTATTGGGTATTGAGAAAATATGAAAATAAGGAAGAGGAAAACAGTAATAATAATTATAATAATGATACATACACATATGCACTATATATCGTATATAATATGTATGTTTGTGTATATGTATACATATATAGAAATAATCAACACACAATCACGTGTGGAACAGAAATAAATTTCTGACTCAAATCAGGATCGAACCCCTTGCTTTTCAATTGAAAGACTTGGGTTCGATCCTGATGTGAGTCAGAAATTTATATATACATATATATATCCTATATATATTATATATATAATATATATATACTGTATATGTATGTATTTATTATATATATATATATATATATATATATATACTATTTGGTTATATGTTCATCCAGTAGATACTCATACCAACAGTAATGATAAACACAACCACAATTTACAATAAAAAAATAAAATAGTCAGTCATAAAACACAACATAAAAAGAAATGGGTAATAAAAGGACAACCCTTCCCGCTCGCTTTCCGAAATCACATCATCCCAGGGGCGCTAAAACTAACATTAGGCCTAGATCAATACTGCACAAAACGAGGACCCGCAATTTAATCACCAATGCAGTCAGATTATCCAAATGTTATTTGATTAATTTTTTAGCATCGTAAATTTTCACTAAGTTACAACGACAATGGTCGCACCTACTGTACAGATGTTCTAAATGGTTTAAAATCTACCGTTGTCATATATATGATGATAAATGATACCAGACATAAACGTGTATTGCGGTGGTTGCCGGTTCGTTATTTTCGTTGTATTTGGTGGTGAGAGGGTTGTTATATATATACGGTTATATATATATATATATATATATATATATATATATATATATATATATATATATATATATATATATATATATATATATATATATATATATATATATATATATATATATATATATATATGTGTGTGTGTGTGTGTGTGTGTATATATACATATATATATGTACTGTACATACATACTGTATATATATATATATATATATATATATATATATATATATATATATATACATACACTATTTGTACATATATATATATATATATATATATATATATATATATATATATATGTTTGTGTGTGACTGTGTACTCATGTGCACAAGCGCGTCCAGGCATTTATTTAAAAATGACAGTATATTATTATGTCACACAGATATTTAACCGACACACACCACAATACAACTCTTAACAGAGAAAATAAATGTAAATGACTAAATCAGTCAACAATGACAATTAGACCCACCACGCGCCCGTCTGACCCATTACACCCAATTACACCTCGAATAACATTAAATGGGACGCATTTAAAAGCGCAAACTAGGCGTAATTACGCCCTCCCGCTTCTCATTAAGAAATTATGTACTATGGGGCCTCTTGACCACATTTAAAAAAAAAAAGAACTTGCCTGACCAGTTGGGGATCTTCCACCAAGGCCGAAGGCCTAAAAAAAAAAAAAAAAATTACGGGGGTCTGCCTGTCTTTGTATATGGTCTGTCTGAAGACTTTCCCACTCGGTGGGTGGTGACCAAAATTAGTAACAGGAATGAGAAAAGGACTTGAGTGATTTTACGGAACTTATTAATTCATGTCGCGTTGTAATTACTTTCTAAAGGTAATAAATTGCCTGGTTCGAAAACAGGAATTGTTAATTTCTAGATGTTCAGGAGTTACCAGCTGTAACTGCGGAAAGCACCTGTCTAAGTGAATAGGCTTTCCAATTATAAGTAAACGTTTCACATGGGTCAAGTTGAGGAATTACACTGTAGAACCAAGAAAAGGAAGTATCGGCTACAAGTCAATCCATTATAAGCTACAAGTTAAAGAATCACTGGAGATACTCTAGTTAATACAGGGAGTTTACAGCTAAGGTAGAACTAACCACAATTAAAAATAATTATTCAGTACAGGTAAAGAACTAGCACTTACAGTTATCAGCTGAAAGTAAAAGGTCTACAAGAGAACGAGCTACACAAGTAAAGAAACTATCAGCACTAATTAAAGAAAAATAATTACCTGCCACAAGGATTACTCACTACAAGTCCAGAAACGATCAGATACAAGTGTATGAATTATTATCTACAAGTAAAGCAACACTAGTAACAAGCGGCTAAATACAAGGTTAAAAAGTAGGAGAGTAACCTAAAATTGTTTGAAATGTAATGTATGTGAACTCTATACACACACAGTACTTGATATGAATAGTCCTGTTGTGTTAGAAAAAATATACAGTTAATTTGTGTGTGTGTGTGTAGCCACGTGGCTCTACAAACAAAATTCGAAATTACAAAACAAATTAGTATTGTACTGAAGACAATAACAGCCAGTAAGAGTTCTGAGTAGGATAGTCAGGAATTGCCATCATTTGGAAACTCAAGCACCATGACTAAATCCACTCTTCCCGTTGAATTTGGTCAGGCTAAAGAGATTATTCAAATTATCTAATGATTCGCTTTGTTTGCTTTGAAGAGAGACCGGAACGGACTCATTAATTTAGAAACCTCTGTTTCTTGGTGCAGGTGGATGGATAAAAAAAAAAAGTCGACAGTAGGCCTAATCATTTCAGTAAGGGTGGGTGAGCTTGCACGGGTTCCGTACATAGGCCTAAAAAATGCTTTTAGTAGAAAACTGCTGTATGAGAGAGTAGTTGTTTCTGCTGTACATCATTTTGAAGCTTAAATAAACTTTTTTATTTTTTGGAGATACTAAGGAAATGTAGGCCTGTTACCTGAAATCAATCAGATATCGAATAGAACTTACTTGGATTTATTTTTGACTAGGCCTAGTTACAATTTCATTTCTATCCAATATATCTCAAGTTTCCACGCCTGTGTAGGTCTATGGGACAATTTTCTTCAGACCTTTCCAGGTGATGACGGCTGCCCCTTGCCCGCACCTAAACGCTTGCACCACATAATAACAATATGTCTACTGACGAAGGAGAAAGGACATCTGATAAATTTTCAATTAGGCTCAAAGCAGATGAAGGGACATAGGCCTGCGGGCGGAAAATATTATCCGCAACCGGATAATGAATCTATTAAGCTTTCGGTGGACTGTGTAGGCCTACATTTCTCCTTTGTCCTGAGCGAAAGGCTTCTTGTAATTAACGCGGGAGATTGGACGAAGCCATTTTTGGGAGAAATCCAAGTTTCTTGCCTAATGGGTCTGTTCGTTAATGCCGGTTTGCTATCGTTGGGGGTTAGGTAGGAATATTATTTTGATTAATAATAGGTTTTGTTGTAAAAACAGGATGATTATTCACAAGGATCAGGTGAAAGATATTATTATTGTACTTGACGTATTTACAGCCTGCATTTATTTTCTTGCATTATTTACACTATTTTCAAGACCAGATGGATTACTTTGATAAGATGGAAATTTATTGCAGTTTATCACTCATGTCTTTTTTTTAAAGTACGGTTTATTAATATGTTTCTAAATATATTTTTAAGATAGATATACAAAATTCGGGATTATCACTCTTATAATACTTTTTTTTTCAACTTCAAGACTTTACTTAGCTAAATGCTTGTAACTTTCTGTGAGAGCAAGCGTACACATAACCGTACTTTATATTGAACGTTATCATCTATTGAGAGAGAGAGAGAGAGAGAGAGAGAGAGAGAGAGAGAGAATTACAAGCCACCTCACTTAACATATAGAAAAAAATATCCTCCCATCCAAATGATATCGGGAGATGAAGCACTTCAGCCCATTAGCCAGACGCCGCCATATTTACTGTTTAATGAAGCACTTAAAAGACAAGAGCGAAAGGCAGTAGCGCTGGCGTTATCAATGCAGACACACACACATACACACTAACGCACAAAAGCCTCTCTCATACTTTTGTAAGTAAACCACTTAAGGCCCAGGAGACACCTATCAGCCGCCCATCTCCGTGCACTAGTTCCACTGGGAAGGTTGTAGACAGCCTACTCTCTGTGTCTGTCTGTCTGTCTGTCTGTCTCTCTCTCTCTCTCTGATGCATATCTGCCACAGACAGTTCACTAGTACCACTGGAAAAGTTGTAGGCATTCTCTCTCTCTCTCTCTCTCTCTCTCTCTCTCTCTCTCTCTCTCTCTCTCTCTCTCTCCTGATGCACCTCCGACACAAACAGTGCACCAATACCATTGGAAAAGTTGTAGGCATTCTCTCTCTCTCTCCCTCTCTTTATGTCCTGATGCACCTCCGACACAAACAGTGCACCAATACCATTGGAAAAGTTGTAGGCATTCTCTCTCTCTCTCTCCTGATGCACCTCCGACACAAACAGTGCGCTAATACCATTGGAAAAGTAGTAGTCTCTCTCTCTCTCTCTCTCTCTCTCTCTCTCTCTCTCTCTCTCTCTCTCTCTGGTGCACCTCTGACGCAAACGGCAGCTTCAGGGCCATTGCCACCGACAATACAGACCAACAAAATAAAGCCCTTTGATTTTATTAACGCCTTCCTTTTCTCTGACCCTAGGCTGTACCTGCACATAAACATCACTCATACCAATCACACGTGACAGAACGTAACATCCATATAAGCTGGGCTCTGTAGTGTGGCTCTACACTGCGGATCTGCACTGGCCACAAAAGTGGAGGATGTCCAGGTGAGGGGACATTCGTGTGAGACTGGTAGTTCATTTGTTCATTTTCATCACGAAATTATTTTGCATTTCCTTTCGCTAAATCCCAAGCTAATGTGTTTTTGTACTTTAATTCGTTAAGGTCTGAAAGGCAACGATACTTATAAAACAATATAGCATATTAATGATGGCTTCCAATGTAAGAGGAAGTGGCTACAGAGGGTGTTTGTTAACGTTCAGTTATCAGAAATTCTTCAGGGGTGAAGCAGCTAGGCCCACCCCAATCAACTAACCACTACATTCATAATTTCTGAGATCTTTCCCCCTGAATGTTGTTTAGGTCAGCAGAGGCACATTTCTGTCAGGAAAGAGGCCCCATGTCGTTTCCCATCTGTGGGATTGTACTCTGGTATGTCGCTGTGTGAACTGAGATCTGAACTGCTGATCCAAACACACATAACTGCAGATGCTGAACTGTAGATGACTCCACTGTACATAAAACTTCCGCAACATTAGCTATTTCATTCGCTTACACAAAAGGCACACCAGCGGCGCATTGAACCTCTTTATACCAACTGTGCCAGTCAGTGCTGTTTTGCATGCGCTCTCGTGAGTTCTGGACATTAAGGCCACTGCGTTTTAGAACCTGTCGTCTCCCTTTCCTTCCACACAAGCAAACCATCTCGAAACATTTTGATACAGCCTTTTTAAAAGAACGCACACGTTTTCATCAGTTCTGAGAATCTCCAGATATCTCGCACTTTTAAATCAAGCACCATATTTAATATACTATATATATGTGTATATATATATATATATATATATATATATATATATATATATATATATATATATATATATATATATATATATATATATATATATATATTCCTTAGAATCCCCATTTTACGACGCTAATATTACTAATTGTTGAAAACGTAAAACAAACCTCCTCTAATCACGCTAAATAGCAGCAGCTTCGGCTCCTCCCAAAAGCGCTAAACGCGCTAAACAGAGCGTAAAAGTGCTAAGTATGGTTTGTTGTGGGAAGGAGGAGGATAAGAAAGGTGTGGGGGGGGGTGGGGAGGAAGACAATTATTTTTTGTTTGTTACTTTGACCACTCATCATCCCACGGTTCGGCACCCAGAGGCTAAGTCGGTGTTACCAAATTGGGGTTCGTGCATATTCAGTCAGTAATGTTGTTCTGAATACCGTATATAGATAATGATTGACTTGGTAGACGATCATAAAATTATAGTCCTTTGTTACTTATGTTTTTACACTGAGTTACCTTTTTGCCTACAATTTCTTAATAATAAATGTTCATGCGCAAACATAAGCCTATACTATACATTTGCTGTAATATCAGTCTTTATCATTAAATTTGTTGGTATATCTGCAGTAACTAGACGATCATTTAAAACAAAGGATAAAACAGTTAAAAGCAAATTCTCTCTCTCTCTCTCTCTCTCTCTCTCTCTCTCTGTGTGTGTGTGTGTGTATGTATATATACATATATATGTATATGAATTTTTGTTACACACACACAAATCACTTTTTATATTAGCAAATATCAAGTCACAAATATCGTTTTAACATCGAATTCACTATGTACTGCAGACAACTTACACCCAAGAGGAGGCGTATTAATCTTGAATCCCCTTAAGTGTAAGTTATTTCAAGGTATAGTGAATTCCATAACGAACGAACTAAATCAACACGAAAATACTTTTACATGCCTCCCACACCTAAGACCTAACCAGATAAGACCACGGCCACGAAAGCCTTCAACTCAAAAAGCCCACACATATAAAAGCCGTTAGCGAACGACTGAAAATTTAGGAAAACAATAAAACTGCGGACGGTATAGAAGTGGGCCGCCCCTGAGTGGTAGCCATTCCCTCCCCCGACTGCGGTATACGATTAGCACCTCCACGATAAAACAGCCTGATAAAACCACCACACAAACACTTCGGAAAGCCATCAAGGCTTAGGTTTCTTAAGCCACTTTGAGACAGGTACCCGTCACGATGCTTAAACTTTTTTTTACCGAGTATTTTAACACATTTGGTAGAGGAATTCCATGGGGCCTCTGATAGAGGGTGGCTCAAGAGAAAGACAGAGTGGTGGTCACTGCCCCGTTTCATGCATACACACACACACACACATATATATATGTATATATAATTTGTATGTATGTGTGCATGTATGAACATCTGCTGAGATAAAACAAGACAGGCCACTCTCACCTCATCAGAGAAAAACGCAGATAAGATAAAGACGGAGACAGGTATTCTTAGATATTGTTGCTGGTTGTTCTCTGCGAAGTACAGTGTCAATAAAGGTGCTGAAACTCAGTAGCATGGAAAAGTTTGTATGTTTTGTGTGTTTACCTACCTTGCTCTCACATGTTAAATGCATTTGCCACATGTAGGCCTATGTACAAAAACATACACAAACCGACCTTGCTTTTACATGTAAAATGCATTTGCCACATGTAGGCCTATGTACACAAACATACACAAACCGACTTTATGTACACAAATTCAAGAATATAGGTTGTTACCGAGCAAGAGTTAGTGTTTGGAAGCGAAGGCATCGCATACAGAGAGAGAGAGAGAGAGAGAGAGAGAGAGAGACTCTTAATCACGACACTAATTGAATGATAATTACAAGCCTCTCAAACAAAGCAAATAGTTAATGGAAGGGAGCTGGTCACGATATGCACGCCCATAACTGCACGCC
>NC_089786.1:11097500-11100000 GCF_040412425.1 Macrobrachium rosenbergii | reverse complement strand
TCCGCGTCTCCCGTATTCCTCAGGTACCATATGGAGAATCGAGAGAGAGAGAGAGAGAGAATGTGTATTTTTTCTCTCTCTTCTAACACTAAAATCTTCCAGCATTCATGGTTCGACCAAACCACCTATAATCTGGTGGGGTTAAGATGTGGTGTTGGTGGAGGAGGAGGAGGAGGAGGAGGAGCTGGGGAGGGAGAGAAGAGGCGGGGATAGGGGTAGGAGGAGGGGGAGGAGGAATGTTGGTGTAAAGGCAGATCCTGGAAAGTGCTTATTTGGTGGCCAGAGGAGGCTAATCTGCCCTCAGGGCATCTCTGGGGTTGTCCACACCATGCCATGCCAAAGAGCTGCTGCCCCGGCCAACAGCCATCCCTGCTCACCATAACCCCTACATGGTGAAGGAATAAAAATAACAATGATAATAATGATAATAAAGCATTTGTCGTTACGTTTCGCTCACTTAATTATAAAGTCACAGAAATTATGGGGTTTCCTGAAGTTTTCATAATCACAATACTAATAACTAATATTTGTAATATAATAAGATTGTAAGTATCTTCTTCTTGAAAGTACAACTGAAAACGTTTTCGAATAAGGTATTCGTAAGAGCAGCACGTGTAGAAACGTATTTTCTGTTTTTGTCAATAACTACAACCAAATAAAGATTATGACATTAACAGTAGCGTAGAAAAATACCCTTTATAAGAAGCTAACACTAAAAGTTATTGTATAATCATTGTCCAAACATTATCCAAATTGAACAGGTTTCATTAAAAGTGAGAAATATTTATATATGAACACTCTCTCTCTCTCTCTCCCCTACTCAGTGAAGTCATTCCGTGAACCGCATTTATTTCAAGTGTCCCTCGTGTCCTGTAAATAGCAGACGATGAAAATAATTGAGGAAAATGCCCCATTGGCATTTCTGAATGGCCGTGACCATATCATCAGGGCAGGCACCGAAGGAGCACATAAAGCAAAATAAATGCTCGTAAGAAGCACGTGGTTGGAAAGATGCGGGTGGTAGACGAAAGAGAGAAAGAAGATAATGAGAGAGAGAGAGAGAGAGAGAGAGAGAGAGAGAGAGAGAGAGAGAGAGATGAGGTTGTTCAGTGAACCAACACAAAACGCCACTGAATCAGCTTTAGAAATGAGAGAGTATAGGCCTATCATAAATATTAGCGCTAATGACAGCGGCGACCAAATTACAGCAGGCTGATGATTCGACGCCCTGTGGGGATAGGCCTACCACTACCACCACCTTCACCTACCTCCCCCCCCCATCAGTTGTTCACGAACATTCCCGCCGAATTGAACAAGACTGATTCCACGATTTATGGATCGTAAATATCAGTTGCACGACGTCACTATTTGAGATCGCGAGATGTTTCGGTTCTCTCTCTCTCTCTCTCTCTCTCTCTCTCTCTCTCTCTCTCTATAAACACATACACGTCATCGTGGTATTTTTAGACATGCTCAATTTCTAGAATCTCGCTCTATACAGTCACATCGACAGTTATCCATATCTGTGAAAATCCATGCCTTTCTCTCTCTCCCTCTCTCTGGAAAGCACAACTTAAAGACTTTGGTGAATAAAACCAAACCTTTTCGATATTTCCGAGATAGTCAGCTCTCTCTCTCTCTCTCTCTCTCTCTCTCTCTCTCTCTCTCTCTCTCTCGGGAAAACAAAACTTAAGACTTTGGTTAATAAAACCAAACCTTTTCGAAATCTCAGAGATAGTTCTCTCTCTCTCTCTCTCTCTCTCTCTCTCTCTCTCTCTCTCTCTCTCTCTCTCATGGAAATCTCCACAGAAAGAAACCCCCATTTGAAATACTCTCTCTCCATACATTCATATGCAAAGCGGCTCAGTATTGGAACCCCCTTGTAGCATAAAGGTCTACAGATCGACCTCCTTTTGTTGAAGCAAAAAGAAAGAAAAAAAAAAAAAAGAATAAAGGCGGCCTTTGGACTTGGCGCTCGCCGTCTGTGGGAGAATTATATGGCATGGGTGGTGGGCGTAGGCGTATGTGGATTGTTATCGTGAGTGGCATATACTATGGGCGTTTAAAAAAAAAAATAGGGGGAGTGGGCGCTTTTTATCTTGGGAAATCGTACTTCATTGTGTGACTAACAGACAAGAGACAGACAGCAGACGTGTCTCGTGATTCGCCTCCTGACAAACCTTCGAAGACCTCACCCGTCTGTGCTTGGCTCTCTCTCTCTCTCTCTCTCTCTCTCTCTCTCTCATGATAAACCATACTTATATTTATGTCATGGAGTTCTGCATAGGTGCATTTAATTCCTCTCTCTCTCTCTCTCTCTCTCTCTCTCTCTCATACATATTAAACTGTCGTGGAGTGCTGCATACGTAGGCTATATGTAGTTCATCCTCCTCCTTTCTCTCTCTCTCTCTCGTTATTTCGGAAGAGAGAGAGATTACTATATCATTACCTGTCCATAGAGAGAGAGAGAGAGAGAGAGAGAGAGAGAGAGAGAGACGAC
>NC_089786.1:11090000-11092500 GCF_040412425.1 Macrobrachium rosenbergii | reverse complement strand
TCTTCACAGTTTTTGTTTACACACACACGTATATATAGTATATGTATATACAGTATATATATATATATATATATATATATATATATATATATATATATATATATATATATATATATGTATATATATATATATATATATATATATATATATATATATATATATATATATATATGTGTATATATATATATATATATATATTATATTTTTTTTTTTTTCTCAGGTTTGACATCGTTCAGAAGAACAGGAAACATGATCTGAAATTAACATTGAACTTGCTTGAATCTTCAGTTAACTCTTCGTAAAGATTATGTCACAGTGATGTATATATATATATATATATATATATATATATATATATATATATATATATATATATATATATACAGTATATATTTTATATATATATACACATATGAACTTTTACCACATCGCTGTGATGTTACATAATCTTTACGAAGAGTTAACTGTAGATTCAAGCAAGTTCAATGTTAATTTCAGATCATGTTTCCTGTTCTTCTGAACGATGTCCTACCTGAGAAAGAAAAATATATATATAAGACAGCGGATAGTGAACAGAACAATGCCCGCCCTTCATCAACGAACCTTTAATGCGGCAACTCTGTTTTCCTTATTCTAACAAGAATTATAATTCATAAAACCCGATACACGGGTGACCCGCTGGGGTCAGGCCAGACCAAGGTGCGCGAGTGTGACCCGGCTTCTCCAGACTAAACAACCCCTTTTATTGACTTGTTTGCTGAAGGGTTAAAAAAAAAACTGCAGCCATAAAAGTAGTGCAAGTAGAAATCTCTTATCTCTGTTCGGATCAGTGGAAGGGGGACATTTTAACTCCCTCTAAATTTATGGGCGTCGAGGGTGGTGGGAGAGAGGTGCATTCTTTCTGATTTGTTTGTCTGCCTCTGGAGCGAAAACAATCGGGAGATAAAAATGGACGAAATCCAGGATGGTATAAAACCCTTTAGACCTTGTGTTAAAGATCTTCGTTAGATCCCAGGTAGGTAGGTTAAGGTAGGCTACGCTATGTTCTTAACAACTTGAAATTTATTGAAGACAAGAAAGGGAGGATTAAAATGTTTGTGTATTTGTTTAACTTTGCTTAATGCTCCGTTATTCTTCTTTATTTATTTATTTGTTTGTGCATTTATTTATTTACATTTTTTTTTGCATAAGAATATATTTAAAGATGATAGGCAAGTTGCTAGCTGTTGAGGCTGGTTCCATATGAATGTGCTTAATAATAATAATAATAATAATAATAATAATAATAATAATAAACAACTCGTCAATTATATTTACTTGCTTCGAGACGACTGTACCTATGTGAAAAAAATCCCGTTTCAAAAATTTGACGTCCATGCCAGCAGTTTTTTCGTCACAAAATTATTTCCATTCGTTTAGACCCAATACTTGATTTTATGTATTATCATTAGTGAAGAATCAGACTTTCCTCATGTGTAGTATATATTAGTTTTACTAAAGCAAGAAGGATTGAACTGGAAGATACTTTCATCTATTTATACTTTTCAAGCATTTTCGTTCCGTTTCCATTTTGAATCAGGTTATCCCTTGGTGGATATTACACGAAATAACTTTAATCTTAAATCTTAAAGAAAAGCATGCACAGTGCCAGAAGGTAAACGGAGCATGTGAACTTGCCCTGTTTACCGAGATTATATATATATATATATATATATATATATATATATATATATATATATATATATATATAGATATATATATATACTGTATATATACGTGTATGTGTGTGTGTGTGTGTGTGTGTCAATACGTTGGCTATCATAGACTTGCAATCTATTTCATGTGTTTTTTTAAATTCAATCTTTCTGTTATCAGTAATGCTACAACAATATGAATTTCATTGTTAATAGAATTATATAGAATATATATATATATATATATATATATATATATATATATATATAAATTATAGAGGACTTACCTCCCATAAAAATCACAGCCATTAGAATCTGCACAGGTATTTGTGGGGGTGGTGAAGAGCACCCACAGAAAGCACACCCACAACGTCCTTAGAGGCAGCGGCCAGCGTAACCCCCACAGCACACGATTACCACTACCACTACCACAGGTACTCCTGCAGAAGGAGTCTTTGTAAAGGCCGTCTCTTAGGAATCCTTTCGCGGTGGGGAGGTCACTCCTCGGTGGGTTTGCGGTGGGATTTTGGGGCATGCCCTCCCAATTCCTTTCAAGATGGTGGCCACTGGGTACCTCGGTAAGTCCCTCCTCCTCGGCCGAGGCTGCTGCCGCTGCTGCCCAGCTTCTTCTCCTTCCTCGGGTAAGGCTACTACTACTACGATGCCCCCTCCCTCCACCGGCTAAGCCACCCACCAACATCCTAGAGACGATTTCGTCCTCCATTGAGTCCACTATTTCAAAGATCAACGCTACAAAATCACATTGGCCGATCCATTAAGATGAGTTTGTACCATTTCGGGGTCTG
>NC_089786.1:11060000-11085000 GCF_040412425.1 Macrobrachium rosenbergii | reverse complement strand
AAAAATAACCAGCTAATATACTTAAATTTCATTGGACTACTGTTTTCAGGCAACAGGGCAGTACTAAGACAAGGTTTCTGAGGCACGTTTTGTTCCAGTGTTTGGATACGATAGCGTCTGCTTTATTAGGAATGAAACAAGACAGGGAATGTTGTTTCATTCGTAACATTCCTCGGTCTTGTTTGAGATGGAATGCAGCCAGACTGTAATTATGATATAAAAAAAAAAAGATACCGAGGAATGACATAAGCTTCAAGTTTGTTAGCGCTAACATTTTTTGGCAAACGGATTGGGTCAGTTTTGTTGGCTCTGCATGCTTGTATATTATAACAATATATTTTTTTAAGGTTTATATATCACTCCAGTAGATAAATGTTTCAAAATGGCTTTTTATTGGTCCTTTAATACAAAATGGGAGCAATTAAGATCCTTCAAAAAATCGCAAGTTTTTGTTTGTAATAATGGTGATGATAATACTTTTTCCTGACATGGCATATAATATACAGATGAGAATGGTTGTTGATGGAGAACGGAGAATAAAAACAAGGCTTTTCAAAATCAGACTGAAGGAATGACAGGGAAGTAACCCTAAAGGGAAAACCTCCAGGAAGCCCACAAGTGGAAACAGCCCTCTGGAAGAAGTAACCCTAAAGGGAAAACCTCCAGAAAGCCCACAAGTAGAAACAACCCTCTGGAGGAAGTAACCCTAAAGGGAAAACCTCCAGAAAGCCCACAAGTAGAAACAGCCCTCTGGTGGAAGTAACCCTAAAGGGAAAACCTCCAGAAAGCCCACAAGTAGAAACAACCCTCTGGTGGAAGAAAACCTTAAAGCCAACAAGGAAAACCTCCAGAAAGCCCTAAAGGAAAAGTAGAAACAACCCTCTGGAGGAAGTAACCTAAAGGGAAAACCCTTCAGAAAGCCAACAAGTAGAAACAACCCTCTGGAGGAAGGAACCCTAAAGGGAAAACCTCCAGAAAGCCCACAAGTAGGAACAACCCCCTGGAGGAAGTAACCCTAAAGGAAAAACCTTCAGAAAGCCCACAAGTAGAAACAACCCTCTGGAGGAAGTAACCCTAAATGGAAAACCTCCAGAAAGCCCACAAGTAGAAACAACCCTCTGGAGGAAGTAACCCTAAAGGGAAAACATCCAGAAAGCCCACAAGTAGAAACAACCCTCTGGAGGAAGTAACCCTAAAGGGAAAACCTCCAGAAAGCTCACAAGTAGAAACAACCGTCTGGAGGCTGAGGCCTTCAGAGAGTTTTCAAAAGAAAATATCCTTCACACTGAGACCTCTTGGGAGCTCACAGATGGCAGCAACGTTTATGGTAACACCTTCAGAGATTTCATAAGCTGTACCAAGTCTTGCAGACCTAGCAAACGACGACAACCCTTGGGTTATAGACTTTGAGAAACCACAAATGGAAACGAATCTCAAGGTTTGACAAAGAAAAAACTCAACGTAAGGGTTTCACAGAAGTCGTAAATAGAAACAACCTTTTAACAGAGACCTCCAGGAAAGTCACACATTTAACCTTCAAGATTAAAACATTCATAATCCTCATGAATAGAAACAACCCTCGCTTCAAGACTTCCAGAAAGCTCATAAACGAAAAAAACTTTAAGCTAAGACCCTGAGGAAGTCGACAGATGGAGACAGCTCTCAAGCTTAAACCTTGCGAAAGTTCGCAGTGTATACAACCCTAATGCTAAGGCCTCGAAAAAGTTCGGAAACGGAAGCAACCCTCAAGCTAAGATCTCAAGAAAGCTCCGACAGAAAGAACGCCCAAGTTAAGACCTCGAGAAAGTTCGCAGACGGAAGAAATCCTCGAGCTAAGACCTTGCGAAGTTTCACAGACGGAAGAAACCCTCGAACTAAAATCTAGAGAAAGTTCACCAACGGAAGTAACCCTCAGGCTAAGTCCTCGAGAAAGTTCACAAATGGAATGTTGTTTTAGATTAAACCAGCCTTGCGTTGGCACGGGCTCTTGTTCTTGGGCAGCCTGAAACTCAAACAGAGGCAATTCTCAAATTAAGACCTCGGGAAAGTTCACAAAAGAAGCGTCCCTCTAGCTAAGGTCTCTAGAAAGTTCACAAAAAGAAGCAACCCTCTAGCTAAGACCTCGAGAAAGCTCACAAACGGAAGCAACCCTTCAGCTAAGACTCGAAGAGCTATAAACGGAAACAGCCCTCAGTCTAAGACCTCCAGAAAATTCACAGACGGAAGCAACCCTCAATCTAAGACTTCTAGAAAGTTCACAAACAGAAGCACCCATTAAGCTAAGCCTCGGAGATCTCACAAACGGAAACGGCTCTCAGCCTAAGACCCCGAGAAAATTCACAGACGGAACCAGCGCTTATCCCAAGACCTACAGAAAACTTACGAGAACCGCTCTAGAGACGGTTACCGTCAAAGAGCGTCATTTGTCGCACACACGCCCGTGGGAGCGACATAATAATCTTCGCCGCACCTATCTTGAGCTATCGTTCGGTGCATCCGGAGACAGCGGGGCTGTCAATCAAAATCTTTATGTAGAGGAGGAATAAAGGGGGGAAAGAGAAGTAGGAAATAGGAGGAGGGCATAAAAGATGGCGTGCGCAGGTGTCTGTGGGTGTGGCCGAAGTAGAAGAGGCTCATTTCGCGACGCGGCTTAGAGGGAAAGATTATTTTCATAATACTATTTTTCTGGTAATGATAATTATTATCATATATTAATACCTCTACGCATTTTCTCCTCAGAGGGGAGGCTCTTGAAGGTGTTCCTATTATTATTATTATTATTATTATTATTATTATTATTATTATTATTATTTATTATTGTCTTGAAGGATGAAGAATTTAACCAAAGGACTTGAAAACATAGTTTCGGAAAAAAATCCCTTTACCGTAACATCTCGCTTAGTGTCACATGCACAAGATTTCACGTGTCCTTTGCCAGATTCTTAACCCTTTAAGCTAACAAGAAAGTATCAAGAGGACAAAGTAAATCCTTTTTCAGAACTGATGCAGTGGAAATGATAATGATAATAATAATAATAATAATAATAATAATACTAAAGCGATCGCTTACTCGATACGGACATGGCTCGTGAATCATCTGACTTCAATACCACATTGAAACTTAATCAGTATGAATGCAATTTCGTGTATGAATGATCCTATATCGGATGCCCAATATTACAGTAACCATCTGTTTGGTAATTCAGCTTTTATAAGAAATAAATGAAGTAAAATCAGCTAAGTACTTTAGGCAACACCAGTCCCTTCGTTATAGCGTTTTTCTCCTGACGTCACGTGTTATAATTTACTTCCATCCAACATCCCCTCGTCTTTATTTCAGTTATGCTCAGCAAAAAAAACTTTATTAGTAACCGCTTTTTTTTCTTTTTTTTCTTTTGCTTTTCTTACCATCATCCACTTTCCATTATTATCCACTTTTTTCTTTTCCTAATTAACATCTATGTCTGCTCCCCAGGCGTTCCAGGATCTCGGTAAACGACGGAGCGACGTCGGAGGAGAGAGAGAGAGAGAGAGAGAGAGAGAGAGAGAGAGAGAGAGAGAGAGAGAGAGAGAGAGACCTTGGTCAGAGGTATGTGGAATGCTCAGCACTTCTTTGCAACATTCATTTCACATCCGGTCGGGTCTCTTTCAGGGCCCGATGCTGCCCAGATAGTTGTCGTTCATTCTCTCTCTCTCTCTCTCTCTCTCTCTCTCTCTCTCTCTCAATAGGAATTCTGGGTCATTCGTCCGGGAGAGATAGAGGTAGAGAAAGAGAGAGCGAGAATACGTGAAGAATGCTTCCACCCCTCCTGGATGGTAGATTACCTTATCGAGGCTCTCATTTTTTGTTTATCTATCTGTCCGTGTATACCCGTGCTTGCGGACGCGCACACATTTACACGCATATGTATATATATGTATATGTTTACTTATATATATGTGTGTGTGTATACAGTATACATATGTATGTATATATGCACACACATATATATGTATGTATATATGCACACACATATATATATATATATATATATATATATGTATGTGTGTGAGATGAGAGAGAGAGAGTGTGAGTGAGTAGAGAGAGAGAGAGATGAAAAACAGTCATTTCAGTTATGTGGGTCTCTTATAAATTTGTTAGGGGGAACACTCCACTCTACTCATGAGGCTAGCAGCCCTACTCCAAAACACTGATGCCTCTGCAACTTGCAACATACCATAAGATTGGGGACATAGTGGTGCTGGGTAATTACGAGGTCCTATTAGAGACCAGCAGAATGAGTATGCTGGACTTCTCAAGTTATAATCCCATACAGGTGCGCGAGTGTGTGTGAGGTGAAATTAGGAATCCAAATGTAGCTGTCGAAACGCATGAATGAGCAGTAGATGGGAATTTCGCTCCTTAAATAGATTTTTTTTTTATTTCGTGCGTATGTTTCTCTGGTATTAGTCTCTCTCTCTCTCTCTCTCTCTCTCTCTCTCTCTCTCTCTCTCTCTCTCTCTCTCTCTCTCTCCTGGGATACGTTTCTGCATTTTTTTATTTGTTGTTCCTCTTTAAATCGATCGCCGAGTTGTTGTTTTTGTTTACGGAAAGACGTTTTGCTTTGATAATATATCACTGTTGTTGTTTTTCTTAGATCAGCCGTTATGCAGCTTTTTTTTTAATGGTATTTGCAGATGTGAGCAACTTCTGTAAAAATTCATCTCACAATAGTATTCGAAATGCTATGATACTTATCTAAACTAATAAGAAAAATAACAGCCGTTTTCTGGCCTTAGGGCCGCAAGGGCTTCCACTATAGTTATAGTGGAAGGTTTGCCAGAAAGGGTCCGACAAACGTCAAAAATAACATACACCAAAATTACGGAAATGGACCTCGTAGCGGCCCTTATTCGGCCCCGAGGTGGGTCCATTCTGTTTGTCGGTTATAGCGTATAGTTTTTAGGATAAACATAAACATCTCCTCAGTGGTATAACTCTTTCAGTTTTCTGTAAAGAAAACTATTGTGCCGGCTTTGTCTGTCCGTCCGCACTTTTTTCTTTCCGCACTTTTTCTGTCCGACCTCAGATCTTAAAAACTATTGAGGCTAGAGATCTGCAAATTGGTATGTTGATCATCCACCCTCCAATCATCAAACATACCAAATTGCAGTTCTCTAGCCTCAGTTTTTTTTATTTTATTTAAGGTTAAAGTTAGCCATAATCGTGCGTCTGGCAACGATATGGGACAGGCCACCAACGGGCCGTGGTTAATGTTTCAAGGGCCACAGCTCATACAGCATTAAACCGAGACCACCGAAAGATAGATCTATTTTCGGTGGCCTGGAGTATACGATGTACAGAAAACTCGATTGCGCCGAAGAAACTAAGGCGCAATTTTTACTTGTTTTTTTTTATGTATTTATGTTTTAAATTCTCGAGCGTCTCCAATTTCTGAATCTGTTTGGTTCCTCGAGCAATTTATTAGTAATAGCCGGGGAGAAGAAGTGCTCTAGGCTCAGATATTATTATCGAAGATATGAATAAATAAATAGGCGAACAAATAAAAATCATAGATTGTTTGCTTCTTGTCCGCTTTCTGCCATCAAAAATATAAGTACAGGATTTCTGATTGTCATATTATATATATATAAATTATATATTGAAACCAATGAGCACAGAAGCTTTTGTTTCACAGAAATAAATTTCTGACTCACATTGCGATCGAACCCCAGTCTCTCGAATGAAGGCCAGGGCGTTATCAATTGACCCATACAGGGTCAACTGGTCTTTCGTTTGAGAGGCTAGGGCTCGATCCCAATGTGAGTCAGAAATATATATACTGTGTATATACATATATATATGTGTATATTATATTATATATATAATATATACACCATATATATATATGTATATATATCTATATTTATATATAATTATAATCACTTTTGTACGTGGATCAGTCCGTCAATGGCTTGGAAATAAAGTCGAAACCAGTCAGGACCTACACCTGGTCTCTTATTTTTCACCTTGGGTAATATATATATATATATATATATATATATATATATATATATATATATATATATATATATATATATATATATATATATATATATATATATATATATATATATATATATATAGTCACCAGTTTTACATGACATTCTTTAGAGGTGATAATAATAAGAATATAATGAAATAACGATAATATTAGTAATAATTACATGTTTTACATTTTGTTTTGTTTTTTGCAACCTATGAAAGACGGGAAGGTGTGAAAACCAGAAAGGTTTGAGGGTAGCAGGAGGCCTCAGGAACAGATGTTTTCAAGATGTAGCAGAAGCCTCTTGTGGTCGGGAGCCGGAGTCGTTTTCGGTTTTACCTGTTGTAAAAGAAGCAGAGTCTTTTATATATTTTTTGTTTTTTGTGGTGGTGTTCTTCGTCGGGTTTGAAATACTTTCTTTTTCTTTCTTTTTTGTGTAGTTATTTTGGCCTCGCTCTTATTAAAAAGTTCTCGTCTTTTTGTTATTTTTCTCCTTTTTTTAAAAGTTATAACTTATTATTTTTTATCTTTTACTTACTTTTTAAAGTTATAACTCTTATTAATTTTTATCTTCTTTTACTTATTTGTCTTCTCCTTTTGCTTATTTACCTCTCGGCGCAGCACGAGTCATGGCTGAAGCATCCTCATCCCCGTGGTGTAGGGGAAGAGATGGGAAGGAGGGAGGGAGAGGGAGGGGAGGGAAGGAGACGCATAGGGAGGCGGAGACAGTGGGGAATGAATCCCCCGGGGAAAGGGGAGGAAGTGTTGCGAAGGGCAGAGAATAGAGGAAGGAAAAAAAATGTTGCGAGGTGGGGTTAGTGTCGACGAGTATAAGAAGGCGGGTCAGAGGTCACCCGGTGTGGGCGGGTCGCATCACGCGCCGCTGCCTCGCCGCCTTCTACGCCCACGGATTGTGTGCCCGCGGGCGACCCCGGGGTGGGGTGGGGGAGCCGTGGGTCAGAGGTAGTCTCTGGGGAGGGCACGGGGCGCTATTGGTCAAAGGGAGGGGTGTGGCCCCAGGGAGCAGTTGCAACAACGAGGAGTGAGGTGAAGTCAGGGAAGTGTATGACTTAGGGACCAGGTAATGGGTGAAGGGAGGGGGTTTTCGAGGGAGCGGAGGGAAGGGGGAGGGAATTGGGTGACCTGAGAGATGGGAGGTGTGAGGGAAGGAGTAGGATGGAGTGGATGGGAGGGTGCTCTGGAAGGTGGGGGTGGAAGGGGGAAGACGGGTCCTGGAAGAAGGAAAGGGAAGGGACCGGATTCTGGAAGAGGATCTCGGCTGATGTCCATCGGTTTAGGGATTACCTCCTCTTTCTTCTTCTTCTTTTTCTTATTTTTTTGTGAGGTGGGGAGACGAGTGGGAGCTGGTGGATGAGAGGGTGATAGGGAAGGATGGGGAGGGGCAGGAGAATGGTGGAAAGCGAGGGAGAAAGAGGGAGAGAGAACGTGTCTTGCCTTCTACTGCGGATGTTTTAAGGGTGGTTCATTTCCGGACGGCAGATCCTGGAAAGTTTGTTTGTGTTTTTCTTTGCGTTTGTTTTATGCCTTTGTTTTTGTTCTGAGTTTCAGTTGAAAGAAAAACATTTGTTGCATTTTTCCTTTTTCTTTTTATTCTTAGTTTATGGGGAGATTTTAGCTATAGGAGAGTATGACGTTATTTCTTTTATCTATTTTCAAGTGACTTAATCCTCCAGGTGTTTCAGAATGTTTTGTTTGTGATATTTTTTTTCATTCGGACTCACTTAGTTTCTTGCTTTTTAGTTATAGTTATAGTTTTTTTTTAATTTATCTAAGTCAGCTTTTTTCTTGGTGTTGGGATCCCAGCTGTGTTGGGAAATTCTTTAGAGTGGCTCTAGATAAAAAAAATAAGGCAGTGGTCACTGGGACATACATACTTTAATGGCTGAGTAGAGGATGAAGTTCTTATGCAAAAAAACTTCCACAATAAACAAAAACACACACATATATATAATATCTGTGTGTGTTGGTTTGTTAAAGAAGAATTGTTATAGTTTTTAATATCAAACAGTTTCTTCAGTAACTCTCTCTCTCTCTCTCTCTCTCTCTCTCTCTCTCTCTCTCTCTCTCTCTCTCTCTCAAAATGTACTTGTTTTATTAATTGTCTCTAAAGGAGACCCATTTGATCATATTTTAGTGTATGTTCATTTATATTTTTATTTATAAATACTTATTTCTCAGTCACTATTTTCTCTGTTGAATTTTGTTACTTTTCCCAATGATTCTATTTTTAGTTTTTAGTTTTCTGAACAGAAAACTATTGAGATGGCTTTGTCTGTCCGTCCGCACTTTTTCTGTCCGCCCTCAGATCTTAAAAACTACTGAGGCTAGAGGGCTGCAAATTGGCATGTTGATCATCCACCCTCCAGTTTAAGCATACCAAATTCCAGCCCTATAGCCTCAGTAGTTTTTATTTTATTTAAGGCTGAAGTTAGCCATGAACGTGCTTCTGGCAACGATATAGGATAGGCCACCACTGGGCCGTGGTTAAAGTTTCATGGGCCGCGGCTCATACACCATCATGCCGAGACCAATGAAAGATAGATCTATTCTCGGTGGCCTTGATTATATGCTGTACAGAAAACGCGATTTGTTCTTGTTTCTTATTGCCGTACTTTGCTTAACTTTTTCGTACTGTGTCTTTTCCTTTTTTCAGTTTACCAAATTTCTAAGTTACATTGATGATGAAGTGGTGTTATGGTGTCGAACTTTACTGTCCCTCATAGCACAGGTACGAATCCTGGCTTGGAAGGAAGAGTTTACTCATTTTTTTTCATAAAAATTTAGCTTCAAGAGTTTCAGTGAAAAAAAAAAACACATAGATTTGAATTTATTAGTTATACACATCATCGTATCCTCTATCAGTTTCATTTTTTCCAAATTAGATTCAAATTTAATTCAGTAAATTATTAATTTACTGTATTATTATTTTTTCACAGACTAAACAACTCTTTTGAGATTATTCTGTGTTGTTCATCTCCCAGAAATCAACTGCAATATCTCTTATATTATTTTCTCTTTGCCTGTCCATGCATAATACAATGCAACTATTTATTTGGCCTTCTTTCTAGATCAGCCTGGTCTCGTCTTCTTCAAAATTGTAATGTATGTACTTATTCTTGTTTCTCCTCAAAAATTCGTGTCTCATTCCTCCTTTATTTCCAGTTCATTCTGCGTCGTCTGTTTCCAGAAACCTTAAACAATATATAATATATAATACGGTATATATATCTTTATTCATTATTCTTCCCACCATTCCCTGCCTCATCTTTTTCTGTCTTTATTTAGTGTATTCTTCTTCTCCCTGAATTATAACTTCTTGTGTCTTGTTATTTATTACTTTCTACCTTTATCCTCAGGTTATTCTACGCTGTTCGTTTCTCAAAATCATCACCAGTATCTCTTTGTTCTTCTGTTTATCAGTCTGCATCATATTCTTTCTTCATTTAGTGTATTCTACGTCTATTAGAATTATATTATTATTCATGATTATCATTGTCCTCTGTTTATTCTGCATTGTTTGTCCCCTCAAAATCATCACCAGTAACTCCTTATTCATTTTCATCTTTAACGATCCTTATATTATCATCTGTTTATGTAAAATATCATTTTCTCTCAAAATGATAATCCTTGTCTTTTTATATTTTCAATCATCTTTTATTCTCAATTATTCGGCGTTATTCGTACACGAAAATCATCAGCAGCATCTACTCATTTATCTCTCTCGGTAATAATCTCTTCACTTTAGGCGGGTTTCGTCTATTGCGTTGTGTACATAATCAAATTCGACGTGTACCTTAGGTTGGAATTACCCAGCTCATACGAAGCAGGGTACACTGACCTTTCGTTTCTCTTAGAGAATTTCCTGTTTTGTTAGGTTTTACTATTTTTACTAATTTTCTTTCGTGTTAGATTTTATTTGTCTGTCTATTTATCGAATTTTAAAATTTATCTATCAGTGTATCAGTGGGGAAAGTCTTACATTAATCTGTATTGTAATTTTCTATTTTGTTTCAATCGTGTCTGTCTGTCTATATAATTATCTATCTCATTTTTGCTTTTACTTTGATTGAGTAAATTTTTCATGTGTAATGTTTTTCCCTCTTTTGTCTGTTCATCTGACCCCTTGTGCCTGCCTGATTGTATGCATTTTAGACGTGATTGTTGTTATTCCTCATTCTGTCTATTTTTTTTTATTTTTATTGCTTTTCTCTCTCTCTCTCTCTCTCTCTCTCTCTCTCTCTCTCTCTCATATTTCCTTATCCCTCTTACATGTAGATTTATCAATTCTTTGTTTCTCTCTTAAAACTGAATGCTCTCTCTCTCTCTCTCTCTCTCTCTCTTTCTCTCTCTCTCATTTCTTTATCACTATTACATGTATCGATATTTGTTTCTCTACATTTACTCAATTCTTTGTTTCTATCCTCTGAATCTCTCTCTCTCTCTCTCTCTCTCTCTCTCTCTCTCTCTCTCTCTCTCTCTCTCTCTCTCTCTCATATTTCCTTATTGCTCTTACATGTACATTTATCAGTAGTTTGTTTCTTTCCTAAAACTTAACGCTTACTCTCTCTCTCTCTCTCTCTCTCTCTCTCTCTCTCTCTCTCTCTCTCTCTCTCTCTCTCTCTCTCTCTCTCATTTTCTTATCGTTGTTACATGTACAATTATCAGTTCTTTTTTTCTCTCCTAAAAAAACAACTCTCTCTCTCTCTCTCTCTCTCTCTCTCTCTCTCTCTCTCTCTCTCTCTCTCTCTCTCTCTCTCTCTCATTTCCTTATCACTTCTACATGTACATTTATCAATTCTCTCTTTCTTCCCTTCATAAACATACATGAATGTTTATTCAGCGTGTTTGTGCCTGTATGTGTGTGTGTTTGTTTAACTGCTGCGTGCTCCGGCAAGGAGGTTATTTTTACCTGACGTCATCCTACCTTGAGCAACGTTTTCCTGGAACCTACAGTCTCACTCAGCGGACATAAGAAATTTAATGACTAACACCCACCTAGATGAGTTATATCTATCCAGATGAAAAAATAGTTCGAGCGAAGACTCAATGCGTTACTACCCTTGATGCTGTTCTCCTTGCATTTTAATTAATTTTCATCTGTTTATTAATTTATTAAATGATTTTTTTTTCTTTTTAATGAGTGGGAGCGCTTATTTCTGTATTTCCCTTTACCTTCTCTTACTTCATAATGAGCGCCATATTCTTTGGAAGCTTCAATTTCAAGTCAGTGACCCCTGTGGGCTTGTTCCACGTGAATAAGGTTCGTCTTCTTAATAATAATAATAATAATAATAATAATAATAATCTTTCTTGTTTAATGGGTAATAATAAAATCAGGGAGTGGATCTTTCTTGTTTGTCCGTCCTGGGAGGGGGGGGCAGGGATAGGGTAGGGATCTGCAAACCTGTTTGTCCGGAGGGTCGGGAGGGGGGAGACATGACGGGCAATGCTGGGTTCCAGCGCAGCGTAGCGCGCCATGAAGTTCGTAATAATAATAATAATAATAAAACTAGCGATGGTTAAGAAGAGGCCAGAATCTCTGCCACACGTTCATCAACACACTGTATCTCCTTTTTGTTTGTTTTGTAATCCCGGTCGTCAACAGATGCTTCGCGCGCAATGTTGCAGCGATCTTTCTATCATGCAGGCTCCGTCACTCGCGTCTCTCTCTCTCTCTCTCTCTCTCTCTCTCTCTCTCTCTCTCTCTCTCTCTCTCTTGGGGCGTTGACAGCTTGCGAGAGTCAGCGTCGTTTAGCTTTCAACGGGGGGAAGGCGTCTTCCAGGGTGGGTTTGTTTTTCGAGCAAAACGCTGGTTTCGATTTTCGCCGGTGAGGAGATGCCTGTGTGGTGCCTTTGGCTTTTAATAATGAGAAGAGAAGACACCCACCAGGCCGCTTACACACACACACACAAATATGTATATATATGTGTGTGTGTGTGCGCTTGTGTGTGTTAAAAACCAAAACACTGTATTACTTTAAGAAGAATATATATACTGTATATATGTGTGTGTGTTATTTTATTTGGCAAAACATTGTTTTGCTTTTCAGTAATGACAAGACATTTACCAAGATGCTTTATTTCTAGCAAAATAGTGTTTTGCTTTTTAATAAGAACACACTGCTCCACGTTCTTTTGGTAGTAATAAAAAAAAAACTATCAGAATGCTTGTATTTTCGTGGACCTAAACGTTCGTTTGTTTTCACAAAGACGAGATGCTTGCCAGGCTTTTTTTCTTTGTTTACATTGTTTTGGTTACCGACAATGAGAAGACGCCCGCATGGGCGCGTTTCTTTGAGACGAGAAGGGTGGTCTAGCGGAGGTGTGGATTTCACCGGAAATGCTATTCTTCTCGGTCTGAACGGTCTCAATTAACGTAATAGCAGTGTTAGGTGTCTTTTCATTTCTTCAGTGATTGTTCGGGTTGTTATTTCCCGAAATAAAAACTGGTTTTGTCCATTCCAAGCCTTACGCCACAACGGATTAGTGACAGATATTATTTCCGCTTTATCGCCGATGGAATGTATATTACAAGGTCTAAAGGGTATATTAATAATTGCATAGCAAGTAGCTTATCGTATTTAAAATCTAGTGGCTTTTAGTACTGAGTGATTCTGTGATGGAAAGTCTGTCGCAACTCATAAAACCAAATGCCTTTCCTTACTGTACGTTTTATCATTCGAAAAAGTTTCTGTAATTGCCAACTAACATTTTGACTTGTAGCTTCCGCAATAAATTTTTTTCTTTTCAGTTATTCCAAATGGTTCGTATGTAGATTTTCAGATTTAATTTTGTAGAAAAAACATTGAATATTGTCAACAACAAAATCCATATTTTGATAATCACAAGATTCGCGTAACGCCCAAAAACCCTTGGAAACATCTTACGTTCAGTCGAATGATTTTAACAAGTTATGAGCTATTGAATGAAAAATTAATTTTTTTATTTAATACGAAAAATAAATTTCGAAAATGATTATACTGATTTAAGGATTAAAATGTTGTTTATAGCATTAAACAAAATCACTTTCTTCAAAGAAAATTTTCAGAATATCTTACATTTAGTTAAACAGAATTACTTAAGAAGAAAATTATTTTGAGAATATCTTATATTTAGTTAAATAGGATTACTTAGGGCCCAGGGCTTCCTTCACTGAAGGAATGGTAGCAGCTGGGATGGAAAGGGCTTTGCCTAAGTATTCTTGTGGGCAAAATAGTGTTGAGACGCTTTTAGAGTCCTTTCTTTAGCTTTATAGTGTGCAGACTCGGAATATTTTATTGGGGACTGTTAGTTTTAGTGGGATAGAAAAAAGCCAGTCGTTTCGGACGGTCGGTCAGGAGAGAGAGAGAGAGAGAGAGAACCAATTGCCACAGTCCAGACAAAGTATTACATAGGTGAATTAATAACTATCTATTTATCTGTCAATATATATACATACTCATACATACTATCTACATGCATCACACTATCATTTATCTGTCATATATATATATATATATATATATATATATATATATATATATATATATATATATATATATATATATATATATATATATATGGAGAGAGAGAGAGAGACTAGTTAAAACAAGAGAACAAGCTGCCACAGTCCAGACAAAGCAAGAGAGAGAGAGAGAGAGAGAGAGAGAGAGAGAGAGAGAGAGAGAGAGAGAGAGAGAGAGAGAGGATCAGCTTGGGATCAGAGAGGGAGATAGAAACCGAAATGCGCCGAAGGTGGATCGCGTGTGCCTTACCCATCTGTTCATTGCGTCAAGTGTTTATAAGGTGCGTTTTCAACTGCAATTTCCTCTTGGTCAGCTTGCACGCTTTGCTCATTATCTAAATGAGAGAGTGTTTGCTTTTAAAGTTTATGACGGAAAGCGTCGAAGACAATGTTATTTCATAAAGCGGAGAGGATTTTGTATTTCTGTGTATAATTCAAGAATTTCCAGAGGTGGTAAATATAGTTTTAAATAAATATAGTATATATATATGTATGTATGTATGTATGTATGTATGTATGTATATATATATACGTGTGTATATACACACGCATACACACCATATATATGTAGTATATGTATGTGTATATATTTATGTATATTTGTATTTTATATACATATATATAGTCCCGTTTTCACTCACCTTCCGACGTGGACATAGTGATATATATAAATATATGTATATGTATGTATATTCCTCTCTCTCTCTCTCTCTCTCTCTCTCTCTCTCTCTCTCTCTCTCTCTCTCTCTCTCTCTCTCTCGCAAGCGTTATCTAATCTTCCCCCAACCTTTCAGACGTAATTTCTCGGAAAGCATTTCTCCCCTCTTTAGGGGCGAAAGCTGCATCAGCGCTCCGTCGTGGCTACAAAATACTATCTTTGTCAGCCCGACCTGAAAAATTTGTATCATTATGTCTCTGGCAACATCTTATAAACAACATTGCGAACATACCCAGATAACACGAGTTTTCTAAAGTTTTACGGACCAAACTCACACGCACAGAAACATATGTGCACGCACACACAAACACTTGGTCACACAAACATGCACACACACATAAACTGTTATATAAGTATTAACACGTACATGCGGAATAATTTGCTTACGCAGATACACATAAATACGTACATAAGTGCATTAGCATGAACTAAATACGTACAACAAACACACCCAAACATGTACATGTACATAAAGCGCTTACATACGCAGAGATAGCCACATATGCACAAACACTAAAAAACACATATCATAAACCCATGTTTGTATACTAACTAACACACGACCACACAGCAAAGATCACAAAAGTTAGTTTTTTTTTTTTTACTCAGGTCACAGACATGCACACTCACTCACAAACAGGAACATACAAACATCACAGCTCACCCAAAAGTAAATGTTTGCCCTCCGACTCTGGTAAAATAATTTCTAGGTCATTTGGTACGGAAGACATCTGCAAGCGAAATAAACTACGTAACAAAAGCACACAATTGCACACACAGTGGAGATGACAAAAGCACACAAAAAGTGTTGGCAAAAGCACATACGTAAATTAGAGTTGACAAAAGCACCCAGACACAATCACACACAAAGTAGAGTTGACAAAAACACACACAATCACACAAAGGAAAGTTAACTAAAGCGCTCACATACACTCACACACAAAGTAGAGTTGACAAATACGCACAAAGGAAAATAACAAAAGCACTCACACACAATCACACACAGAGTTGACAAAAACACACAATTACACACAAAGGAAAGTTAATTAAAGTACTCACAAACAGTCACATACAAAGTCGAGTTATCAAAAGCACACACATACACACACGATCACACACAAAGTAGAGTTCAACCAGAACTAATATTCTTTCCTAAACACTATTGGAACTAGACAGGGAAAACGTCATGAAGGTTAGGGACTTACACATACACATGCAAGGATAATTTCAAAGGAATAATTATGAGATTGAAACAAAGAATTCCGGCTCCACAAAGGTGTGTTTATACGCACGCGCATGAACACATAGCGGATACATGACAGGTAAGCATCAGAGACCGAAATAAAACAATCACACAAGTTTTACGATTAACGAAACTTTTGAGAGCAAAATATGCCAGGTCACAAATGCACGCACACACCAAGTACTTGACAGGGGAAAAAGTTTGCGGGTAAAATAATAAATTCTATAAACAAATAGTCACATATGGGCTACTACACATACACAATGGATGTTTGGTTTCGATATATACGAATGATTCTACTTATGTGTATACATATATACACATAATGGACACAAGCATACATATGTGTATACATATATACACACAGTGGACACTGCCAGCGAAAACATGCTTCCACTAACACGCACATGTGGACAATACATACAAGACAGAGGAAACATCTAGCAAAGCAAATACATCCCTAAACACAAAGAAAAAAAAACATGACAATAAAAACTTTGTTAGCGAAATAAATGCTTCCACAAGCACAACACGCACACAGGCCGTGCATACTTGATGAGGAAAATATCTGGCAGCGGAACAAATGCTTCCACAATCACAGGCTACACTTCCTGGACAAGGAAAACAACTGGTAGTAAAGTCTGCGCTTCTACAAACATACGTACACGCAGACAATTTATACATGGCGGGGA
This sequence comes from Macrobrachium rosenbergii, assembly GCF_040412425.1. Classification (NCBI taxonomy): domain Eukaryota; kingdom Metazoa; phylum Arthropoda; class Malacostraca; order Decapoda; family Palaemonidae; genus Macrobrachium; species Macrobrachium rosenbergii. The sequence goes on along the minus strand of NC_089786.1, from coordinate 11,068,796 downwards.
AAACGTTCTGTAAACACAGTCGCACATAGACAACGCATTCTTGACAAGGAATACATCTGGTGGTGACAGAAGTGCTTTTACAAACACACACACACTCTGACTACGCATGCTTCACTGGGAAAACATATGCTAGCAAAGTAACTCCTTCCACAAACACACACATAACACATATTTGACAGGGTAAATATCTGGAAGAGATGTAAGTGTTTCTGCAAACACACACATGTACACACACAGACAGTCCAAACTTGACTGGGAACATTTTCTGCCAGTCAAATAAATGTTTCCACAATCACATTTACTTGACAGGGAAAACATCTGGTTGTGGAATATATGCTTCTGCCAACACACACACACACACACACACACACACACACAACAGTATCTGACAGGGAAAACATTCAGCAAACATACCCACAGACACCGCGTGCTTGACAAGGAAAACACCTTCTAGCCGAATAAATGTTTCCACAAACACCTACTTGAAAGGAAAAATACACATACACACAGACAACTTATACCTGGCAGGGGAAGCAGTATGTAAACGCACACACACACACACAGACAACACACACTTGACAAGAAAAAACATCTGGTTGTAAAATAAATGCCTCTACAAACACACAAAAACACAGACAACGCATACCTGACAAAGAAAACATTCAGCAAACATGCACACACACAATCCGCGTGCTTGACAAGGAAAACCTCTGTTAGCGAAGCGAATGCTTCCACAAACACTCACATACATACAGACTACATATACCTGACTGAAAGACACACACACACACACACGCACACACAAACACAGGCAACGCACACCTGACGAGAAAAACATTCAGCAAACATGCACACAAACACAGCATGCTTGACGAGGAAAACATCTGCTGGCTTAATAAATGCTTTCGCAAGCGCACTGACATACACACAAACACACATGCATACAGAGAGACAAGGAACAATTAACAGGGAAAAGCATATGCTAGCCAAATAAATGCTTCCGCAAACGCACTAAAACACACACACACACACACACACACACGATCACACACACACACACACACACACACAGCCACAGACAAGGCACGCTGGACAGGGGAAAAAAACATCCACGAGCAAAATAAGAGATAGCTCAAGACTCAGGAAGACCAGCATTGCTTTCCCCCCATCTCATAATGAGTGGGTCGGGGCGCAGTCGTGACTAGATTGGATGAGAGGCGTGCGGTCAAACTCTATCCTGGATGACTACGTCTGACCCCCTTTAGTTTTTTTTTTTTTTTTTTTTTTTCTCTCTTACTTTATTTGTTCCTTTTTCTTTTTTGCTTCTTCGGTATTTATTAAATGTATTTTTTAGTTCGGTTTTTTCTTTTATGGTTGACATATGTTTGTGGTTTTAGAATGTGTTTATATATATATATATATATATATATATATATATATATAATTTGTATACATATATACACACACACACGGACACAGTATATCTTATCAGCGCATCAACTTTTTCATTCCATGTATATATATATATATATATATATATATATACATACATACATACATACATACATTCATGTATACAAACATACCTGGAATTATACAAAACTAAGAACTTCAAGAGTTTGGAAGTCCACCAGAATTTACAAGGTCCAAATGACTTAAGGAGATTTTGTGAATGAGTTGTCAGAACAACTTCTGACTTTGCCTTCTTCGGCACTGTACACATTCATATCTTGCATACTTCGTCGCTCTTGACTGACGCTTGTTGCATGCGGTACAGTCCATGCGTGGTCTTTTATTTCTTTGTTTATTTTTTTCTGTAAATAATTTATTTGTTTGTTTTCGTTTGTCTTCATGTTACACGTGTCAGTCCCGGTTGTCTGTTTATTTGTTTGAATGTTATGTAGCTGAAAGATTGATTAAGGAATGGGTAAAATTATATACTGTGTATATATGTGTGTGTGCGTGCATGTATAAGCGAATCCCACAGGAAAATGACAGGCAGAAGTTCAATACCAAGCCCTTTCAGGTTTATTAACGCATCGTCTGCATATATATGTGTGTTTGTGTTTATATATCTATTGATACATTAGGGGAGACCGGGGCTAGTTGTTACAGTTTTACCATTTTTACCTGTAATTCAATTTCTAAAGAAGGAACTTAAACAAATTTATGCTTTGAAAAGTTTATATATGTTATCATAATCATGTGACAAAAAGGTTATATACTTTTTAATTCCTGGAATATGATAGGAAATATCAGAAAAACTCTTTGTATACAACTTGCCCAATATGCAGGGCAAGTTGTTACAGACCATGGGGTATATTGTTACCAAATATAAAAAGGATCACATCCTTTAAACACCAAAAGAAATCAGTTAACACTTCATTTTACACAGGTCACATACATAATGAGCACTTTCATTTGTGCAACTTTCATGGGTCCAATCTTTGCATTTGATGCACTGCACCCATTGCTCCTCTGAGGCTGAATTTGACCATTCACCACCACATGCAAGACACCAATAATCTTCAGTGTTCTTTCTGTTCTTATTTCCACCAGGCTTAAGTCAGATTCCTTTTACAGGTTTTACTCTTGAGCCTTTTCCTTGTGAACCCTCATTGTGCTTATGTAGTTTCAGCTTCTCAGGTGTGTCTGTTAGTATTGCTGTGTAGCGTTTTCTTTTGTTGTATCTTTGAGTCTTTCTTGGGCTAGCCTTTTTAAGTGGTCGCAGCTCCTCTGGGGTTTTGATTTCTCCCGTAGGTCTTTGTTCTGTTTTTATAGCAGGAGGTGATTGGTATATGTAAGGCCTATCTAAACCATCCTTGCTTGTGCTTGTAACAGGGTCTGGAATCATGTTCTCAAGGCTTGGCTTGTTATGTGCTGGGGAGTTGGGTAGTCTTTAGGAGGTTCACAGGTAAGTGTCATGTAGCCTATGCAAACTTCAGTAAGCTGTAATGAGCTTTCATCATTTGCTTGGGTTTCATTACCCATTTCTGTGGCTTCTACAGCTACAGGTGTATCCTGTGGGTTTTCTTCTGGACGATCAGTAACATCAGCAGGAGGAAATTCACCATCCCTAAAGACATCCCGATTGTAGGGAAAAATACCTGTCACCTTGAAGTCTTTTTGTATGTTTTCCATAGTTGTGGCCTTGGGCAATGCACTGGCAACAATTCCTGGCAAATCATATATGGTCATTGTCTTTCCAGGATGATTTTTCAGCCAGCTTTCACATGAGTCATTAAAGTACTTTTTAAAGGGCCCATAAACGCTTACATCCAAAGGTTGAAGCCTGTTTGAACAGTGAGGTGGGAAAGTGACAAGGACAACACCATTGTCCCTGCAGTAGTCTATCAGCTCTAAACTTACATGGGAGTCATGATTGTCAAGAAGGATTAGAACAGGCTTGTCTTTTGTGCACTTTGTCACTGACACAAAATGTTTCATAAATATTATGAAGTTTTCTCCAGTCATCCATCCAGATTGGTGTGCTGCTCCAATGCATCCAGGAGGTCCATCCCTGATAAAATAGATCCCTGATATTAACTCGAGGAACTGTGTTGCCACTAGCACTGATCGCGGTAACTAGTGTCACAAGAGCTCCTCTCTCACCAGATGTCATCGCTCCTACTTGCTTGGCTCCTTTACCAGCAACAATGGGAGTTGGTTTCTGCACTGTGGTTATGCCTGTCTCATCTATATTATAGATATCATAACACTGGAATTTATGTCTTTGCAAAACTTCACCAAGCTTATTGAAAAAGAGTCCAACATTATGTCTATTGAAGTTTGTGGCCCTGCTAAGACTCGTTACCTCTGGTGTTCTGAGTGAGAGAGTAGGGTTCCTTTTCATGAAACTCGAAAAACAGTCTGGTCCAGCCATTTCTGTTCTAGTCCAATTTGTTGGTACTCTGATTATGTTACTAACTGCAAATTCATATGCAAGTGCTCGTACTTCTTTCGGTGTCAACCCATAGTAAATTTTTGGAGCTTTTAATATATACTCAACCAGTAGCTTCTCATGAGTAGGACTAAATATCAATCTTGGCTGTTTGTATCCAGTCTTGGTTGTTCTGCAGTATCCAGGTCATAAAATTGATCTGAAATTAAAAAGGTGTGATTAGTGTCAATTTCTTTCGGTCATATACTGTACATATGTATATTTTTATTCGGTTTGTATTACTAAGTTGTTTTTTTACCTATTTTTCATTTTTTATCCACCCATTTACTATTTCATTTACCAGTTTATTCTTCATTTGCTTATCTGTGTGCTTGAGTTTGCATGTGTTTGTAATCTGTATATATATGTGTGTGTGTATTTAATGAAAACTGATAGGTGTATATGTATATAATGTATTATGTCAGTTACATATTTCAGGTTCACTTGCATGAAAATAATTTTAAACTTAGGTTAATTAGACGTAGTTAATATGTATATGATCAACAGAATACAGTCGTAATTTCAGTTTATTTCAATTATATACATAGTTTATATATATATATATATATATATATATATATATATATATATATATATATATATATATATATATATATATATATATATATATATATATAAATGTATATCATCCATTCATGTGATGAAAAATATAAGTGAAATCAAGTAATCTAGACATACCTTGTAATCTGGAGCCACTTTCCGTAAACTCTTTTTATGACAAATTACACGCTCGATTGCCAATTCCAGAATTGCTGTTACACCCATCAGCTCAATCTGTCTTTCTTTTGTAGGTCCTAACCATGTTTGATAATCCTGAAATATGAAATAAGTAATTAGATAAATAAATCCGAAATTTCTTCCGTATGGGGTTAAGTTGTTACAACTATATATCATGCTGGTTGTTACTGATTGTAACAACCAGCCCCGGGCGAATTATTTTCCTTCTCAGGAATTCTGCTATTCATTTGAATTATGGGAAAACGAAGTCTAATCACTAATGAGGCGTAAAGACAGTTATTTCAAAAAATCATATTATTTTTCATGAAGAACAAGAGTTTCATTGAGGTCTATAGAAATAATATGAAAGGTCGGAGTACTTTACTCAGGGTAGGTAGCTATCCCAAAACAGTTTTTTGCTTGTAGTTTGGCAGACGGGTGATCAACTTGTTTTGCACTCAGCGAGGATAAGGCTGATACTGACGCCTAGGCGTCTCAAGAACCTCGGCGCCAGCTATTGCCGTATGATGAAGATATTGACAGTGTATCAGCCTACCGCTGTATGCAACTAGCCCCGGTCTCCCCCATACAAACACAAACACACACACATACGGTATATATTCATAAATACTTCATTCATACACATCTGTATTTTTAATATATATATATATATATATATATATATATATATATATATATATATATATATATATATATATATATATATATATATATATATTATTAACAGGACCTCATTGAAACTGGATGGTATCTAGCGGAGATATTCGTTCAATAAAAATTACAAGCTTTCCGGAACTGACATTCCTGGAAAGCTTGTAATTTTATTGAATGAATATCCCCGCTAGATACCATCCAGTTTCAATGAGGTCCTGTTAGTAATATATATACATATGTATATATTATGTATAAGCTAATTAAATTAACAACTTTCCAATTTATTGATAGTTGTCTTAGTTAATTCTTCATAACCATAGTGTCGCTTTTTAGCAGGGTGTAGCAAAACTTTCTTTCCCCTTCACGTTGTCTTTAAACATGAGAGAGTAACAACACAGATTATGAATCACATTCTGAGACTTGCGACGCAGGTGTAGAAAACGTCAGCTGTTCTATGGGTAACAACGAGAGGGCGTGACAGGTGCGTATGTCAGCCAGGTCACGATAGCCCACAGGTAATACAGAGGAGAGAGAGAGAGAGAGAGAGAGAGAGAGAGAGAGAGAAATGGGCTGTTTCACAAGTTACATATAAAAGGCTAGGAATGTTTGTGTCAGAGAGAGAGAGAGAGAAATGAGCTGTTTCACAAGTTACGTATAAAAGGCTAGGAATGTTTGTGTCACAGAGAGAGAGAGAGAGAGAGAGAGAGAGAGATAAGAGGCTAGGAATGCTTGTGTCACAGAGAGAGAGAGAGAGAGAAATTTAAGTGGTACATTTGTTACCTGAGTGAAAGCCTGCAATATATGTGTGTGGGTGTGTTTGTGTTTATGTGTGAGAAAGAGAGAAGGGTAACTGTTTCATAAGTTACTGAAGTAATTAAAAGAGAAACTTACCTGTTTCATGTGTGTGTGTGTGTGTGTGTGTGTGTGTGTGAGAGAGAGAGAGAGAGAGAGAGAGAGAGAGAGAGCAAAATTAATTGTTTCATGAATTACCTCAGAAACTGGTAATGCAAAAAAAAAGATTTTAACTTTTGTAAGTTGCGAATTTAGAATTAGGAAATATTTTGGACTCTCGCTCGTGTGTGTGTGTGTGTGTGTGTGTGGAGAGAGAGAGAGAGAGATTAACACTGCCTAAAATGGAAAACTGCAGTATCTGCAAAAGTTTCGAAATTGAGATACGCCACCTACTGGGCTGGTGAAACACTAATACACATGTTACTGCAATTTCAGAATGATTCTTCAGTGCTTTATTTAGGGGGTCCCATTTGCAGTATCTGCAAAATCAGTAGTGAGGCAAGAGAAAACGGCAGTATCTACCATTTTTCTCAGTTTTGTAGTTTCGCAGATACTGCAGTCTTCCATTTTAGTATCCCAAATTAGGGCAGAACAGTTTTATATATTACCTAACAAACTGCTAACCATATGTGTAGAGAGAGGTAACTTGTTACATATGATAAGTAGAAGCTAACTGCCTGCTAGAGGGAAGAAAAAAGTTGTATCTTCAATTTAATATACTACCCAAGAAAATGCCAGTGACCAGAAAGACGGGTGGGTGGTAGATGGAGAGAGAGAGAGAGAGAGAGAGAGAGAGAGAGAGAAAAAAACTCGAGAACACGGAATTGGATCCAGATAAGACGTGAGATAAGGATTATTATTGAGACGGGAGTCTCAGATACCACCTATCGCCCTCTCCCTTCAGAGGGCTTTTAGGCCGGCTCGTAACTACTCAGAGTTTAAGAGCAGGAGGATAAAAATTTCCGGAGGGAGAAGAAGAGTGATAGTTTTATGATGATAAAACCTGGGCAGAAGAAATTTTTGTTTCCTAATTGAAGGGAATCGTTTTAATTACTGTTTGAAATGGCAGAGAAGCATTAAAGTAATAGTGGTTGTAGAACCACAGTTTGTTTTGATGATGAGAAAAAAGGACTAAGAAATGTTATTTCCTCTTTGAATAGTACACTATTAAGTACAAGAAGAAGACAGTAGTAGTAGTAGTAGTAGTAGTAGTAGTAGTAGTAGTAGTAGTAGTAGTAGAATTTATTTTCATGATGTAATTCAGGAAAGGAGATTTTGTTGTAATTAAAAAAAAAAGTATATCGTATTACCTAGGAAGAGTTGTTAATGAAACGGAAGGAAAAAGTTAGTAAAGAAACGTTCTAGCCTTACGAAATCTTTACAAATAACGTCCACTGTGAATTAGCAGTGACTCGGTCGATATGCATACCCTTAGGCACCGTGAAAAGTCGTAATGAATACCCTTCATATATGACAAGATGCCAAAAATACCCTCGATACGTAAAGAGATGCAATAATAGCCATTAATACCACAGAAAAGCTCCGTTAGCGGGGAAGTGCCGTCGGTGCACCTCATGCGGTGCACTGTAGGCATTGCTTAAGGTTCTTTGCAGCGTCCCTTCGGCCCCTAGCTGCAGCGCCTTTCATTCCTTTTACTGTACCTCCATTTGTATTCTCTTTCTTCCATCTTACTTTGCACCCTTTCCCAACAATTGATTCATAGTGCAACTGCGAGGTTTTCCTCCCGTTACACCTTTCAGACCTTTTTACGGTCAATTTCAGTGTCACGCTGAATGACCTCATAGGTCCCAGTGCTTGACTTTTGGCCAGATTCCATATTCCATTCCATTCCATACAACAGAAAAGGTCATAATACATAATTTTGATCCCCGCCAAAAGTTGCGTGACACTTGGAAAACAGGTTGCAATACATAGTTTTGATACCAGGCAAAAGTTGCGCGACACTTGGAAAACAGGATGCAAAGACGACCCAACAGACCAGGATAAAATTTATGTTGAAATCCGCTGACATCCAGATTAAAGGTTAAAATGATTACTCTTCACACCCGAAAAAGGTACAATAAATCCCCGTCATAACCACAAAACGTTACTGTGACTTATATTGATAAATGATACCGGAAAAATATAATGTATATAGTTTGTACCAGTAAAAAGGTGTAATGAATATTCCCATGACTTCATAGGAAGATACATGATCATCTCGAAAGCTAAACAGCCGTAACATTTTAATGTACTGACACCAAACCCACTCCCCTCCCTCTGCTACCCACAGATAGGAAAAGGAGAATGGCGTTAAGTGTTATCCATAGGAACTCTTATCATCACCACCATTATACATTCTGGAGCTGTTGAATACCTCTTTCCATGATGTATGAGACGTCATGGGTGGAAATGGGAGGGAGGGATGATGGGGGGAGGGGGGTCCTTTGATAATGAGCTATCGGTGTGTCCTTCGTCATCGGATGGATGAGGTGTCTTTTGTAAGAGCCTCGGGGGGTCCTCTCTTCCTGGGGAGCATGGGGACTTCCCATGCTGAAAGGGTTTTTCATGGGAGTTTTTCGTCTTGGGGGAATCCATGACCAAGCATCGTTTTCATTCGACGCAGAAGACAGGAATATTCGACACTTGAC
>NC_089786.1:11047500-11055000 GCF_040412425.1 Macrobrachium rosenbergii | reverse complement strand
AAATTTCTTAAAGCATCAGTAGAATGTCCGATGACTTAAAAACTGTCATTAGTCGTTAATTTGCAGATAAACTTATGTAAAAATCGAACTTATTTATTTCTATTTAGTTTTGGCGCCTTTATACAAATTGAAATTTAACGAGAATACTTATTGGTGTATTTAAATAGGCATTGTCTTGGTTGCTTCTCTTTTGTCTTTGTTTTTACGAATAGGGGGAAGAGAATCAGGATGAGAGGGAGAAGAAATGAGAGTTTGAAATAGGAGGAAAAAGTGATGCAGGGAGGATGAGGAGGAGGAGGGGTAAGTCGAGGCGGAGGATAAGGAGGAAGGAGAGAAGAAAAGGATGGGATGAGGATAAGGCATTCGGAAAAGTAAAAGAAAGCCGTAGAGGGAAGAGAGAAGGAAGTGGAGATAAGAATTAGAATTGGAAGGATATGGGGGGGACGAGAAGGAAGAAAATGGGATGCAGGGAACTTAGAGAACCGAGAAGAGCAAAAAGAGAAGTAAAAAGACAAGGAACATAAGAAACCGCCGGAGGGGGAGGAGAGAGAGAGAGAGAGAGAGAGGGTTGCTGGAGGAGCGAGAAGAAGAAGATGGCGAAGAGTAAAGACCCCCCCTCCTCAACCCACTTATCAGCCTTAGACCCAGTCCGTCATTAAGCTTAATTTGCTTAATTCGTCTCATTGTTCCGGATCGAGCCAACTTCGAGTGGCGTCACAGATGCTGGCAGTGATTTACTCAGGTATTCCGATGACTCTAAACGCCGAGGTTGAACCCATTAAACCTCATTTGTGAGACCTATTAATGCCGTGGGTTGTCGTTTGTTATGCTCAAAGAGTTGGACTTGTAAGCAGTAAGTCTTGCCTAATGTCTTTGGCTTGTGACAGTTGCATACACTAGGTGATGTGTATTGTCTGTTACATTTTGCATGTCCTGTATAATTTTTGGATAATGTCAGTTGCGTTCATTATATTTTGTATAATGACTGTGGTTGGACTCTCTTTGCATTATGTATACCTTGTACGTATAATGTCTTGTTGATGTTTGTTCCTTTATATTGTTTGGATAGTGTCAGTTGCATTCATTATATTTTGTATAATGACTGTGGTTGGACTCTCTTTGCATTATGTAGACCTTGTATAATGTCTTGTTAGTGTTTGTTAAGTTCACAATGCTATGTATGTCTCTGGGTGTTCATTGCTGTATTTTGTATGTTTTATGACAATATGAAATCAATCAATCAATTATATATCTTGTATATTGTCTTAGGTTGTTCTTTGTTGCATTCAGTAATTCTTGCTTAGTGTCTTTGATTTGTGTCAGGTACATTAAGAAATTTAGACCTCATCTTAAAATACTTGCTGATAACCGGAAACCCCATAAGAAAAAAAAAGAAGTAATAGATTCGTATATGCCTTTGAGAGTTAATATTATGGATGATTGTACGATGAAGGAAGAGGTGAGTCACAGATTAAGCGAGGCAAGAGAGGTAGCAGGATGTGTGCAAAAGATTGGTGGGAAACTGGGTGTGTAAGAAGGAGTTATTGAACCAATTCTCCTTTACAGAAGTGTCGTGTGGATCTTTAATGCGAATGTAAGAAAGAAGGTTGTAGCTGTTGATATTAATTGTTAATAGTATTTGAGGGATAAGAAAAATTGAAGGGGTGAGAAATTTAGATACGTGGAATGAGTAGTCAAAGAGCTTAGGTGAAAGAATGGGTTGTCATGTTCTGAGATGGTTCTGTCATATTGGCAGTGGTTCTCAGCCTTTTTTTGGCCCAAGCACCCTTTCACCATATGTCAGCATGTCATTACTTTCCCCTCTTTTTCCAAAATTGTCTACATCAAAATGTGTATTCCAAATAATATACAACAAAATACTAACACAGGCACACAAGGTGGCGGAGAGAGAGCCCAGCGTGACCTCTCAGTAGTGCAGACCTATGCACAGTGTTTTGTGTGGTCCCAGAGCCAGTTTGAGCTTGCCAATCTGTGGTCACAGTTCCCCTCATGAAACTCTGAAATTCCCCCTGGTTGAGAACCACTGTACTAGAGGGTGAAGGCAAGATAGAGGTGAAAGGCGTAGTGTGGTTTTTGGGGTCAACTTGCTGTTGGTGTTCCTTCACTGTAGGTGTATGAAGCGGCTACTACTATAGAAGTTTTCTTCAGTAGTTTGAATGTGATCATTGTCTTATCTCTCTCTCTGGAAGCCACCCCTAACGTTGTAATGCTGAGGAAAAATAACAGCTGTGGTTAGAAACCGTCATAGAATCAATGTTAGCGTTAGATTTAGTTGAAGTTATTGAATACTGCTTGCGATGATACAGACGATAATAAAGCTATGGCACGACTGATAACTGACAGTGCAAGAGAAGTAAAAATGCTGTGGACACAGCTTCGTGTCAAGAAAATTTGTAACGAATCAGAAAACAAAATTTGTTAAATAATCATAATAAAACAAATTTTAATAATTAAATTAATAATAATAATAATGAAACTAGATTATAATTTTTCTTTTTTTTTTTGGATTTAACGGTAAATATCTGCAGCATCATTATTGAAGCTCAGTGACTGGAGGAAATTCATGCTGCCTACCTTACCACTCACCTGAAGGCATAATTCAGATACACCAGCTGCGAATGTTTACCGTCACGTCAAAAAGAATGGACTATAGCAGAGGTGATAATAATGATCTCAAGGGAAAAAATCATTAAAAAACAGATGAAGAGTAATACGAATAAAAAAAATTAAATTTATTATAACTATTTTTGGACCGTATATTTATAATTTGGTCATAAGTTTGTACAGCAGCGGTTGATCCTCATGAGAAATCACTCACTTGCTCAGTTCCAACCTTATGAAGCTGTATAATTTTGAAAGGGTGACTTTTGCATTTAATACACATTGCAGATTTTATCCTTCGTTGAATATTTTCCAATATTTTGGCCTTTTTTTGAATAGTAATAATAATAAAAAGTTAGACAGTTGAGAACAATCACGTTCATTGAGGTTTCAGATGAATTTTTATATATATATATATATATATATATATATATATATATATATATATATATATATATATATATATATATATATATATATATATATATATATATATATATATATATATACACGTCTGATTAGTTTCAACGAGGTGAATGAAACTCTTGATAAAAGAATAAAAAACAAATAAAAAATCAATCAAAGCGTGTGACTGATGTTCTCAATATTATTAATAATAATGGATGATATTGTGTAATAATAATATATATTATTATACTGTATATATATATTATATATATATATATATATATATATATATATATATATATATATATATATATATATATATATATATTTATAGTACATAATACAACAACAGTAATACTCATTATTATTAATATCATCCTTCGCGGCCCATGAGAACATCAATCACACATTTTGATTGTTTATCTTTTTTTTTTTTTCGATCAAGAAAGTATCATTCACCCCTTTGACATTCATCAGACGGTCTTCACCTCGCCCAAGATCATCATAATCATCCTCGTTACCGTCACAATCATCCCCGGGTAATCAATTTCCATTGGAAGACTCACCTCCTCCTTCGACGTGAGCCTCCGCCCGAGGATGACAGGTGAACGAGGCGGGTGGGGCGGGGTGGGGGGACTGTACCTGTGTTTTGGCGACTCTCCAACACAAACAATATGGTAATTAAGGTGTGCGGGGTCCCTTCATAACGAAGAGTCATTGTTTGGTCGGTTTATAAGGTAAAAAGTTTCGAATTGATTTGGGTGTCTGGTTTGGACCGACCCGCTGTTTGCTTTTGAGGGAGTTCGATTTGGAGAGAGAGAGAGAGAGAGTGTGTGTGAAAGAGAGAGTGGGGAGGGAAGAGTGTTGGTAATGAAAGCCTTGTACGCCCACAGAAATAAAAAAAATTATATATATATATATATATATATATATATATATATATATATATATATATATATATATATGTGTGTGTGTGTGTGTGTGTGTGTGTGTGTATGTGTGTGTGTGTGTGTATACAGTATATGTATATGACTACGAAATATTTTCTGTTAAAACAGAATTCCATCAAATATAAGGAGACCACAAAAACGCCAAAATGCTATATTTCAGAGACCAAACTGTCTCTGAAACATAGCATTTAGTCTCTAAATTGTGGCGTTTTTATTTATCACACCGTGATTTATATACAGTCATGAAGCTACAAATGTTGTTTAATATCCAATTCACGCTACTTATGGAATATCCCCGATGGACAATTATCACCGAAGGGGAATTTTGTAAGTGATAAATGGATCGCTACCACCGAGTCTCGGTCCATTTCATCACTTATAAAATTCACCTTCGGTGATAATTCTCCATCGAGGATATTCTCTAAGTCGCGTGAATTGATATATAAATAACATTTGTAACGTCATGATTTTACACATATATATATATATATATATATATATATATATATATATATATATATATATATATATATATATATATATATATATAATATATAATATATATATAAATATATAAATATATATATATATATATATATATATATATATATATATATATATATATATATATATATATATATATATATATATATATATATATATATATATATATATATATATATATGGCAGTTCCCCTGAAAGTTGGTATCTTCAAAGAAAATAGTAATAATAACAACAACAACAACAATAATAATACCCTTAGTTTTAGCTTAGGGCCACATACGGAGATAGACAGAGCAGATACAATAAACTACAAAAAATTTAAATACACGAGATGAAAAGCATTATGTACGGTTACACCCAGACATTGCTGACGACAATAATAATAATAATAATAATAATAATAATATATGTGTGTGTGGGCGTGTGTATGTATGTATGTATGTATACTTATTTTATCTGAACCTGTTAAACGCATAGTTGAACGCATTTCCTTCCCGACGCCGTCAATACTCTCTCAGGAAGCCATCAGCAGCCGCTGGTGTTATTTTCCTGAACTATTTATTGTCTTCTCCTGGCCGTCCGTTAGGAAAGGAGGCCTCAGCTATAAACATCGTTATCTCCTCACTTCCGGCGGGTGTCTTTCGCCGAGTTTCGGTCAAGTGGGCCTTTTAAGATTTTATGGGACTCTATTTTAGTGTGTGATTCGCGAGGTCTTTATGTGTTCCGGTAGGAGTCTTGTTGAACGGTTTGGATGGCGCCATGGACCTATGTCCAGAGGTTCTTTATACCTGTTGTGAATCTGTGTCCAGTGGGCAACTGGATCTGTGTCCAGTGGTCAACTGAATCTGTGTCCAGTGGGCAACTGAATCTGTCCAGTGGGCAACTGAATCTGTGTGTGGGCAACTGGAGTGGGCAACTGAATCTGTGTCCAGTGGGCAACTGAATCTGTGTCCAGTGGTCAACTGAATCTGTGTCCAGTGGGCAACTGGATCTGTGTCAAAAGGGCAACTGAATCTGTGTCCAGTGGGCACTGGTCGTCAAATGAATCTGTCTCCAGTGGGCAACTGAATCTGGGTCAGTGGGCAACTGAATCTGGTCCAGTGGGCAGTGGCTGTGTCAAATAAATGAATGTGTCCAGTGGTCAACCGAATCTGTGTCCAGTGGGCAACTGAATCTGTGTCCAGTGGTTAACTGAATCTGTACCCAGTGATCAACTGAATCTGTGCCCAGTGGTCAAATGAATCTATGTCCAGTGGTCAATTGAATCTGTGTCCAGTGGTCAACTGAATCTGGATCCAGTGGTCAACTAAATCTGGGTCCAGTGGGCAACAGTGGTCAAGGGCACCTTTTCTTCCAGTGGGCAACTGGATCTGTGTCAAAGGGCTGTGATGTGGTCAACATTGTCCAGTGGGCAACTGGATCTGTGTCTAGGGCCTGAATTATTTGGGCAACTGGATCGGTGAAGAATCTGTGTCCAGTGGACAACTGGATTATAAGTGTCTGTTCCAGTGGGCAACTGGATTGGTGTCAAAAGGGCAACTGAATCTGTGTCCAGTGGGCAACTGGATCTGTGTCAAAAGGGCAACTGAATCTGTGTCCAGTGGGCAACTGGATCTGTGTCAAAAGGGCAACTGAATCTGTGTCCAGTGGGCAACTGGATCGGTGTCAAAAGGGCAACTGAATCTGTGTCCAGTACTGGATTGTGTCAAAGGGGCATGAATCTGTGTCCAGTGGGCAACTGGATCTGTGTCATATATGAATCTGTGTCCAGTGGGCAGCTGGATCTGTGTCAAAGGGCAGCTGAATCTGTGTCCAGTGGGCAACTGGATCTGTGTATAAGGGCAACTGAATTGTGTCCAGTATCTCGGTAGTTTAACTGAATCTGACCAGTGGTCGCTGAATCTTAACAGCTGTCCATTGGGCAACTGAATCTGTGTCCAGTGGGTAACTGAATATGTGTTATCTGTGTCCAGTCGTCAGCTGAATTTGCCCGTGGTCTAATCTGTCTCCAGTGGTCAATTAAATCTGTGTCCGGTGGTCAACTGAATCTGGGTCCAGGGTCAACTGAATCTGGGTTGTGGCCAAATGAATGTCCAGTGGTCAACCGAATTATCCAGTGGACAACTGAATCTGTGAAATGTTAATATCTATCACCAGTGGTCAAATGAATCAGTCAGTGGTCAATTTTGTTCAGTGGTCCACTGGCCTGGTTGGTCAACTAAATCTCAGTGGTCAACTCATGATGAAACCAACAGTATTCTGAAATATTTTCTTGCGTTTAGCTGATGTGATACATTGCTTGAATGTCAGTTCTACCATTATTTCCCAGTATAAGGGAGGAACTATATATATATATATATATATATATATATATATATATATATATATATATATATATATATATATATATATATATATATATATATATATTATATTATTATGTATGTATATATATATTATATATATATGAAATATAATATATAATATACAAACAAAAAGTATTATGGCTAAACAGCTAACGCTTCAAAACAAAGCAAAGTGGAAAATACAAGTGATATCACGTATACCTAAAAGTAATGCTTGACAATAATAGAGGCATCGTTACGGAAGCAATTAAAGCATACAGCGTAGTGACAATAAGTAAATAAAAAAACAACAACAAGTTGTAATTACAAAAAAGTTAAAATGGCAAACAAAAAATGGCAAGATTTTAAGTTATGAAGATAAAATCAGTAACAGCAGAACGGAAACATAAGAACAGGTGTAAGAACAAAACCAATAGCAAGAACACATGAAAATTAAGAAAAATATTAATATACAGATCATAAATATAAGACAGCATCGCGAACTATAAGGAACCAATAAAGACAATGCGAAGAAACAAACGTGTAAAGGAAAATGACAAAAATAAAAGCTAGTCAAAACAACAGCGTAGGCAGCAGCAATTAAAAAGTGGCGTATCCACCCAGGAAAAAAAAAGAAAAAGAAAAACTCTTAAAGAGCTCATTTTTTCGAA